>NC_079318.1:16428158-16731491 GCF_029931775.1 Euleptes europaea | reverse complement strand
GAATCAGGATCAGCAAAAAATCAGGTGAACTAGGCGTACAGTCTTCAGAGTGATAAAAGAGTTCATTACATATAAGGCAGGTGGTAACCTTTTCTAAAGAACTAGATTAGGGCTGCCATTTACCCATTATTGGTGGGCAACCCCCCACTGTTACTCCTAATCCACTTTCCTTGCTCAATGGAGCAGCAAGGGAAGGGGGGAAGCGACTTCACATGTGTTGACTTCCATTCTGGATGAAGACCCAGTATTGTCATCGATGTTGAGCAGCCCTCTAGGAATATCCCCAATCTTTTTTACCATAGAGATAATGCAAATTCCTAGAGCATTGTTCTGGGTCTTCACCCAGAAATGATGTTGACACATCACGTGGCATAGCTTTCCCTATGCCCTGCCCCCCAAAACTCCTGCTTTTGCCAGGTATAGTCCTGGCATTCCTAAGCCACATGCATGAGGAAGCTGTAAGCCTCTAAAGCTCGGCAGAGAGCCAGTGTGGTATAGTAATTAGTGTGTTGGACTAAGATCTAGAAAATCCAGGTTCAAAAATCTATTCAGCCATGAAGCGTGCTGGGAAACCTTGGCCCAGTCACCCTCTTTCAGCTAACTTACCTCATAGGGTAGTATGAGATTAAAATGGAGAAAGGAGAATGATATATGCCCCCTTGAGTTCTTGGGAGAAAGGGTGGGATAAAAATTGTACTGAATAAATAGCAAATGGGAGGCCCATGGGAACATGCAGTATATTCGCCCAGTAGTGACACTGCTTCTCAGGGCTAGCAATAAGACGGGAGGTTCTGAATGAGTTACTCCTTGGCTGAAGAGCTTGCTTTCTTTGCCCTCTGTTCTTTGTATAGGTTCACAAGCTCTGTACTGTACCAGGGCCTCATCATGCACATGGGAATTGGTGGTGGCAACATTTATTTGGACTTTTTCTACTCTGCTCTTGTTGAATTTCCATCTGCCCTCATACTCCTACTCACGATTGAGCGCATAGGTCGT
Organism: Euleptes europaea; assembly: GCF_029931775.1. Lineage (NCBI taxonomy): Eukaryota > Metazoa > Chordata > Lepidosauria > Squamata > Sphaerodactylidae > Euleptes > Euleptes europaea. The sequence continues at coordinate 16,730,495 of NC_079318.1, read as the reverse complement.
CGCTATCCCTGGGCTGTAGCAAATCTGACAGCAGGGACTGCTTGCCTTATTACAGCCCTGGTCCCTGAGGGTGAGTTCTTCACAGCACTTTCTTTACATACCCAACCTCTACATTCAATAGGTACGCAGTGCTCTTTCTGATCATACTTTGTTTCTTGATGGCATGTACTGCGTTTGCACACAGAATTGGAGCTAATGTCTTGGATCCAAAAATCCCATTGCTCTTCTGTTAATATAAGCCACCGACTTCCCCCCAAAATCCAGAGAGGCAGCGGAGTCTTTACAGCAGCATTTACAGAGTGCAGCATCAATTATAAATGGCACATCTGTGTTTTAACAGTCAGATTTCCCCACTTTGTCAGTAGAAATAGCATTAGGGGGAAAGGGTCTTTGCTTGTGCATATTGCAGAAATTCATCCATTTAAAATGCATATAGCATTCAAAACTGGTACGCTGTATATTCACATACAATGAATATTTTGCACTCATCTGGAATCTATAGAAAAGTCACAGTACATGTGACTTGAGCCAGAAGCATGAGAATTTGTGGCATGTTCTCTTTAATCCTGTGCATGCAACACTGGCATAAGAAATCCCTATGGGAGCAGTATTTGGTCAACTGGATCGTACAATCCTCTTGATACATGGTACAAATTGGGTTGTAATGACATCAGGGCCATCTGAACACATGGGCCCGATGGGCACTTGCCCGGGGGCCCCACGAGCATAGGGGCCCTATGCTAATCTGAGTATGTTAAGTGACTTGCCATAAATAAATACTACTACACAGTAGTCTAGACTATACTAAACTATAAATGTTTATCATGTTGATTAGTTGCTGCTGTACAGCATGTTTTTAATGTTTTAACACCAGTTTTGTTGAAGTGCCAATAAAATAAATATATGTTTAATATTATCGACCATTTACTTTTTATTCCTGTGAGTGGTTGTCGTAGGGGGCCCCAGCACACTGGTTTGCCCAGGGGCCCATAATGCTGTTAGGACGGCCCTGAATGACATCTATGCAAAATTGTATCTGGCAAATATATGGTCACAGTACATGTGTTTCTGTGCATTTTTCAATTAACGTTCCTTTTTTTTAACTTCTTGACAAATATCCCATGCCGTATCAGCAAAAGGTATGCATAGAGGCCAAAGCTGCGCTATAAAGTAAAATTCCTAACAAGATATATATGGTGTATGTGTGTGTGTTTTAGAATATCATGCCAGCCTTCACCAATTTAACATTGTGTCTTTTCAGACCTCTATTGGCTTAAAATTACTGCAGCTTGCTTAGGCAGGATGGGCATTACCATGTGCTATGAAATGGTTTGCTTAGTCAATGCAGAACTATACCCAACATTTCTCAGGTGAGTGAATAATCTTCAGATATTCTAGAGTGGAAAGGTGCTCTTTGCCAAAGTACAAGTTGCTACTCAGATCAGAGCTCTTGCCTTATATCATATACTCTTTGTTATGAGCTGTTGTTCATCATGTGCTTTTAAAGGCCAGTTACACAATCAGGAGGACCTTTTCAGTGGTAGTATGATCTGGTGGGACAATAGGGGCACCTGACCCAGGCACAACTGGACAGAAGCCCCAAGAGGACATCAAAACTCATGTAAGGTAATGATACATCAAGAGAATATACATTTTCAATATGAAATAACTAGGTCTGTTTTATAGAAGGCAATTCAAAAGCTATAAGTTTGCTTAGAGGCTCTAAGGGAGAACCCTGACACTGAGGCTTTTAAAAAGAGAAACAGCTTTGAGGAGTCCTTGCCATTTTTCACCCCAAAGATGCCCCCAAAGCAGCTTACAAAAGCCATAAAACCAGCAAAGCATGGAAAAGATTCACTGCAATCTAAAAACAGCAGCAATAAATACAAATACACAATTGGCCAGCAACAGAGTAAACAGAGAAGCCCATTGAAATATCACCCAACAGAATAATAATTCAGATTAATCCAAGTGCTTGCTGTTTCCTAATTCTCTTGAATTCTTGGTGGGTGAGGGGGCCAGGCTACAGATGGAATACTAGCTGAAGCTAGTAAAACAGACGCCGGGCCACTGGTGCCATCTGCCCATTCAGAAGAAGGTGGCTTGGGATTGCTCTATACAAATCTTCCAGTCAAGCAGGTGCAACCCTCTATCCCATCACAAATATTTCTTAGCATAAGGGAGTAGGGATGCTTATACCATAATAAATCTGATGAATAGATGCTCACACACCCCTCGAAATAATAGAAGAAGAAGAGTTGGGTTTTATATGCCGATTTTCTCTACCTTTTAAGGAGAATCAAACCGGTTTACAATCTTCTTCCCTTCCTGTCCCCATAACAGACACCTTGTGAGGTTGGTGGGGCTGAAACAGTTCAGAGAGAACTGTGACTAGCCCAAGGTCACCCAGCGGGCTTTATGTGCAGGAGTGGGGAAACGAACCTGCTTCACCAGATTAGAGTCCGCCGCTCATGTGGCGGTGTGGGGGATCAAGCCCGGTTCTCCAGATTAGAGTCCACTGCTCTTAACCACTACACCACACTGAAGCAAGTCCAGAACAAAAAGTATACCCAGACTGCAAGCCCAGAACAAAAAGTATACCCAGACTGCAAAGAAGAGTTTTCAGGGGAGTACAAAATGGAATAACACAACCTGGAACAGCTGGACCCGCCCACCACTAGCACTTGCGTCTTGTAACAATCTAGTCTCAGTTTCCTCACTTTCATCTAAAGCAGTGGTTCCCAACCTTTTTTTGACCAGGGACCACTAGGACTTTTTAGTTCGGTGCAGGGACCCCAAGGTTCAAAATAAAAATTCCGAGAATTTGAAAATAAGCTTTAATCATAACTGTTAGTCAAACATTAAACTTAGAATAATATTTGAATATATATATATTTATAATAGAGAACTTTTAATTGAAAATATTAATTTATTATGGGTTTATAACTTTGTTTCATGGACCTTCATTTAGTTCTCGCGGACCCCTGGGGGTCCACGGATCCCTGGTTGGGAACCAGTGATCTAAAGCCTTTATTTATTTTCAAAATTTATGCCCCACCTTTCTGCCTTCATCAGAGCCACCAAGGCAGCTAACAAGTGGAAAATAATAAAATCACATCTTGAAAACCATTAAAACTCCTTATCAAAAGTATTAAAACCTCAGTTAAAATACACACACACAAACAGCAGTTGAAACATAAGGCAGGAAGGTGGAATCAAAAGAAAAGAAACAGAATTCACCTGAAAGAAAAAGAGAGAAACACAAGGGGACAGATGAGTCTCCTTGGGAGGAGAGTTCCAGAGTTTCATTGCTGCAACCAAGAAGGCCCTCTCCCAGCTCCCCATGCCACCCACCTAATCTCAGTAGACCCTTGGAAGATGGCCACAGTGGTCCAGTAGGTTCATAAGGGAGTAGCCAGTCCTTTGGGCATGTTGGTCCCAAGCCATATAAGGGCTTTAGACACTGATTCTGATCCCCTGCCTTTTTCATATCCAATAAAAACCAGGTATACAGCTGTGTCATCTGTATGCTGATGATACCATAGCCCAAGCCTTCTGATGACCCCCCAGTCATATGATGTAGATGTTAAAGGAGAACCAGAAAAGAGGGGGAACATAGAATTGGGCGTCTACCCCAGCATAGAAATAGCTAGTTATGGCACTGACTGGGGACACGCAAGCCCTTTCCCTCCCTTTTACTTTCAATTTTATTCAAACCCCTCCTTTGCTTGTCCCTCCCACTGCCTATTTCTAGCCTCTTTCCCCACAATCCAACCATCCTGCCCTCCACGAGCAGCTGTGTCTACCCCTCATGTCTGTCACTCAAAAGACTCATGCCAACCTATCCCTTTACTATGTCCCATCTCTCCCCTCCATGTGCCTTTCCCTTCACCTCAACACCCCATCCTATTTTCCCTGTCCCCATCTTCTTCTCCCCCCAGACTCCTTCCTCAGCTCACCATCTGGCGGTGGCTTTCTGGTGAGCTGCAGGAGCAGCTTCTATGGACAGGAGAAGGGCAGGCTGGTTCTTCAGGCCAAACAAAAGAATGGGCTGAAAGATGGGTTATAATTTAACAGGTCTAATAGCATGATCCCATGCAGAGTTACTTCAGTCTAAACCCACTGAAATAAATAGACTGCAGTAACTCTGCGTAGGATTGCATTGTTAATCTCCTTTTGGCACTGAATAGTATACATAACTAAACTACACCTGAAAATTTCAGGAATCTGGGAGTTCTCGTCTGCTCCTCCATGTGTGATATTGGTGGAATCATAACTCCATTCCTTGTTTATCGACTGGCAGATGTCTGGCATGAGTTGCCACTTGTAGTCTTTGGTAAGAATCTTATATTGTTCTTGTAGGTTGACTGAAGGTACCAAAAATACATATATAGATAATTTGTTGTAGAGCACTGTGCTGTAGAAACTACAGGTGCAGGTATGCATCGTGGTGAATAGGTTCACATAGGAACAGACTTCTGCACAATAGGCAAATATTCAAGCAGGCTAATGTCCACAGTTGTTGATTTAACAGCTGGTCTTGGGTTTCTTGTTTTACCCCAGAAGTAAGGATATTACAGCCCTATTTGTTTAGATTTCTTCAGGGGAAACGGTGGTTTAAAACGACCCCCTAAACCCCATTGTCACAAATTCATATTCTTCTATACTGTTAACCCAATTTAATCAATACTTAACACACATTTGTTAATCCTGTTTGCAAAATGTGGATCGTTGGGAGTTGTAGACAGGAATGGAGGTTGGGATGCTAGTCGCAGAGCAGCAAAGGTGTGTAGTGGTAGGATCTTATTTTATATATTTGCTTCATTTATATCCTGTTTTTGTCCCCACCCAAGGTGGCCTACATCCTCAGATTCTTGTTATCCTCACAATAACCCTGTGAGGTGGGTTAGTCTGAGAAGGTGTGATTGGCCCCAGGTCACCCAGCAACCTCCCACGGCAGAGTGGGAATTCCACCCTCCTAAGCAGAGTTTCGCCTACCAAAGTTCAACTTTTTGAAAAAACTCTGCTAAGGACTGCACTGCAAAAATAATCAAACCGTTGAATTACATTAGCGTCAGCTAATAGCGTGCATGCCATACAGCATGTCCTAATTCAAACTTTTGTTTGTGCTTTGTGTTTGAAGCGGTGGTGGGACTCATTGCTGGTGGCTTGGTGCTGCTCTTACCTGAAACGAAAGGAAAAACTTTACCAGAAACGATTGAAGAAGCTGAAAATATGCACAGGTATGGGTCTGTAGAACATATCCGAAAGAGGAAGGCATTAACAAGGAACAAATGATCTAAATATCGCTGGGCACAAGCACATATAATCAGAAGGAGAAACTGTTGGAAAAGAGAGGAGATGGTGGCTTTGGGAGCAGCAGAGAGCAAGTGTAAAGTAAAGCGTACAGGATTTCTTTCCTGCAGAGCTGCACTTTTTTTTTTTTGATTAATTTATTACAACCCTTTTTGTAAACTAAAAAAAGTTGCCTCTGATTAACTGGGCAACATTTTTAAAAAACAAACCAAGAAGAATTCTTTTAAACCAGAAAGTAAAACTGTGGGTTTTATTTTACTCTTATATCCCATTTGGTCAGAAACTGTCCAGAGTGACTGTCACCATCTTAGAAGAACATTCCCCTCTTACACAAATGCAAAGAATGCCCTTTCTAAGATCATGCCTGTTGTGTGACTTGTGTGGGATATCTTTTTTATGCTGTCTATATAAAAGTGTGTTTTTTTCCCTCCTCCAGAGCTAATGTTTTATTTATTTATATACACATTTATGCAACCTTAATCAACCGATCAATTAAAACTCATATGATTAATAGTTCCTTTCCTTTCCTTTTATCCCTTCGAAGCTCCTTGATCAATTGATCTTGAGCAGCATATATCTAGGGTTGGAGGGATATAAGGACTGAAACAAATCTTGCCACTGACAATGTAGCCTTGGGGTCCCTATCACTTAGTAAAAAAGGCATTATGTCAGTCACAGAGGCATTGGATTTGTATAATAGTTCCAGTTTTTTAAATCATGTAAGTGGCCTATTTTCCCACATCCCACATGGTGAGTAATGACTCTCCCCCACCAAACACAGCAACTAATGTGGCAGCGTATGAGTTCTGGACAAATAGGGGGAGGAGGGGAGAGAGAGAATGAATACGCATGGAGTAGTTTGTGGCAGGATGAATAGGCCATTTAAGATTTAAGATTTCTTCTTTACCATTATACCCAAACACTAGACTATCCGAAATGTATAGATGAGCTTTTCGAGGGAGTGGGGAGGATAATTTATTTAGGTGGCCGTGATCTAAATTGGATTTTTCCTCAACAGCTGCTTTTAAGGAAAGGTATTGAGAGAAATAAATGCTAAGGATAATTAGACAGAGAGATCTCAGATCCGCAGCAAGGATTTCTTGTCTGGTTTGTCCTCGCTCTGTTGAGAAAGTCAAGCAGAAGGTTTGCCTCTATAATTCCCCCCCTCTTCGGCACGCAGCTTTCCTCTGCCCACCTTAATGGCCAGGGTTGCCTGGTCTCTCTTTGCCACCGGCAGGTGTGTTTTTTGGGTGGAGCCTGAGGAGGGCGGGGTTTGGGGAGGGGAGGGACTTCAATGGCAAAACTGCCGTTTTCTCCAGATGAACTGATCTCTATTGGCTGGAGACCAGTTGTAATAGCAGGAGATCTCTGGCTAGCACCTGGAGGTTGACAACCCTACCTATTGCTGGAGGGTAAGCAGGTGAAGTATAGCATTTGCCTGCTTCTATCCACCCCCACCCATTTGTAAAGCTGTCAGGGTGTGCAAGAAAAATGTTTGCCCCTGTGCCTAGGAGACACCACATGCCAACCTCCAGGTACTGAGGGAGAAAACAGACACCTCTGTACATATATCAAAAGATGAAAAATTCAGTACAGGGAAATAGCTGGTAACATTGCCAGATATATTATAGCTATGCAATTCACAGTATGTGGTGCACAGTATGTGGGTGCACCCAATGAACTCTTACTATGAACTTCAAAATACCACTTACCTGTTAGAAGGATGTATTTAGACTTACCTGTTAGGATTATTAAAAATTGTACATCCTTTCTTTGCAGTATATAGGGTGATTGGTGGTTTTTTACCACATACTGTGAATTGCATAGCTATAATATATCTGGCAATGTTACCAGCTATTTCCCTGTACTGAACCTCCAGGTACTAGCTGGAGATCTTCTGCTATTACAACTGATCTCCAGCTGATAGAGATCAGTTCACCTGGAGAAAGTGGCCACTTTGGCAATTGGACTCTATGGCATTGAAGTCCCTCCCCTCTCCAAACCCTGCCCTCCTCAGACTCTGCCCCAAAAACCTTCTGCCGGTGGCAGAGAGGGACCTGGCAACCCTAACACACTGATGACTGGAAAACTTCCCTATCAGTTACGTATCTGCTGACTCACTCTCTTCCCCTCCCTCTGGCTTAAATGGACTCTCCGTGGGCCAGAATGGTCATGTTACTGAAAGCATGTTTAACAGTAGCTGTCCTGGCTTTCAATTCAGATAAGGACCACAGTGCAGGGTAAAGAGGTTAACCTTTTGGCTTGCACTGGATCCTGACTACTGCAGCCGCCATGTGCCCTGCTGGAAACACATCAGGAACATATCAGGAAATTGGTTATTATCCCCCAGCAAGGCAAGTTCAGCTCAAGGGACCCATTTAAGGTTGGGGGAAATGGTGTGTGTGAAAGGGTCAAACCCCCTCCCCTACTGGCCCAGATCTGATTTTAATCCGTGGCTATTTGCCTGTTATAAACATATTTTGTCCACTGGGACAAGATGTCAATGTGGAGAAGTATTATGGTGTGGTGTGGTATTATGATGAATCAAGATTTACAGCCATGAAGCTCACTGGGTGTACGTGGGGCCCATCACTCCCTCCCTCGTCCTATTTCACGGGGTTGCTGTAAGGAGAAAATGAAGGAGGGAAGAAAAATGTTGCTCCCTGGACCTTCTTGGAGGAAGGGTGAAGGAACTACAGAATTCCTAACAGCAACGAGGTTTTGCACATCTCTAGTGCCTCAGCTGAGAGAGTGAATGGGAATACAGCTTCCCATCGACACACTTGTTTGGGGGAGGCTCACAAAAGGGGCATGCATTTGTACCTGAATATGAAGTTCCTCTGCTTCATCAAGGGAAATGATTTTAAATTGAGTATCAGTACCAGATGCCTGTTGGAGAAGAGTGTTACGGATTCCGTGGACTGCCAAAAAAACAAATCAAGCCTGAACTGACCCTAGAAGCTAAAATGACTAAACTGAGGCTGTCGTATTTTGGTCACGTCATGAGACGACAAGAGTCACTGGAAAAGACCGTCATGATAGGAAAAGTTGAGGGCAGCAGGAAAAGAGGAAGACCCAACAAGAGATGGATTGACTCAATAAAGGAAGCCACAGCCTTCAATTTGCAAGATCTGAGCAAGGCTGTCAAAGATAGGACATTTTGGAGGACTTTCATTCATAGGGTCGCCATGAGTCGGAAGCGACTTGACGGCACTTAACACACACACACACCAGATGCCCTTACCTGAGTAGCCCCCAGGCTAGCCTGATCTCTTCAGATCTCAGAAGCTAAGCTGGGTCAGCCTTGGTTAGTGTTTGAATGAGCAACCTCCAAGAATAGCAGGGTCGTGATGTGGAGGTAGGCAATAGCAAGCCACCTCTGAATGTCTCTTACCTTGAAAACCCTTCAGGGTTGCCATAGGTCAGCTGTGATTTGGCTGCACACACACACACAAATTGGTACCAGCTACCTTTTTGAAAGACAAGATAATTGAGTATTTAGCTAGGAATTCTCTGGTTATCAGAGACTGACTTTTTTTAACTTTTTGACTTTGTTCCCACAGGCAAGGAAAGCACAAAGAAAAAATGATTTACCTCCACGTGCGAAGCTCAGATGCAGAACCCAACTAAAAACAGCTGCTTTTGCCTGGATCTTATCTTGATCATGCATGAAGGAAAAACTGGAGAAAGTGTGAATACATGTGGATTGTGACAATCCTTTAAACTTTCTGTTCCCTTTTGGTCTTTGGTTCTTTTTGGTTCTTGGTTCATTACTAGAGGGATTGTTCAGAGAACGCATAGCTGAAAAGAACTGTATAGAATACATCCCGATGTTATCCCAGAGTTGCCTGTCAAACGTTGAGGGCTTTAATCAAATACTGCTATGGTAGTTGAGGGGTTAGTTACAATACACAGTCCTTAGGTCAGTTCTGGATCTGCCATGAGATTCACCATACATGCAATTGTAAGTTGCTTGCTGCATGGGACCAGTTTTAGAATCAGGACCACAATGTGCAGGAGAAAAGGACTTGAGCCTCTCCCCCCACTTAATATTTTCACAAATTGTAACAGTCTTAGGGGGTACTATTTGTTCTATTTGGGGGACTTTTGTGTACCCCTCAGCACATGTGAAGCTCCCAGTGGAGCAAACAGGGCTCCCTGGGGCCATTCTAGGGTTGCCAACCTCCAGGTGGTGGCTGGCAATCTCCTGTTATTACAACTGATCTCCAGGTGACAAAGATCAGTTCACATGGAGAAAATGACAGCTTTGGAAGGTGGGCTCTATAGCATTATACCTCATTGAAGTCCCTCCTCTCCCCCAACCCTGCCCTCGTCAGGCTCCAGCCCCAAAAGCTCCAGGTATTTCCCAGCCCAGAGCTGGCAACCCAAGGCCATTCAGGTCAGGAAAATGGCAGTGGGGGAGGCTGACATCCCCTCTTTCTGTGTACCATGATCCTAGTTGGAAACAGGTACCACATGCCTGGGAATTGACTTCACAGTAGGGAACTCCCAAGCAGATATCTGATATTGTGCAGACCCAGGAGGACTCAGGCTCCATCCCCAAATCTCCAGGAGGTTCCCAAGCTGGATCTGGCAACCATATCACCACCACCCCATCCCCTGCTCGTGGCCAGGGAAGACTTGGCAACCCTACCTGCTAACTCCATCTCTAAAGAAATGTACAGGTTAATATGTTGGTGAAGATTATTCTACTTCCGCAAACATTTGGAAGGTGAAGGGCACCGTTATTGTACGTTTTGATCCTAAGCATGTATATGCGTAGCTAATTTCAGCGGGCCTTACTCCTAATCAGCATGCAGGGCTATGAACTCTATGGTTTTTTTAAAAAAAATGTTTTAATAATGTATCTGCTATTATTTGAAATGTTCTTATGCATGTATTGTGATAATATTGCTAGCTGTCCTGAAGGCAATTAGCCATGAAGTGCGATATAAAGATGGATAGACAGGTAAATCAATTTAAGCCTATGTCTGTTTAAAAATGCACATCTACCAGATTGTATAAACTAGAGCCTCATTTTTCAGAACTGTCATTTGATTTTTTTTTTTAATGTAAATGTCCCAAGTAACATGCTGCATTAACATATTGACCAGTTTAAAGCACACATACACAGAGGACAAAAATATACATTGATATATTAGCGTAAGGATTCTTGGAGTCATGAAAGGCCTTTCCAGTTTGTCGTTTCTTGGCACACGGATTAGTAAGCAGAGTGGGACTCTTTTCACACAGCAGCTGAAAATAACACTTTAAAAATAATACTTAGCGTATCATTAATTAAGCTGACTAGTGTGGTAATGATGGAAGTTTTCTACATCTTCAACAGTTTCAGGCAAAGTTCTTCCTTTAGTTTCAGGCAGAAGTAATACTGATCCACCAGCAATCAAACCAACTAAAGCTAGCAAAGAAATGCACAACAGACAAAGTCAGAATCCAAGATACAATCTATTACGTTTTTTAAAAATTACAGACCTCGATCATAGGCAGTAAATCTCTGAATTCTTACATGGGACTGCATCCCCTTCAACTCTGTGGGACTCAGGATTAAACTAGATGAGCTATGGGAGATATGTGACTGGATTTCCCACCTTTAAACATTTATTTAAGGGGGTAGGGGCATTAGAGGAGGGAGATTCACAATGGAAAATGTGCTATCACAATGTAAATTGCCCTCACAATTTACTATTTGTCCCCCAGTAAATAAATAAGACAAGTACAGGGAAATATGCAGATCCCTTAGATCCCTGCTGAGCTTACTTCCCTCCTCGAACTCAGCCCTCCCAACTCACTACCACCGCAACTTCAGGAATTTCCCAAGCCAGAGTTGGCAACGGCAAGAAGACAGGAGGTACCAGTTTGGCCACTCTTTAGTGGCACTCCATGCCAGCTTATGTTTAGCACTAGAGTAAAACTTGAAAACTGCTTTGGTACAAATCACAGTTTCAGCCCATTCCTGACTTCAAAGGACGAAAGTCCTTTGGAGGTAAAAAAAAAGGGGGGGGCTGCGCCGGCATAAGTGGGACGGCTGCCACTAGCGTCCGACCCCACCTGGATGGCATAATTGGGAAGGCTGCCACCGGCCGTCCCACTTATGCCATCCAGGTGGGGTCGGTCGCTAGTGGGGGGACCTAGATGCCGGTCTCCTGGCGCTGCTGTGGCAGTGCCCCCCGGGGACACCTGCGAATAGGCAGCGTCCTGCCCCCTTTCAGCCTGGAACGCTGATGGGGAGAACAGTTTTTTTGCTGGAGCAGCCTCGCTGTTCTCAATGAGGCAAAATGCCCCATCTAAAAAAAAATAAAAAGCCCCCCAAAAGGCTTTTTAAAGTCTTTTGGTGGCCGGGTAATGGCTTTGGAGGTGCTGCCGTGGTGCCTCGGCCACTCTGGCCCCGGCTGCCGAAAGGTCAGGAACGGGCTGTTAGTTGTGACTTCTAAATCATCCAAAATGATAAAAGCGCTGGGTCGGTTTTTTTCTGCCTACAGATGGGGATTCCAAACCAGAGTTGAACATGGTTTAGGATCCCAGTTTGTGACCAAGAAACACCCACAGCTTGCCATTTTGCCTTATTTGGTCAACAAACTATGGTTTGCATCAAACAAAAAGTCTGTATTCTATATGCAAGGGGATGAAAAAATGCAGTATACAAGCTCCTTCTCATCCTGATTAAATTAAAGTTTTGCTCATGATGTACGAATACAGTCTACAATCATATCACAATGATAACTAAGGCATGATTTGTATGTCGAGGCACCGCACAGCAAAATACTAGAAAACACTTAATACTTACTAAATACTACAAGAGGTAGCTCATGCCAGATCTCTGCTAGCCTATAAACAATGAATGGGGATATTATTCCACCCAAATCACATAAGGAAGAACAGACCATCACACCAAGGTTTCTGCATAAAAAGAAATGTAAATATATATTATTATAGCTATGGTTTGCAAAAGAGAAATATCGAGGCTGCAAAGCTGGTGCACAACGTTCTTTGTCCACACCTGGTTTTTTTTTTTTAAGGTATGGAGCAGAAAGAGATGTCTGCCTTCTAAATATTTTCCCGGCCAGCTAAGAAACTGAACTTTCCACAATTATAGTTTACATTTTCTGGGTTACAAAGGGGACTCCGCATCAAGACATCATTGTCTTCCAACTGTTGTTTCCCGCTGCAGGACACGGGGAATATTGGGCGCCCTCTCCGTTCCCTGAGCAGTGACACGCTTCAGGATAAGGCAATAAAGTTTATTTTCCATTGGAGAAGAGATCCCTGGGGGCTGTGGGGGCTTTATGGCATTTACAAATAATGAGTTGCAATTTCCCCTTGACGCTACCTTTCCGTAGCCACCTTTCCTTTGATGGTAAAAATGCTTACCTGAGAAATGTTGGATACAACTCAGTATTGACAAAGCAAACCATTTCAAAAGCCATAGTGATTCCCAATCTGCCAAGGCAAGCCAGAGTAACCTTGAGCCAGAGCATGTCTGGAATGTAAACATCAGTACATAATGTTTCCATGTAGCTCAATGTAGGAATATAAGATAATTTATAACAATGACAAAGGGTAGAGACCGACAGTTTTTTTTCAGACCGACACAACTTCTGAGCGATGGTATATACCAGAGGCAAAGATACTGGGTTTAGTTTCCTTTGAACAAGACAGGAGGAGAGCCAGCACGGTGTCGTGGTTCATAGCGGTGGACTCTAATCTGGAGGACCAGGTTTGATTCCCTGCTCCTCCACATGAAGCCTGCTGGGTGACCGTGGACTAGTCACTGTTCTCTCAGAACTCCCTTAGCCCCACCTATCTCACAAGGTGTCTGTTGTGGGGAAAGGAAGGGGTTGTGATCATAAGCCGCTTTGAGACGCCTTACAGTAGAGGAAAGCGGGGTATAAAAGCCAACCCTCCTCCTCCTCCTCCTCAAAGCGCCACTGGCAGAGAAGAGATTACCCCCTGCTTAGTAAAGCCCTGTTGGCATTTTGTCCACAACCCCCAGCACCAACTTTTCCAAACTCAAAGAGGAACGTGGGGATGACCGGTAGCCATCATCACCACTGTACCTGAGGCCAGTAGATTCAACCCATAGTGTTCATGTAACATTTGTTTTCTTTTCAAATATAGCCGCTGAGAGCAGTGGAATCCAGCAAAGGCCTTGCATGCCAAGGAATGTCACCTCCAATTAACTTAGAGCTCCAAAAATTATCTCTCAATCTATCTGCAAAAAATGTTTCAGACTGTTTCTCTGTCCCCTCTGGTGGAGAGGTGTCAACTTCTGCAAGCTACATGGGTAGGGTTGTCAACCTCCAGGTACTAGCTGGAGATTTCCTGCTATTAGAACTGATCTCCAGCCAATAGAGATCAGTTCCCCTGGAGAAGATGGCCATTTTGGCAATTAGATCCTATGGCATTGAAGTCCCTCTCCTCCCCAAACCCTGCCCTCCTCAGGCTATGCCCCAAAAATCTCCAGGTATTTCCCCACCAGGAGCTGGCAACCCTATATAGGGGTATTTCATTCTAACAGCTGTAAAGTGATTTCCAACTAGCAGGAGATAATTTCCTGTCATTAATTCCTACTGAGGTGCCATCATCTGACAATCTGGAACTATTAGCAAGTGTTCAAGCTTGACAAAGAGAGGTCTGTTAGCAGCCATGACCCCATGAAAGAGCCACTCATCTCACTGTCACCTCTTCTCTAACAAAGTTTGCAAGGTTTTTTTTGTTGAAGTCCTTCAGTGGTAGAGAATCCCCAAGAGCACCTCATGGTTTGCACATGAATGGCAGTAGCATACCATCGGAGTTGCACTCCAGTATCCTGCTTGATGTTGACAAGTATCTTGGGAGGACATTTTGAACTCTGATCCTCTTCACTGGTGGCTTGTCAAAAGTCAAGCAGAATGACCACTTCAGTATCCTTTGCAACTGCAGGAGGTTCCAGAATACTCTTGTCAGACTGTACATGATAGAATGCAGTGTACAAACTGAGAGCTGCTCCTCAGACATCATCTGAGGTCATAAGGGATCTTGAGGTACATTTCTTGTATTATATGGTGCATCTGCTTTCCTTTGCCACCTTGTATTGAACGGTTGGCGTTTAAATATGCCACACTTACAGTGAGCTCTTAAACAAAATTTGAAGTCAGTAGGCTTAAGAAAGGTGTAACTCTGCTTGGGATGGCACTGTAAGTAGGGTTGCCAAGCTCCAGGTAGTAGCTGGAGATCTCCGGCTATTCCAACTGATCTCCAGCCAATAGAGATCAGTTCACCTGGAGAAAATGGCTGCTTTGGCAATTCGACTCCATGACATTGAAGTCCCTCCCCTCCCCAAACCCAAATCTCCAGGTATTTCCCAACCTGGAGCTTGCAACCCTAACTGTTAAGTGACTTCTTGGTATGGTTATGTAGTCCTAAAACAGAGAGGTGAAGGCAAAAAACAGAGAAATTATGCAGAAATTCATCCTGCAGAAATTATGAATCCAAAAGCCATTCTGCAAATAAAGAATGTGGCAATTCTGTCCTGACTGAAGGTGAGTGAAATGTATATTAATGGGAAATATTGACTTGCCATCTGGAGTGAAAGCTGTAGCAAGGCAGGCAATCCCTGCCACAAAATTTGCTGCAGCCCAGGGATAGCGGCGACCTATGCGCTCAATTGTGAATATGAGTATGAGGGCAGCGGGAAATTCCACAAGAGCCGAGTAGAAAAAATCCAGATAAACATTGCCTGCAGCAATTCCCAGGTGCATGATGAGGCCCTGGTACATCACGGCACTCGTGAACCTAGAAAAAGAAGACAACCCCTATTAATTGTGAAAAGGATGGTCAGCCTGAGGAAAGAGATGTCCTCCTGAAAAATCTTAAACACAGTTTCAGGAAATACTGCAAAATATCCCACTTCACCTCATATCATGGTACCAACCTTTCAAGACAGGAAGAAAAAAAACACGCTGCAACATTTAAGATTCCTGAGCATTTCCTAATTCTCTTGTATGCTGAAATGTATCTGCAAGTGTATCTTTCCCACTTTGTTCGCCATAACCTCCGCTCTGCATACAGTGATGTTCCCTCAGTATGAGAAATTCATGGCACACAGAGGTAAGGGGTAGATTTAGCAAAGCAACCTGAGGCCGTGTGCTCACACTGAAAGAGGGGCTATTATTTGAGTATCAGGCAGATCTGCTGCTATGGACTGAGCGGTGAAGCCCCAAGGCCTTCAAAAGCTGCATGAGTGCGGTACATAAGCACCTGCCTGGCCCAAGGTACTCCTTGCAGTCATACATTACTACTGAAAATGCAAAAGATTAAGAGGCGTACTGCCAGCCGTGTTACATTCCTTTTATCTGTGGTCTTTTATGCATGGCTGTTTCACTCGCTTGCACCCCTCCGACAACTTCGGGTCTTTGTTTGGCTTATGCCTGCCGTTTCCGACCGTCAGAGGTCGCCTCGCTCTCCCCCTGCATCTCCCCATGTTTCGCCTGTGTTTTGAGGGACCTGTTTTATCTTGAATTTGAAAACGCAGGCAAAACGCGAGGGCATGCAGGGGGAGAGCGAGGCGACCTCTGACAATCGGAAATGGCATGCATAATCCAAGCAGACCGGGAGTTGTCGGAGGAGTGACGGCAAGTGAAACACGCTGTCAGGCTTCAGCAAATACACAGCGTTTCAGGCAATAGACCTTCAATCCAGGCAGAGCAGCGATTCAAAGATTTATTTCAGAAAGTCAGTGATTTCAGTAAGGAGACGAGCAAGGCTGGAATACATGGCTGGGGAAGTATGGATACATATATAGGGCTAATACAACGAAGAGACTTTAGTAAAACTAAAAAGGCTGTGCTCATGGCTGAAAATATGAAAATATGATATTATGGATTGGTCCGTGGGGGGAGGGAAAGGGGGAAACTTGTATTGGAAGAAGGAAAGTGTAAATTGTAATTATAAAGGTATGGAGATGTAAAATGACTTCCAATGCAATAAAAAATATATTTTTTAAAAAATACAATAGACATGATTGGGTTACAGGAACAAAGAAACAATGTAGTCGCTTCCTCCCGGTGACGACTTAAGTTAAACTGAAACAGAAACAATTAGGAACAATCAGGGGAGGAGATGGCTGAGCTCTCGGCTTTGTGCGCGGGACCCGATATGATATCAGATCGGAGATTTACACGGGTGGGTCCCAATACAATTGTAAATCCCTGGCCGGAGCTCGTGTGCAAAACTGGGGGGGGGAGTGCGCGGAGAAATCCATCTTGTTCGCGGGGAAACCATCTTGTTTGGGGACGGGGCTGTCAGAAGCCCTATCTGACACATGCATAGGACTGGTACAGAGTAAAGAGTTTGTCTTTGATAATGGATGCCACAGAGAGAGTGAGACACTGTGTTGATTTACACAGCAGGATATGGAAACAAGCCTCTGGCTTGTTTAACTTTCTCTGCTCCGGGAGGAGACCTTTGTGAATTAGGGCCTACACACAAATGTTTACACAAGAAATGTTCGCACTATGCATTGGCTACAAAAAAAAAGAATGGACAGATGGCATGGATAGACCCTAAGTGCATTGGTTATTTATGCATCTAGGCCCTAGTCAACATGCCGGGATTCATAAATGCTGGGGAAATGCTCACACCCTAAATAATGGAGTCGTATATGAACCAGTCCTCAGAGAATGATGTACTGGGTAACGTGACTGGAATAGGGGTACGTAAACAGGACAAGAATAAAGAGCTGAAAAATCCTCTTACCAGTTATACATCAAAATAAATGTGTATTTTCTCATCTGTGGCGTCTTCACAAGATCTATAAGTGAAGGGCTCAGCTTTTCACCATCTTCATTTCCTTCTTCAAGAATAATACTCTATAGAAGAACTATGCAAAATTAATCAAGAGTAAAGGGCTCTGGTAATTTTATATTTTTTAAAGAAATGGAAGATTCCAGACAACTCTGATGTTAATTATTCTTCTGTGTACGTAGAGAGATTTGTATCCCATTTGTGGGTAAGCCTGATTTGGTGCTCTAATGTAGATGCTCAACCATGAACTGTAGTATTTGAGGGAACAAGTTAGTGGACTACAAGGAATCACTTTGGGGAGGATTGTCATGTGGAAATCACCTCAAAGCCTGGGGGCTCCCTTCGTATCTGGGGCACATAGCATGATGTCCATGCAAATTAGCTTCCAAACTGAGGGAAACAGCTTAAATGCAAGAAAAGTAAGGCACTTTTGGTGGCAAACGACATCCTGTGAACAGTATTATAATCATCAAAAATCTGATTTCAAGAGATGGTCACGATGCAGGGAAACGAAGCCTCTACTTGGGGCAACCTTCGGTTTGAGAGCAGGTTTTCGGGGGGGGGGTGATATTGGAGCTAGCCGAAGTCATGACCAAGGCAGCTCTTGTAAAGGAGGTAGCTCATCCACACAGGTGAGGAGTCTTCTTCAAAAGCCCATGAGTAGCTGTAGAAGTGGGTGCTTTTTAGTTGGAGGGTATATCCCTCTGGATGGGACTGGGTAAGCCCCGTCTTTTAAAATGACCATTCCAGACTAGTTTGGTCAGACCAAGTTGGCTCCGATTATACAACTCCTACATCAAAAGGGCCCCAACTATGGGGCCCTAACAAAACCAGTCAAAGAAAAATGAGAGAAAGCACAGAGCTGTGCATCTGAGCAAAGGCAAATAGCTGAAACCCGAAAAAGCCGAATACTCAGCTTTTTCAGGAATCGCTATTTGGCTTCTGGCAGATTCCCAGGTTTTGGTATTTGATTGACCCGAAACCCGAATATTGCCAAAATACCTAATTTTGGATTTATTTTCGGTTTGGGTATATTGATATGCACAACTCTAGAGTCAGGGAAAAGAGTGAAGATGGTGAAGCAAGCATTGGTAAGCACGGTTGCCAACCTCCAGGTGGTAGCTGGAGATCTCCTACTATTACAACTGATCTCCAGGCAACAGAGATCAGTTTCCCTGGAGAAAATGGCTGCTTTGACAATTGGACTCTATGGCATTGAAGCCCCTCCCCTCCCCAAACCCCATGCTCCTCAGGCTCCACCCCCCAAAACCTCCAGGTATTTCCCAACCCAGAGCTGGATACCCCATTGGTAAGGCAAATCTGGATTTGAGTGAGTCAGATTTTGGTTTCACACTAACCACAGATGGTTTCATATTGTGTGTAAACTAAGCCACAGTGACTGACTGGGGGTCTGAGAAGAATCGTGTTGGAAGGTGGACAGTTTGGAAATCCCACCCTGCCAAAATCTCCCCCTCCAGGATTCCGTAAATTTGGAATTGTGTTTTATTTTAAGAGTCTAAGAAATCCTAATCCTATTATAAGAATCTAAAAAATCCTAGATATTAGATGACACACACCTCTGGCGGTACTTTATAGGTAAAGAGCAAGGAAACATAATAATGGTAACAGATGTTGATCAGTTCTGCTGTCAATCAGCAGACTTATTACTGTTATCATGTGTACCACTATTATGATGAATACTAATATTACTGCCACTGTTCATAGTACCAAGGGAGCTATTCATTCACAAGTGTAGCATTCAAAATTCACCTCGAATTGGGCAGGCAACATTTTCCCATTTGTTTTAGCAATATCGTCCACAATCTCCATAGCTCTACCATTCTGCCCTTGAGAGATAAGCCATCTGGGAGACTCTGGGAGACACCTATAAATAAAAGCAGTCAGAGTCAGATGAATCATCAAGTGTCATATTCCACAAAATAAGCCATCTTGAAGGCTTTGACCATAATCACTCTTCCCCTACTAAAGCAAAGCCTAAGAATATGGAAACAAATGAATGCACATATACTTCCCTGTTTATTCCCACCTCCACCTCCTTCCCATTCCTTTGTTGGCTTTCTTCTGTAAAAGGGTGCTTTACAGAATATCAGAAAATAGCTCCCTACCTCAAGGAGTTTGCAGTGTAACCTGCATAGCACACTTTATAAACTAAATAATAGTTTGTTCCAGCATGGCAAAACAACAACACATGGCACAAGGGCCAAACTAGACAAGATACCAGAGATCCATAACTGGATCGTTGTCTAGTCTTTTTTATATTTCTGTTAATAGTAGATAGAAAAAAATGGGGCTAAGTTGCATTAGTAGGGTTGCCAGGTCCGTCTTCGCCACTGGTGGGAGTTTTTGGGGTGGAGCCTGAGGAGGGCAGGGTTTGGGGAGGGGAGGGACTTCAATGCCATAGAGTCCAATTGCCAAAGCGGCCATTTTCTACAGGTGAACTGATCTACATCGGCTGGAGATCAGTTGTAATAGTGGGAGATCTCCAGCTATTATCTGGAGGCTAAGTAATCAAAGATTAACACCTCTGTACTAGTACCTAAGGTTAGAAAATAAGTACAGAACAAATCACTATAGCCAAATACTCAAAAAGTGTAATAAACATAAGCAAACATCACATAATATACAGTAACTATCAATCCAAGGTAAGTGTCTACAAGAGAGTAACAATCAATCCAAAGGTGAGTGTCTACAAAAGAGTAACAGTCACAGTCAATCCAGCTTGGAAGTCTTCCAAAGAAGAGAAGGTAAACAGGGATACAATCGTTTCAAGCCTTCCTCAGTCCCGTTTAGTTTGAGTCTTAACAAGTACACTTGTTTCAATGCAAGCTTTCAAAGCCAGTGGTAATAATCTCCCATAGGGATGAAGAAAAGAAGCATACCATGTAGAATTAATATTTCATATCTTATGATTTCCAAACAAGGATATTCATTCTCCACTACATGTTTGCACAGACAAGTTCAATAATTAACAACGTTCCCAAATAGGATACAATGACTCATTGTATCCAATTTGGGAACGTTGTTAATTATTGAACTTGTCTGTGCAAATATGTACTAGAGAATGAATATCCTTGTTTGGAAATCATATGATATGAAATATTAATTCTACATGGTATGCTTCTTTTCTTCATCCCTATGGGAGATTATTACCACTGGCTTTGAAAGCTTGCATTGAAACAAGTGTACTTGTTAAGACTCAAACTAAACGGGACTGAGGAAGACTTGAAACGATTGTATCCCTGTTTACCTTCTCTTCTTTGGAAAACTTCCAAGCTGGATTGACTGACTGTTACTCTTTTGTAGACACTCACCTTTGGATTGATTGTTACTCTCTTGTAGACACTTACCTTGGATTGATAGTTACTGCATATTATGTGATGTTTTCTTATGCTTATTACACTTTTTGAGTATTTGGCTATAGTGATTTGTTCATTACCTGGAGGCTGGCAACCCTATGCATTAGGATGGTATTTGCCATTTTCCTAATTTATCCCTTCCTTCCCCTAAACTACCATTTGTCTTCCTTATGAGGCAAATAACACTTGGGAGGGATGATTTACACTGAGAAAACAGCAATGGGGGGAAAGGTTAACCTCCCCAATGCCAAGTCCTGATCCACACACACACACAACAGTTGCTATTCATGATGAAAGGAATGAGATAGAAGATCTCCAAAATCTTTTCCTGTTTGACTCAGGGGCCATTTGTAACAGCACAGTTAGATTCAGAAAATGAACATTGTCAAGCCCTTTATTCCTAGGCAAGCCAGCTCCAGTTGGGAAATACCTAGTTGGGAAATTTTTGGGTGGAGCCTGAGGAGAGTGGGGTTTGGGGAGGGACTTCAATGGGGTATCATGCCACCTTCCAAAGCAGCCATTTGCTCCAGGTAAACTGATCTCTGTCACCTGGAGATCAGTTATAATCCCAGGAAATCTCCAGCTATCACCTTGAGGTGTTCCTCTGTATGTATTAGTTCATTCCATTCACTAATGCTCAAATTTAGATGTGTCAGTAAATGTTGCTGGGCACAATACTACACAGCTACAAAACACAGATCAGGCTATTTTGAAGTAGTGCATTAATCAGCGCTAGTCAAGCTGAAGTGCACACTATTTTGTATTATGGGCTAACATCCATAAAATTGGGGAAATGGCTCAGATGTGGTGAGTGCAAATCTGAATAACCCCAGATCACTCTACTGCCATCTCGAACTAGTAAAATGCCAGTCATTGTAACTAGTCGGGGTGGAGTAAGGGTATAGTTCAGGAGTGTTAAACTCATTTGTTATGAGGGCTGGATGTGACATAAATGTCCCTTGGTCACACCAGGCCATGCCTTGCCAGCCCAGATCGAGACTGGGGGTGGTGGTGGCTGCCTCGGCTGGCTTGTGAGCTGGATCAGAGCTTTCAAGGGGCCAGATCCAGCCCGCAGGCCTTATGTGTGACACTCTGGTATAGTTTGTCTTAATTGGGACATTGTATATAGCAAGGGGAGGGAAGGGCAGCATGATATAACCTGATCTTGGCAGATCTCAGAAGCTAAGCAGGGTTGGTACTTGGAAGGGAGACCTCCAAGCAAGACTCTGCAGAGTAAGGCAACAGCAAACCACTCTGCTTCTTATTTGCCTTGAAAGTCCCTTGCAGGGGTTGCCATAAGTTGGCTGCGACTTGATGGCACTTTACACGCACGTATAGCAAAGACCATTGGGTGGGTGGCTGCAGTGCATTTCAGTCCACTCAGTGACAGGGCAAAAAGAAAGAATAATCTTTTTTGAAATACTGTCCCTCAAATGCAGTAGTTTGCTTTATGCCATACATGAGGAGGGGGGGAGCTCACATACATGGGGAGGGGGGAGACACCAGTGGGGTGGGATCTGCTCTGTGTCCTAGTGACTCCAGCTTCTAAGAATCAAGCCTCTTCCTATCTACATAGAGTCATACTTCCATAGCTCCATCCTAGGTTCTGTTTCTTTGACACTCTATAGAGAGGCACACAATGTTGGGAAACACTTTTATAGATGAGAAGTAAACAGAGCTGGAATCTCATTACCAGTAGTAGAGCAAAAGCAGGAAGGTTGGCAAGGTAATGGCAAGCTGAAGCCATCTCCAGTGGGGAATTGCATAAGCAACCACATCAAGGATGAGAAGACCAACAGTAAATGCCGCTTGATAGAGAATGGCCACGGTCCTCCTGTACCCTGGGCCAACAATTTCTGTGACTGAAAAATAAATTATCTGGTCTTTGTAATAATATTTTCATCCAAAGTAAGGTTCAGATAGTACTTAGCTGAAATTTACCCATTGGGGACTATGCCTGGCTAGTTTAAAATTAAAGTGCCCCCTCATCACTATGCATATGGGTTAGTAACCCCCAGCAGCAGTTGTTTGGCATGGTAAACTGGTAACCCAGTTTAAATGAGATGCTGTCCATAAGGAAAAAATCCTTATGTGTTACACTGAAATTAGGCTGATTCATGCAAGCTCCTGGTACATAAACTATAAGCATGAGGCTTGGGGTTGTGGAACCACCCCCCCACCCCCCATGTACAGAACATGACTTGTGACATCCACACATATATTGCATGACTATATGATCCACCACTCTTCTTGTAACAGATTTTATGTGCCTATATGCATTTTGTGGTTCATCATTTGTCTATTCATTATTGTCTATTATAGTATATCACATGAGACAATAGATATGTCCTGGAGGCCATATTCAAGTCCATGACTTTTATACCTGTACATAAAGGGGCTCTGAAAACTTTAGTAAACAGACAAACATGGATATTCTGCTGCTTATGTTGGATTGTTGTAATTTTATTTATAATGCGATAACTCTATATTGGATTTTGAGGGGTTACAATGAAATTGAGTACATCCATTTTCTAGGAGGCTTTGAATGATGTTTGAAAACCTCAGTGTGAGGTTAAAGACTGAGACAACAGAACAAAAGGTGGTCTGGAGAGTAGGTCTGGAGATTGCCAACTCTACATTGGGAAACTTCTGGAGATTTTGGGGTGGAAAGTGGGGAGGGCAGAGTTTGAGGAGGGGAGCTATCTCAGAGTGGTATAATACTCATACATTCCACCCTCCAAAGCTGCCATTTTCTCCAGGGGAACTGATCTTTGTAGTTTGGAGATCAGTTGTAATTCTGGAAGATCTTCAAGCCCCAATTGGAGGTTGGCAACACTATGTGCAATTAAGAGCACCATTCTACTTTTCAGAGGTGACTCCCAGTTCAATCCCTGTACCATTTTTACAGGAAAGGGAGATGCAAAACAGATTACAATGCAACCTATAGTTCTTTCCAAGTTCAACTGCAAAACAGGACTCCAATTAAGAAGTTAAAATAACCCAGTCATTAGAGTTTCTTTAGAATGATTTAAAATGAATGAATTAAAAATCGGGAGCTTATCTGAGGCGTGATTCCTCCTTCCCCTGACCGGAACTGGAATCGCAACATATAAAGAAACCCTTTTGAACACTGTACTTCATCCATTTGTATTAAGGACAAATCCCAGCATGACTTAAGCAAATGGGACCCAAAGATAAAGATGTGTCTCTTTCTTTGCACATTAGTTGAAATGAAATATTTCTTGCATGTTAGTTGAAATGAAAACACAATAGAAATAAACACAGTAAACACAATAGCCTGTTCCGTCTAGACATTAGGAAGAATTTTCTAACAGTTAGAGCAGTTCCTCAATGGAACAGGCTTCCTCCGGAGGTGGTAAGCTCTCCTTCCCTGGAGGTTTTTAAGAAGAGGCTAGATGGCCCTCTGCCAGCAATGCTGATTCTATGACCTTAAACAGATCATGAGAGGGAGGGCATCTTGGCCATCTTCTGGGCATGGAGTAGGGGACACTTGGGGTGTGGTAGGGGTCATTGGGGGTGTGGGGGGAAGTAGTTGTGAATTTCCTGCATTGTGCAGGGGGTTGGACTAGATTACTCTGGTGGTCCCTTCCAACTCTATGATTCTATGATTCTAAACACACACCATTAATTATTAGAGAAAGCAGAATGCCTAAAAGGGTCTGCAGCTTTGTGTTTCACAGTCTTTTCAGTGAAGCAGAAAGGTTCTCTGATGTGTGAGCCCAGCCATTTTCCTAGGCTTACTGGGTGCTGCCCACTAACGGCAGGCAAATTCCTGGGACTTGTTGCCAATGCCTTCTGACGCTCATCTGGTCGATGGGCAGAAGCAGACCAGCAAAATGCTGGGTGGGGGAGAAGGTGGCGATCTTCACTGCCACATGATGTGTCCCTTTCAGCACGACCCAGAAGGGCCAGCACTGCGCCTAGGCGACACTCTAGCACTTGCCCAGAAACCCCGTAGAGTTTTGAAGCAAGTGTTGTTGGAGCGTTGTGCCCTGGTGTGATGCCAGAGCTCCCTGTTCGTCCTGGAAGTGACTTCATTGTGCAGCTACAAAGATTGCCACCCCCGCAGTAAGCACTCACCTTTCCCTATCTCCCGCTGGTTGCCTCGCAACCCCACATTTTCCCTTAGTGGCAGAATCCCTTAGGCACAGGACTTCATACATGCGACAGATAGTCTAACAGCCCATTCCTGAGAGGGGGGAACCTCTTAGGGGGCAGTCTGACCCCGCCGCTGGCGTAAGTGCGTGTAATCACGAGATTACACGCACTTACGCTGGCGGGGAGGGCAGCTCCACCAGCGCCCAAGCACCACGGAGCCGCGTCTCTCCCCTCCACCGGTGCGGCCTCTCCGTGGTGCCGGCAACTGAGTAGAGAGGCAGCGCCGGTGCAAGGGGGTGTTCCGGGGGCGGGCCAGGGTGAGGAGTAGCCGGTTAGGCGGCTGCCTACCCCCTTTCAGCCACTTGCACCAGCGGCCAGAACGGCATTGCTGTGTCCGCTATTTTGCAGGCGCAGCCTCGCTGTTTTCAATGGGGCGAAAAGCCCCAATTAAACAAAAAAAGCCGCGAAAAGGCTTTTTTCGGTTTGTTTGTTTGTTTGATGGCGTGCGCGATTCAGAAGAAGAGGCACTGCTGCGCCTCTTCCCCTCCGACTCCGCACGCCGTATTTTCAGGAATGGGCTGTTAGTCACAGAAAGAATATTCAAGTGTTTCTAGTGTCCCCCCCTTCCTTTAAACACAGCTAAGAATGCTGTTATTTAGGGAGTTTTCCTGGAGAGTTTCTGTTGTGTATGTGTATAGTTGGGGAGTACTCAAGGGGGACTCAGGAGCTTGAGTTCTGCACAAAGGATCCTAAACCCTGCTCACCCCATTGGTCAAACAAACGGATCCTATTGGCCCTAAGCTAGCATGTCCCATTTGTCGCCGAGAGGGTATTCCCCCCATCATGGATCGGGGGGGAGTGGCCACAGGCGGCCAGGGGGTCATATAAGCAGGGCACCTTCCGTGTGTAAGTTAGTTCTGTGCTGAAATCAAATAAAGCTGTGTTGTTGAACTCCGTCTCTGATCTCGTGAATCCTTCCCACGCGCTATGAGGTGTTGCCGCCTAGTAATGGAAGGGAAGCAAACTCTAAGGGTAAAAGAATGAAGGCCTGTGAGGGAATCAGCAAGGAACTGAGGAGGAAGAGGTGCTGCATTTCAACTTGAGCAGAAATGTAACTGAGGACTGACTTATGTGACCAACTGAGACCATTTCTTTGGAGAAGTTTCCTGCATTCCTGCAGATTTTTTCTGCATTTCTTTGGAGAAGTTTCTGCATTTCAACTTGAGCAGAAATGTAACTGAGGACTGACTTATGTGAGCAACTGAGACCATTTCTTTGGAGAAGTTTCCTGCATTCCTGCAGAATTTTTCTGCATTTCTTTGGAGAAGTTTCTGCATTTCAACTTGAGCAGAAATGTAACTGAGGACTGACTTATGTGAGCAACTGAGACCATTTCTTTGGAGAAGTTTCCTGCATTCTCTCATGCCTTGATTTGGGAACTGACTCCACGGAACAATCCTTAGCCTTGTGTATTAACCGTTCTGCGCATGTGGCTTTTGAGGGAAATTTAAAAATGGACCCAATATGTTTCTCGAAGGGTATTCATACAAGCACACTGTCCGACAGGCTGGGATTCTAGGCATTCTTATAAGATGCAAGTTCAATTAACAGCAACATTTATTTCAAAATTTAGGACTGGAACGTTAAAGTCCCCCTGAAATATTGGGCATTCTTCAACTTTACTCGGATACAGAAAACAAAGAATTAAAGTTGGTATGGTAAAAACATCATTACTCACAGTTTCCTCACTTTATTATTTCTCTTGGCTCTTTAAATATCTGTAAAACCTATGTGACTAGAGATGACAGTGAGTTAAAATAAAAAGACAGGTATACTGAAGGCTGTTGTATTTTGGTCATGTCATGAGACGACAAGAGTCACTGGAAAAGACAGTCATGCTAGGAAAAGTTGAGGGCAGCAGGAAAAGAGGAAGACCCAACAAGAGATGGATGGACTCAATAAAGGAAGCCACAGCCTTCAATTTGCAAGATCTGAGCACGGCTGTCAAAGATAGGACATTTTGGAGGACTTTCATTCATAGGGTCGCCATGAGTCGGAAGCGACTTGACGGCACTTAACACACACACACATACTGAAGGCAGTGATGGTTCTCTCATGACACTTGCCATTCTCTTAAATAAATATTGTCTCTCTTCAGCACTCATGTCTTTAATCCAGTAAAGGGACTGTTAGGAACAGGGGAAGCATCAGACTTACTTAGGATGTAGCCAGCTGTCCAGGAGCCCTTGCTGACTAGCCCTTGCATGAATCGAAATATCACAGACCATAGGTAGTTTGGTGCCAAGGCTACAAGAACTCCTGAAATGGAGGTCACCAGGCTGGTAATCAAGAGACTTGTTTTACGTCCAAACCTATGTTGAGGGGAACAACAGGAACAAGAAAAGGAAGAATCAGACAATAAGGACTGATAAAGACTTTCTTGTATGCTACAAGGAGAAATATGTAAGGAGATGACATTATTCAGTTGAGTGGAACAGCCCAAGGAGAGATCTATGCACCTAGCTAAGTTTGTGATGATATCAGTTACCAGAGCATAATCTCCGTTACTATTATCCGAGTACAATCACTACTACAGCTGACCGGAATATTCTACTTATATCTGGGAGGAGCTGCTGGTAGGTGATTTTATTTATGTATTATATGCAGAGACATGCACAGGAAATATAGATAACATCTAATCAAGATATGGGAAATATCAAAAACTCTTGATGAGCCAG
This sequence comes from Euleptes europaea, assembly GCF_029931775.1. Lineage (NCBI taxonomy): Eukaryota > Metazoa > Chordata > Lepidosauria > Squamata > Sphaerodactylidae > Euleptes > Euleptes europaea. The sequence continues at coordinate 16,703,143 of NC_079318.1, read as the reverse complement.
AATAGGAGAGCCTTTGCCATCCTTATTCTCTACAGTGTGAAGACAAATTCGTCAATAAATCACCAACAGAAACCTGTAAACAGTCAAAGTGAAGTCATAAAAGGACCTCCTCCAGGCACTAATTCTTGACTGAACGACAAGAAAGATAGGGAAGACTGTTACTTCACAAGTGAAGGCAGATATGCTGATGAACCACTGCAAGAAACTGCTTGACACCTCTACCAGGTAGACTGACTAGGAAGTAAGGTATGACATACAGCAGTTCAGGACAAGGAATCAGTAGGGGATAAGAAGTGGGTGGAGAAGTAGTTTTTCAGTCTAAGTAACAAAGGATTACACACAAGAGAGAAAACAGATCCATATTTCTGGTTCCTGTAATGGAGTTTTGGCCTTTTTACCATAGAAGCTAGTCATGGGCCAATACAAGGCCAATTCTCCATGCTGACATCAGAATGTCATATCTCTATTCTATATTGTTGATGAGAATAGAAAAGTGTGGTATCATCTGGATGCTGGAGGGGGGGGGAGCTCAATGCCAGCTGCCATTTTCAGTAGCAACTCCTGATCCTTGTCAAATCTAGCTATGACCTAATGAATCATTTAATCTTTTTCACAGCACCTACTGCGCTGGGCATTATCTAGAACAGTGATGAAATATCTTGCTTGCCTTTAGCGACGATGTCTAAGCCAAACCCGAATGCAACATCAAATTACAACCACATCTGGACTTCTGGATAATAGTCACAAAATTAGCTGTGTTCAGATATTCAAAATGACTTACGCTATACGAACCTAGAGGGGAGCAGGATTACATCTGCTAACCCCCTCCATGGATATACATATAATCCAACATTGCTCATGAGCCTTGTGTGCATATAAATGTACCTGATCACACACATACTGCATCCGTGTGGGGCTTGCTACAGATGCTCCGCAGGGCCTGTAAGACCGAGATATTCCGCCAGGCCTATGGTTGAGGGCAGCAATGGTTTCCATCATAGCATGCCTCCCTTCCCCTTCCTTTCACCTCATCCGAGCTTTCTAACTGGGGACCCTGACTACTCTTCCCCGGGCTGGCCATGGACCTGTGGGCCAACAAACGGGCGCCAATTTGATTTTAGTGTCAGAGAACGTTGGTTTTTAATTGAAATTATTTTTGACTATTATGTTGTGTTGACTATTGTATGATGTTTTGATGGATGTTAGCCACTCTGAGCCCAGCCTTGTCTGGGACAGAGAGCGGGATATACAGTCTTATTTAAAAACCATAATAAATAAACATGCACGACTCTGGCTGGGCCAGTGAGTATATGACTCTCTACACACATCCAATATATGTGATGTTAATTGCTTGAACAGAGATATTGTCATGGGAGGCTTGACAAAGGTGATGCTGGTCAGTATAGGATAGGGTTGCCAGGTCCCTCTTCGCCACCGGCGGGAGGTATTTGAGGTGGAGCCTGAGAAGGGCGGGGCTTGGGGAGGGGAGGGACTTCAATTCCATAGAGTCCAATTGCCAAAGCGGCCACTTTCTCCAGGTGAACTGATCTCTATCAGCTGGAGATCCATTGTAATAGCAGGAGATCTCCAGCTAGTACCTGGAGGTTAGCAAAACAAGAAAAGAGCACCTCCGTGCTATTACCGTCAGGTTTGGAAACTGGCACGGGAAGAAATCAGTACAATAATACAATACAAATAATACAATAATACAAAATGTGTATATTGTGTTTCAAAACATTTCAACAAGTACAATGGACTACAACAAGTGACAATAAACAATATATACAAAATATACAAAACGTGTTTGATGCAGTCTATGAATAGTACTGTCTATAATACTGGATCCAGTATTAGACCCATAAAAGCAAGGATCCTTGAACATAGGGCAAGGATACGCGTGAAAATATCAAATGCCCCTGTAGTTGATCATTTCATGAAGGAACACCATTCTGAGAACAACCTTAGATTTTTTGTGATTTGGAATCTGGTGGGTAAACGCTATGATAGAAGGGATACTGAAAGAATCTTACGTCAAAAAGAGACTTACTTTACACATCTTTTTAATACACTACAGCCAAACGGATTAAATTTGGAAAATGATTTTTCTTGTTATATATAATTTTTACACAGCAATGGGAGTTTTAACGCCAGTGTTACAGGATTTAAGGTAGACTCTATTAGGAATGCGGCTTGAGTGATCTCTTATCTCCAGCTGTGATTACGGGTTGGCTCTAAACAAGCTAAGCTGCTGCCTACACTTGGGAGTATCCTACGGGAACTGGTGAACTGGCTTCATGATGATATATAGAATCTAATTAAGCTTGGATACTTGTAAGTATAATATATATGAATTAATTTCAATTAAATGTAGTTTATAGGAATTTCATGATGGAATGTATTATATTATATTTAATGTAGGATTGGAAATGGGGCTGAAGAAATTTTGAAACGGCCGTCCCCCACCCATCATGCTTAATGAAGACTCTGTGATCATTTATACATGTACCTGATGGACTTTTAAAATACTTTTCTATATACTAAGAAGATTCTACTATTTATAGACTGTACTATTCATAGACTGCATCAAACACATTTTGTATATTTTGTATATATTGTTTATTGTCACTTGTTGTAGTCCATTGTACTTGTTGAAATGTTTTGAAACACAATATACACATTTTGTATTATTGTACTGATTTCTTCCCGTGCCAGTACCTGGAGTTTAGCAACACTACTTTCTGCAGTTGCTATTTACATACCAAAAGCCCATGCTGGTTTGTAACCTGGCAGTTGGCAACCCTAGTCTAGGGGCTACTGAGATAACGGTGGATTCAAGGCCAGGGGAGGCTTTCACTGAGGGGCCCGCCGGGGCATACGTGGTGGCGGTACCATCGTATAAGGGTGATTGTGTTCCAGGGCATATTCTCGGCCCCAACAGTCTGATCTCCCTTCACTTGTTACTCATTTGTTTCCAGATCCAGTTCAAGATGCCAGTGTTTACTTTTGAAACACCAGTCATGCCCCTACTCGAAGGAACTTCTCTCTGACTCTGTAGTTCGCTTTGTCCAACGGGGCCTTTTGGCCGTCTCATCTCATCTCTAGCCTGGGAGACTTCTAGTGTTGCCTGGACCCCGGCTTTTTCAACTGCTCCACCACCACCACCCCGTTCTGGATTGACTTCCCAGAGAAGACTCCCCTTGCTAGCTTTTAGGAGAGGCCCCAGATCTGTATTGTCCAGTACATTTGGCCTGAGCGGAGCAGATTAAGGGGCACAGTGTTAAGATTACTTAGGGATCTATTTGCTGTTTGTCTTTTGTTTTAAGGATGTTTTAGAATTGTTTTTATTGTAATTATTACGTTGTTCAATAAATGAATGCTGCACATGGTATTTGAAAATTTATTTATTTACTTTTTATATTCCCAGTTTTGAGAACATGTGCTCTGCATACAGGAGGATTCACCCAGAATCAAAAGGGACGTGCCTTTGTAAAATCTAATGAACAAAGCATGTTTGGGATACTTACCCAACATAGAGATAACTACCAAGCATTCATTAACACAATTACATCTAATCTTAAATGTGGACTTATCCTTAATAGACCTGTTGACTTTCCACAGTACATTGAATTTCTGCATGATTGATCTGTTAGCTTGTTACCATCAGACAGTACCTACCTGTCTGCTATATAGCCAACAGTTACAGACCCAAGGAAAAACCCAGCATTGACACATGCTTGGAACACATCTAGCTTCCAGGAGTCTTCACACACCAAGTTAAACTGTGGGGAGACAAGAGTAAAATTATAAATGATGTCACTGATATCCAGAGCTCAGAGAAAGCTACAATATTCTGAAGTTCATTGGCATAAGCACATCCATACTACAAGTAGGTTTAACAGTAGGCTTACCAGGTCCCCCCTCTCCTCCAGCGGGAGGTTTTTGGGGTGGAGGTGAGGTGTGATCGTGCACGCACGCGGCTGCGCAGACGCGATCACATCACTTCCAGTTTACACCCGGAAGTGCTGCATTGCAAGGGGCTTTTACCACTCAAACTCCTGTTAGAATTTTGCCCCCATCATTTCTTGAGATCCTTTTAACTGGAAATTCAATCTAGAGCGGTTTGCAAACTCAGTTAGGCAAGCATCTCCAGGCATAAGTGTATACAAGCTTTTCAGTGACACAGAACTCTTCATCAGGCATGTCTATATGCCAAACCATTTGCTAGTTAAAATAGATTTCCAGGACTATTACCGGGAATATTAAGATTCTGCAGAGAGAACAGTATTGGTGTAGTGGTTAAGAGTGGTGGACTCTAATCTGGAGAACCGGGTTTGATTCCCCACTCCTCCACTTGAGCGGCGGATTCTAATCTGGTGAACAGGGTTGGTTTCCCCACTCCTACACATGAAGCCAACTGGGTGATCTTGGGCTAGTCACAGTTCTCTCAGAACTCTCTCAGCCCTACCTACCTCACATGATGTTTATTGAGAGGAAGGGAAGATTATTGTAAGCCACTTTGAGACTCCTTAAAGGTAGAGAAAAGCGGGGTATAAAAACCAACTCTTCTTCTATTTGTGGGCATGCTAGTCTGCAAGATATATTGCCCTCTTATGACAGATTTTTCCCTGCCATAGAGTTCTGAGTACATTCTAGGACATTCTCCATTCATTTGTGACAACAGTCAGGCCTGGCCAACATTCGCATCTTTTAGCAATCCTCTGATAAATCAATGTGAAAAGGTTTCTCAGAAACTGGAAACCACTGTCTTAGATTAAGAATTTCACATGCTCAGTGTATGAAAGGCAAAAGTGATGCCAGCAAGACAAAGGAAAGAAATTTAAGCAATTGCAGCTTAACATAAATCACATTTTCCAAAATCCATTTTATCTCACCCTACACCTTTCCATTACTTAAAACTGCTTTGGGCATTACCCAGAAGACAGTGTGTGAGATGGCATGTTTGTGTGGGGACAGGAAGCACAAATGACCTTTGCTTCCTCAGTCCAGATTTCCACGAATCTCCAAAGTTCACATGTGTATATCTCCCCCAAAGTAAATTCCTGGTTAGCAAGTTGCAACAGAAGCATGAATCATTTATGGTTTTTCTCTCTCCTCACTTTTGTGCAACATCTGAAGCTGCCCTCAGTTGCATGGAGTTGGGCTTGATCACTTGACTGATAGGGTGGCAACCTCATGATTGGTTTGAAGTCGCTGAACCTTGAAGACTTCATGCATTGGGCGGATCTGGTTGTACCTTCCCTTGTCCTGAGATTACCACAGTGAGCACTTTTGCCTTCTTTCCTCATTTTATTTGGCTCCTGGGGTGACTCCAGTGAACAGAGAATGGAGGTGAACAAATCATTATCAATAAAGACTGAGAGGACAACATCTTTCTGAATCCCGTGCCCTGGAATTCTTAAAGGTACAAAAACTAGCGGACAAGTTGGGACGTCGCCCTGACCTGGATGGCCCAGGCTAGCCTGATCTCATCAGATCTCAGAAGCTAAGCAGGGTCAGCCCTGGTTAGTATTTGGATGGGAGACCAAGGAAGACCAGGGTCGCTGTGCAGAGGAAGGCACTGGCAAACCACCTCTGTTAGTCTCTTGCCATGAAAACCCCAAAAAAGGGGTCGCCATAAATTGGCTGCGACTCGATGGTACTTTACACACACACACAAGTTCGGATGTCGAGGTGTGCTTTATTTAGGGTTGCCAACCTCCAGGTACTCAGCAAACTAGAAACAGCACTTCACAAGCTAGACACAATGATTATAAAGTAGTGGTATTTAATAACATATCCACCACTGATAGTATGTAGGCAAAAACATGTGTTGTTAATTATTGCCTTAAAAGTAACACCAAAGAGAGGACTATGCCTTGTTACAAACAAATAACAGTATTATAGGTAAGTCCATGAAAGGGGGTGCCAACCTCCCTTTCTTCCACAGATATGCTTCTTGAGAGTAGCAATTCAGTAGTGCAGTTGTTCTCAACAGAAGCCCGGTGATCTTTCTGTTTCAGCGATTAACGCCTTCTTCAGGGACCACTATATCATAAATTAGTACATAATGCTAATTAACAAATAATAATTAACATGAATATGATTAGGATAAGCGATACTCAATCTATATTTGAAACTTTCTGTCTGAAGAAGAAGAGTTGGTTTTTATACCAGAATTTTCTCTACCTTTAAGGAGTCTCAAACCGGCTTACAATCACCTTCCCTTCCTCTCCCCACAACAGCCTTGTGAGGTAGGTGGGGCTGAGACAGTTTGGAGAGAACTGTGACTAGCCCAAGGTCACCCAGCTGGCTTCATGTGTAGGAGTGGGGAAACCAACCCGGTTCACCAGATTAGTGACTGCTATTCATGTGGAGGAGTGGGGAATCAAACCCGGTTCTCCAGATTAGAGTCCACCCTCTTAACCATTATACCACGCTGGCTCTCGTTCCAATACAGATAACATTGATTTTTTTAAAAAAAACACTACTTTTTTTTGTTTTCTCTTTTCTGCTTTCAGTTATTCTCTTGAGATGAAGATACAGTATGAGAAAGGCATTTGAGTGCCCTTACCTCACTCACGATGGATGATATTGAAGAGTCATAAAGCCAGCCATCCTGGCAAGTGGTAAGAGAGAGATTGCTCTTGTCCCCATGGCTTGCAAGGCTTTCCAATGGATCTGTGCAGCTCAGGTCGGTGGCATTCCAGTTCACATTGTACCTTAGGCACTGACTAGCTAAAGCTTCTCCATTGATCTTTCCCTTTGGAACCGTGTAATTCAACTCCTCTTCGAGACTCCAACCGCACCTGCTGCTTAACTCGGCAACTCCAGGATTCAGGCAACGGTGCTCTGGTATAAAACCTAGAAAAACAACTCCCACATAGATTGGGGCAAAGGCAGCAGACAGCAAGCAAATGAGAAAAAATGCCCTTTTCTGGAATAGGTCAAACTCCCCAATATGCTCTAAAATATCATCTAAGTTTGGCATTTTGGGACAGGGATGTTGTTCACAACGCTTCTCTTAATTGTGCTGAGAGTAAATATCCTTAAATTTAAAAAAAAAAATGACCAAACGTCAGTTGCCTTATAAATTATTAAGCCACCTTTTCAACTTTTATACAAGTTACACTAGAAATCAAGTTGAAAGGCTTGCCGTTCTCTTCCACGATGAAGAAAAAAAATCATTCTTACCAGCAAAAAGCACAGCATGTTGTTAAGCCAACATAAAATTTTGAAGAGGTCATATTTGCCTGTCTTAACTGCTGTGTTGTTCCAGGTCCAATTCCTTAATGTTGTATTTTTCATTTAGGAAACTAGTAACAGTGATGCAAATCAAAAGAAGTAAAATAGAACCATTGGTTCATGGCAAAACAGTTGGAGAGAGAGGAACAAACAACGGCACCATGGTACATTTGGCCAGGCTTGGACATTGGAACTGCTTATATATAAACAGATTATGGGCTTCCCGCAGAAAGCTCTATTATTTCCTCACATGCCGACCCCATTTCGCTCTGTGATTCACGATATATTAGCAAAATGCCTTTTGTTGTGATGGGCACTGCATGTAGATGGAGGGCAGGAATGCCCGAGTGTGCATTGCAGCTTCGTACTGTTACGGGGAAACCCTCTGTCAAGTAGGATTGCCAGCTCTGACCTGGGAAATTCCTGGAGATTTGTGGGCAATGCCCGGTGAGAGCAGAGTTCGAAGATGAGAGGGAGCTGAATGTGTTATATATGCGTGGGTGACGCACGAGGAGACGGAGTTCCAACAACCACTGCTTTATTAACAATCTAGAACTAAACCCCTTGTAACTATGGGTGAAAACGTATGGTTGCTTTATCCTCCTTTAATCCCTGTTTCAGCCAGGATTCAGCCTGGATCGAACGCGTGCGTTTCGCCTAATGTGCGTTCGATCCTGGCTAAAACAGGGATTAAAGGAGGATAAAGCGACCGTGCGTTTTCGCCCTGAGTTGACTACTTGGAACTGAATGGAACTGGAACTGCAAGTGCACAACACCCTGGTTTATATGCCGATCCCAATCACCCGAAGCCATGCCCCCCCCAAGTCCGCAATTGGCTGGTTGTAGACCATAGTCCAGTGGTGGCGAACCTATGGCACGCGTGCCAGAGGTGGCACTCAGAGCCCTCTCTGTGGGCACGTGAGCCGTCGGCTCAACACAGAGTTTGCCTGAGTTCGTTCCCCCAGCTGAGGAGGCCGGGCACCCAGTGCCTTCTCCGCAGTCGCCGGAAGTGAAGACAACGACGAGCCTTCTGCCGAGGACTGGAAGAGGCAGAGCCGGGATGGGGCTGGACCGGGAGTGGGATGCCGGGGCGGCCGTCTGCGGCGGGTTGGTTGGTGACTGCAGCGCAGGGGGTTGGCGGTGAGGGCCGACGGGGGCCCGCCTGGCATTTCTGCTGGAGCCAAGCCCTTCGCTTAGCTCGGGTTTCCACTCTGCTCGTTCATGCAACCGAAGGTGCCTCTGAGCACATGCAGAGGGCTGTCTCCACCATTAGCCCCCCCCCCGGATAACAGTCTTTTAAAATTTGTATTAAGATAACAGTTGGAAAAAGAACCAAACTGAAGGGGTGGGGGCTATGCTCCAGCTGCTTTCCTTCCCCCGCTCAGCCGCCCATGCAGGGTTGCCAACCTCCAGGTAGTAGCAGGAGATCTGCTTTTTCAGTTCCCCTGGAGAAAATGGCCGCTTTGGCAATTGGACTCTATGGCATTGAAGTCCCTCCCCAAACCCCACCATCCTCAGGCTCCGCCCCAAAAACCTCCCACGGGTGGCAAAGAGGGACCTGGCAACCCCTAGCCCCATGTGGACTTCTAGCTGTGTTGGCACTTTGCGATAAATAAGTGGGTTTGGGGTTGCAGTTTGGGCACTCGGTCTCTAAAAGGTTCGCCATCACTGCCATAGTCCAATGGGAACTCAGCCGCAAACCAAGTCTGAGATTGGGTGGCTATAGATAGACCAATTGGAATTGCAGGCAAAAGGAGCCTGGAAAGAATAGCAAGCTCAACATGAGCTTTGCTTCCACTGCATACGTAACAGAATGGGTATGTGTTGCCATAGAGTTTTGCCCTCCAAAAGATTTTCTTTCTTTGGAAACACGGGACCTTTTCTTGGGCCTCTACGAAGTATTTCTGAGACTTGCAAAGTCTGTTTTAATTTTTGTATTTATACTTAGTGATTGTAACACTGATAACATTGTATTACATTGCATGAAGTTTGCCTACACCTTATAAGAATTATTGGTATATGCTATCTATAATTTCAGGCTGATGAAGCCGTAGTTAGTGAAACGCAAATTAATACCTGGGAATTGCGTTCCTATTTTGCGGTTCTGAACTTTTTGTATGTGGGTCCCACCGGACAAGAGAAGCTTCCCGCTTTAAGAAACTTCAGCTGTCCAGCGAACTGGAAGAAAACTATTCAGTAGTAAAGACTGTCTGAGCCTGGTTGCAGGCTGATCTTCTTGGACATTTGAGATGTTTAAGTTTTCTGCTTTAGTCCGTGTGAGATCTTTTTTTGGCTAAGACTTAGCCTCTTGTATATATTGTACACACTATTCAGTACCACTTTGTATGTTGTTCACTTGTTGCATGTCTTTAGATAGTTATTAGTTAGGTATTTAGACAATATTCTCTTTATGTGCTCTTTATGTGTTCTATAAAATTGCATTTGTTATAACCTCCAGCTACTAGCTGGAGATCTCCTGCTATGAAAACTAATCTCCAGCCAATAGAGATTAGTTCACCTGGAGAAAGTGGCCGCTTTGGCAATTGGACTCCATGGCATTTAAGTCCCTCCTCTCCCCAAACCCTGCCCTCCTCAAGCTCCACCCCAAAAACCTCTCACCAGTGCCGAAGAGGGACTTGGCAACCCTATTGGGGAGGAGCCTGAGGAGGGCAGGGTTTGGGGAGGGGGAGGACTTCAATACCATAGAGTCCAATTGTCAAAGGGGCAATTTTCTCAAGGAGAACTGATCTCTATCAGGTGGAGATCAGTTGTAATAGCAGGAGATCTCCATGGACACAAATACTAGAAATTATAAGGAGAACATGTAAAATATCCTTAACCATAGATTTTAACCTAATGTTAATGAGCACAACAGGGAACTCGGGGGTAAACAAGAGGGATCAGGCCATATTCAAGGCTATGTTATTAGCAAGCAAAGCAGTAATAGCTCTGGGTTGGAAGGATAAAAGTAAATGGACTATAGAAATCTGGATCAACTATTTGTTTGAATTTATACAGTCGGATATCATCGAGATGATGCGCCAGAAGACTTCATGGGAAGACAAGAGCAGGGAAATCACGAATAGATGGAAGACCTACTTAGAGTGGATATCAACGGAAGGAAGAAAAGACATTCGGTGGAAGATCCAGACTTTGTGCCCGTGGCTGGGGTTAAGAGACTAAAAAATAGAAGGAGAAGGAGTGGGGCTAGGGAGGGGGATGGGAGGGGTGGAAGGGAATGAGAAAAGTACGTTATACAAACAATGTATGTAGAATAAGAAATATATATTTGAAATTTGTATAAAAAGAAACAATAAAAAAAATAGTAGCAGGAGATCTCCAGCTAGTACCTGGAGGTTAAGCAAAAACAAAACAAAGGCACCTCCGTGCCTATACCTGGGGGTTTTGGAAATTAGCACGGGTAAAAGGTACACAAATGCACAGAGCCAGTTAGCAAAATGCAAATATTAATAGGTGCTAGAAAAGAGAGACAAACAGTGTGAAGCAAATATTCTTTTGATCTATAAATTTTGGATCTATACCTGTTGGATTTATACCTGAGAATAATTTATGCCATTGGAACGGATCATCTTTGAAATATTTAAGAAGAGGACTTTTTTGCCTGTAAAATTACTAATTCCATGTATATATTGTAAATTGTTTAGTCACAGTTGTTAGGAATATTTGCTTCACACTGTTTGTCTCTCTTTTCTAGCACCTATTAATATTTGCATTTTGCTAACTGGCTCTGTGCATTTGTGCACCTTTTACCCGTGCTAAGTACCTGGAGGTTGGCAACCCTACAGCAGTCCATTTATTTTGCCTCAAAGGACTCATGATTCTGCAAGCAGCAGAATCAAGTGGCGAAGCAAAATATACCACTTGAGGCTGCAGGTGAGAAGACTGCATGCGCACTAACACATAGCAAAGTAGCCTGGCAGGGTGCAAGGTTTGGCTGAGCCTTTCTTTCGACATTCTGCTGTTCTATATTTGAAAGACCGTCTCCTTCTATATGTCCCTGTGTGCCAGCTACGGTCATCAGGCAGCCGTGTATTGGCTAACTCGCCACTCCGGGCGGTCTGTCTGGTATCAACCAGAGCCCGGGCCTTTTCCATTGTGACTCCAGCTCTGTGGGATGCGCTTCCCAGAGCGGTGAGGGTAGACTAAGGTTGCGAGTAGGGTTGCCAGGTCCCTCTTTGCGATCGGCGGGAGATTTTGGGGTGGAGCTTGAGGAGGGAGGGGTTTGAGGAGGGGAGGGACTTCAATGCCATAGAGTCCAGTTGCCAAACACACACACACACCCCAGTGATCCCTACTCCATGTCCAGAAGATGGCAAAAAAAAAAAAAAAAACCCTCCAGGATCCCTGGCCAATCTTGCCTGGAGGAAAATTGCTTCCTGTCCCCAAAGCGGATCGGCTGGAGATCTGTTGTAATAGTGGGAGATCTCCAGCTTGGAGATCTCCCACTATTGGCAACCCTAGGGTTGCCCCCTCCTTGGAGATCTTCAGGAGGCGCTGCGAGGCCTGTCTGTTTGCCAGAACTTTTTGAGGGAGTCTGAATTGGCAAGCACCTTTTGGAGAGGGAGATTTGGGTTTTTTTTATTTTTGCTTCAAATCTGAAAATGCTTTAAACTGTTATTGTAAACCACCTTGAACCATGAGGAGAGGCAGGATATAAATGTTTTAATAAACTAATATATGCAGGGACGTTTTCTTCTTAGGGACCAGACTCACAAACTGTTTCCTACGCACTTGCAGCCAAATGAGTAACACTATGCACCATATTTTCGCTGGTCATATAAACTGGGCCTCCGTGTGAACCATGGAGAATGGAGTCAGCACTTTTCTGCATGGGAGTACACTTTCAGCTATAGCCTTCTGCCATGTATTTTGGGCTTGGTGCTAGTCTGTGATATATGCCAGGAACTAGTTTGTGAAAATATATTGCCCCCTTTATATGTTCATGCAGCAAGCAGGCAACCCCTGGAGATGGAAATATTCGTTTAACAGCAAGGGCTTTCTGATCCAGGAGCTGCTTGTTCTTTAATAGGTAACTACCCAAACTTCAGGCTGCAGCAGAGAAATTCATTCTCTTTAAGCTGCAAGGGCAATGAATAACTAGAGTCTTGGTTCATAGAGGAGTCCACAGCTGGATAATGTATCTTTCAGTTGACTCGATTTATGGTGCTGGGATCCCATATCCACTGCTTCAGAGCACGGCTGTCTTGCACATAATACTTTACTCTGTCCTGAAACTTGTTCAGATTGCATAAAGCCCATTATTTGGCAGGCTTCACTCGTCGGTGCTTTATGTTTGAAGCTTATTGTGCAACCACGTGCAGTCAGGAGGTTTTGAAATAACTCGTAGGTCATGGAAGAGGTGCTATCAGTTCGTTCCTGTCATTGCCGTCACCTTTAAAAACCCTCTGGGGATAAACGTGCCCCCAATATTGCTGCAACTGCAACTGCAGAGGAGCTAGTCCGTACTGGGAGGGGAAAGGATCTCTTTGCCAGGCTGATGCTAACACCCCTTACTGTGCTGAATGCAAAATTGAGGCAAAATTCCCAGGAGACCAGATGTGTTGCAAGATACTGATCCCATGTTGTTGAAGCAGAAAAGGCAACCAGAAATGATGGCTGGAATGTTCTGTGACTTCAGCAACTTGCCAGTGTAGCTTGTTGTGCAGCTTACATAGAGGCATCTAAGAGGGAGGGGGTAAGGAAGGTTTGCCTCTCTAGCTCCTGGGCAGCCAGCCACTTGCTGGCAGGTAGCAGACAGGATGGGAGGTTGCCACTCCCCATCTGTGACCCAAAGGTCACCTCATTAGAGAGCCAAACCTGAAGGATAGTTATTGATACCTTGGCTAGTTATAGTTATTGGACACTATAGTTATTGGACTCCATAACCATCACCACCAACCATTGATCACCACCAACCACTGACAATAGAGGAGCTGCATTTCAGGAACATGGCAGTCCCTCTCTTGCAGTTTAAGTTTATATAAAGCAGCCAACGCTTCCTGAAAAATGTGGCTCCCGAAGCCACACTAGCCTCTACCTTAGCGAAACCTAAGTATAGAATCATAAAAATAATAGAAACATAGACTTGGAAGGGACCTCCAGGATCATCTAGTCCAGCCCCCTGCACAATGCACAACTACCTCCCTTGCCACACCCCCAGTGATCCCTACTCCATGTCCAGAAGATGGCAAGAAAAAAAAAACCCTCCAGGATCCCTGGCCGATCTTGCCTGGAGGAAAATTGCTTCCTGTTCCCAAAGTGGCGATCGGCATTTCCCTGGGCATGAAAGAAAGGGCAATGAGAGCCAAACACTGCCGCAACCCTTCCTCCCCTCCCTCTCATGATCTGCCTAAGTTGACAGAATCAGCATTTGCTGTCAGATGGCCATCTAGCCTCTGCTCAGAAACCTCCAAAGGAGAGCCAACCACCTCCTGACTGCACAAAGTAAAGATTTGTTGAATGCTTTAGCAACATACTGCGCATTGATTGACCCAACTATCAAAAATAGAGACATTAGCAGTAGTAGACACATAGGTAGGCCATACAAGTGGATGAGATTCAAGCAGAGCCATTGCCGGTCTGAGTAGACAGTACTGACTTTGATGGACCAAGGGTCTGATTCGGTACAAAGCAGCTTCATGTGTTCAAAGCCCATTAGGTAAGGAGACCCTAACCTTACTGAACCTGCAGGTACTTTTAGAATTCTGAGAAAGGGTAGTAGGCACTGCCACAAAGTGGCAGCAACAAGTGTGGGGCTACTCATAACATACTGGGAAGTTCCAAGCCAAGCATCCTCCTATGTTGAGACAATGCCTACTAGGTTCTTGTGAAGTACCTCCTACACCAAGGAGTGGAAGAAAGTGCTACAAGGAAGCAAAGCCATTTGGTTTCAAGCTTCCAAAGAAAGGGAAGTGTTTGTAGCCGGTGTGGCCACAGCTCATAGTTTCCAAGCTTAGAAATATAAAGGAGGCCTGTGCCTTCGCATAAGTTGAAGGTGCATGAGATGCTTGCTGAGGATGAACACAGCATTTGCCTAGTCAATCCAATGGCAGGGTGCGATCCAAAGCTCCTTTTCCCTCTCTGAGACGCAAGTAGCAAGTGGGCACCTGGGAACACAGTGACTGGCACCACGCTGGAGATCACTGCATCACATTGTGTGTGTTAAGTGCTGTCAAGTCGCTTCCGACTCATGGCGACCCTCTGAATCAATGTCCTCCAAAATGTCCTATCTTTGACAGCCTTGCTCAGATCTTGCAAATTGAGGGCTGTGGCTTCCTTTATTGCAGGGGTGGGGAACCTTTTTCTTGCCAAGGGCCATTTCGTATTTATAACATCATTCGGGGGCCATACCAGGCGTAGCTCTCCCGGTGGAGGGGGGGTAGAAGTTAGGGTTGCCAGGTCTCCAGCCACCACCTGGAGATTGGCAACCCTAGCAGAGGCTATACAGAGTAGGGAGGAAAGGAAGGAAAGAAGGAAGGAAAGGAGGGAAAGAAGGAAGGAAAGAAGGAAGGAAAGAAAGAAAAAGAAGGAAGGAAGGAAGGAAGGAAGGAAGGAAGGAAGGAAGGAAGGAAGGAAGGAAGGAAGGAAGGAAGGAAGGAAAGGGAGGCTTCCCTTCCCCAACACCCCCCCCTCATGGGGATCTCTCTCCCCCCCCCCCGCCGGGCCACCCAGCAGCCCAGGATCACGCACACACACTCACCCACGCGATAGGGGGAAGCACCCCCTCCCCCGCACGGGTATCTCACACACACACACACACACACAAACGCAAGCATGCTGGCCGGGAGGGCTGGGCGGGGACCCTCCAGCGGTTGCACGACTAGTGCACAGGCCAGGGGGGATGGAGCGCAGGGAGGGTTGGGCGGGGACCCTCTGGGGGCGGCGCAAGCAGGAAGAACGGAGCATGGGGAGGGTTAGGCAGGGACCCTCTGGCGGCATCGTGGCAAGCGTGGAAGGCAGGAAGAACGGAGCAAGGGGGGTTGGGCGGGAACCCTCTGGCGACGGTGCAGCAAGCAGGGGGGGTGGGAAGAACGGAGCACGGGGGGATTGGGCAGAGACCCTCTGGCGGCGGCAAGGCAAGCGCGGGGGCTGGGAAGAACGGAGCATGGGGAGGGCTCGGCGGGGACCCTCCAGTGGTGGCACGACTAGAGCGGGGGCCAGGGGGAATGGAGCACTGGGAGAGTTGGGTGCGGCAAGTACACAGGGGGAGGGGGAAAATGGAGACGGGAGCTTTGGCCACCCGGGGAACTTTAAGCCGTGGCACGGCAAGCACACAGGGCGGGGGGGGGGGAGAAGGAGGCAGGAGCTTCGGCCGCCCCAGCAGCTTCAGGCCATGGAATGGGGTTGCGGCTGGGGGAGCGCCCGGCCACTCAGGTCACAAACAAGCTAGGAGGGGGAGGAAGGCTCAAAGGCTGGAGAGCTGTTGGCCTTGGGGGAGAGCAAGGTGAGGGCCGCGTAGGGGCCCACCGAGCCGGTGGAAGTTGGGTGGCCTACCACCCACTCACCTGGAAAAAGCTGGCAGCGAAGGGGAGGGGTGCTGAGAGAGCCGGCCAGACGCACGTGTTCTCTCTCATGAGGAACCGAAAGCAAGGAAAAGGAAGCCGGGAGACTTAGGGGAAACGCCCCCACAATCATCCAATCCGCCTTCATTTTTTTGTGCATGCGCTCCCGCTTCCCAGTGAAGCCTGAAAAGTCGAGAGGAGGACCTGGCTAGCGATAGCTAGCTCCGTGGAGCTCCCAATCTCGGCAGGCGGGCTGGGGGCTGGACAAAATGATCTTGCGGGCCGCATCCGGCCCGCAGGCCGGAGGTTCCCCACCCCTGCTTTATTGAGTCAATCCATCTCTTGCTGGGTCTTCCTCTTTTCCTGCTGCCTTCAACTTTTCCAAGCATGATTGTCTTTTCCAGTGACTCCTGTCTTCTCATAATGTGTCCAAAGTACGACAGCCTCAGTTTAGTGATTTTAGCTTCTAGGGTCAGTTCAGGCTTGATTTGACCTATAACTCACTGATTTTTGTTTTTTGGGCAGTCCATGGTATCCGTCACACTCTCTTCCAACACCACATTTCAAATGAATCTACTTTCTTCCTATCAGCTTTCTTCAATGTCCAGCTTTCACACCCATACATAGTAATAGGGAATACGATGGCATAAATTAACTTGATTTTGGTGGCCAGTGACACATCCTTACACGTCAGAATCTTTTCTAGCTCCTTCATGGCTGCCCTTCCCAGTCTCAATCTCCTTCTGATTTCTTGGCTGCATCACACTGTACCCAGTGCTCATTTTCCCAAGCAGAAGAACGTCTCCTTCGGCAGAGGAGGATAGGCATCTTTTTGTCAATCCCCTTCCTTCGGGATACCATCATAATCACACTCGTGCTGTCCCAAATGAGGAGGTAAGCTCCGGGGCTCCAGTGGGAGGTGAGACATTTCCATTCCATGAGCAGTTGTTTGGATGCTACTCAAAGCATTTTAGGTTACTTCCACAACTTAGTTTTCTGTGGTTACTGTAATTTGTATGAACCATACGTTGGCCAAACCTACCATTTATTCTAAAAATTGATTCTCTTGAATTTGCTCTACCCCCACCCCCTTCAGCATTTGTAGTGATGCATTTGAAATTAAAAGGATGCTATTCAAGTCCTCAGTGGGAGAAGAGATGCTGGGCATAGCTTGGCTCAGAGAACAGCTCCGGCATCATAAAATGAAGCTCAGTCACCTGTAAGCCTCTTCCACATTACATATACAAAACATCTGTTAGTACTCATTCACATTTTCTTCCACAGTAAGCCAGAATAGGTTACAATGTTACAAGCTAATTCCATGGTTATACCTGTGTTAGCCAAAAAGTCATGGCACCATTATTTGTGGGCTAAAGCCCTTTCCATCACATGCGTGCAAATCATACACACGCACACGCACACACACAAATGATAAGGATGGTCTCCTCAGCCCTAACACTGGGGGTACATAAGAACATAAGAAAGGCCCTGCTGGATCAGACCAAGGCCCATCAAGTCCAGCAGTCTGTTCACGCAGAGGCCAACCAGGTGCCTCTAGGAAGTCAACAAACAAGACCACTGCAGCAGCACTGTCCTGCCTGTGTTCCACCGCACCTAGGGCTCCCAAATGCCAGGTAGTAGCAGGAGATCTCCTGCTAATTCAACTGATCACCAATCGATAGAGATCAGATCACCTGGAGAAAAATGACCGCTTTGGCAATTGAACTCTATGGCATTGAAGTCCCTCCCCTCCCCAAACCCCGCCCTCTTCAGGCTCCACCCCCAAAATCTGGCAACCCTATCCGCACCCAATATAATAGGCATGCTCCTCTGATACTAGAGATTACACAGTGAACCTCAGAATACAGAAAGAGGGGGAACCGCAGCATCAGCTCCTCATTCACTCCTACCAGAGAGTAGAAGCCTGGGCATGCAGACAGCCACCGTTGCTTGCTTGTATCCATCTCTGGATTGGGGCCCAGAAGTAATTGTTCTCTAAATTATGTTTGATTTCAGATTATATGTCTGAACTGGGGATAATTTAGGCTGGTGCTGCTATATTTAGAGATGGTTGCCATGAATGGGGGTTGATACAAGAGCAGTGACCCTCTTAAAGCAGTATGACCCTATGACTAAATAGTAGGGCAGTCGAAAAGTGGAAGTTAGATAAGGAAAGGAGTCCAGACTGATTACATCCCATAGCAGCAGCTACTTTTCAGGGCTTTTAGAAGGCTTTTGCAGGACAATATGCCTTCTCCAATGTTCTTAAAAAAATTAAATCTACCTCTCTCTCCCAGTGAATATTCCTTACACCAAGACTACTCCTTCCCTAATGTATTAGGTGGGGATTCCCTACTGACATCACTCCCGCTTTTTCTTCTTCATGTGGAAACAGTCACATTTCACATCTTTTAGATCAGGGGTGTTGAAATCATTTGTTCCAAGGGCTGGATATGACATAAATGTTACTTGGTCGGGCCGGGCCATGCCTTGCCAGCCCAGGTCAGGACTGGGAGTGTGTGTGTGGCTGCCTCAACTGGCTCGCGGGCCGGATAAGAGCTCTCAAGGGGCCGGATCCAGCCCTCAGGCTGTATGTTTGACACCCCTGTTTTAAAATAAAGTGTAGGGAAAAACCAGTTACAATATTGTGCAAATCTGTCCTTTGTCCCCTTTGTAAGTAAAACATTATCAAACGTAAAGCTGTATAAAAGCCAAGTTGACTAATCTTGCCTGGGTAAGAGTTGAGAGGTTAAAAAGCAAAGTTCACTTGCTCCCTCCTATGGAGGGAAGAGAAGCTGCAGCATTATTAGTAGAGCGGCATGACTGAAAACGCTACCCTTGGTGACTAAACGGTCTCCTAAGATTAGGGGAAAGAAAGTCAGACGCTCTAACAACAGCAGGTCAAGGTTGTTCCCATGCGATCAGCAAAGCACAAAATGATTTTGATTCCAAAGTTATCTGTTCTGTACCCAGTGAAGAAACATTCAATTACTGACCAGCTCTAGAAGAGAATAATGCACAAAGGCCTCTTCTGTAGTAAAGCAATCCCTAAAGACTATGTGCGTTACCCAAGTAGGGGATGTACTGGACCTTGTCAAGTCCTCAAATTACCAGAAAGCATCCTCTCCAAATCCTATTTTCTGTGACCCATAAAAGAAATACAAAGCTTTTCCTCCTGCCCCATGGGGGAGTGAATATGCGTGTTGCTCAACATTACCCAGTAAACTTCATGCTGGGTGGTTATTTCAACAGTTTTGTCCTACTTGTGTGTAGTTGGGGGGTAGTTCCCAGAGATGATAATATAATGTCATCTCATTTTGGGGAGCAGTTTTCAAGTCGTACGTCCTTTAGGTTGTACCTGCATCCTTTAATTAAGGAACTAAGAATCAAGCATCCACAGACTAATTTTTATGAGCTATTCTGTGATAAGGAGCCCCGTGGCACAGAGTGGTAAGCTGCAGTACTGCAGTCCAAGCTCTGCTCACGACCTGAGTTTGATCCCAACGGAAGTTGGTTTCAGGTAGCCAGCACAAGGTTGACTCAGCCTTCCATCCTTCCGAGGTCGGTAAAATGAGTACCCAGCTTGCTGGGGGTAAAGGGAAGATGACTGGGGAAGGCACTGGCAAACCACCCCGTAAACAAAGGCTGCCTAGTAAACATCGGGATGTGACGTCACCCCATGGGTCAGGAATGACCTAGTGCTTGCACAGGGGACCTTTACCTTTTTATTCTGTGATGGGAAATCACTTGGCCACCCTCATTTACAGTATTCTGAACTCCTTGGAAGCAGCATAAGATCTGAGCAAGTGCGTGGAACCCCTTCTCTAAGGCTTATAGATAAACAGTAATTACTCTTTCCCCCCATCAGATAGTATTTTGTGAATATTCCTCACTATACATGCTAGCTGGCCAACGTATATGCAGAATATCCTTCCATCTCCGCTGGGTCACCAGAGGCAACCCAGGGTCCCTTGGCAACACAGACTAAATTCAGTGGAATTGCTCCAAGAAAAGGTTTCAGTCTGATGGTGCATTAATGGTTTGCCAGATGCTACAACTCCACAATCTGTCATTTCTCAAAATGAATTTTCCCCTTTCCTGTTTAACAGGTCCGCGAGGAAGACGTTTAACAGGATGAAGAATTATTTCTATCATTTACCAGTTCGTAGAAGAGCAATAACTTCATAATTTATCATTTATTGAAATTGTGAACACTTTTTGTTACATTAAACCTGATTCCCCAATGGAAACCAATGTAAATAGGAAAGGTACAAATGAGGAAAAGTTTCTGGCCAGTACGAGTACTGGCACATTGGCTACAGAACCTGTCTCCTTGCCCTTGATACCCTTCAGAAACACTGAGCAGGTGCCAACTGGTGCAGGAACAGTGAGGTCTTGATTCAGCTTTGCCAACAACAGTGTAATCACCATGGCTACGGCATGGAACAGTTACTGGAATGTTCAGAGATATTAACCCCAAGGGGTTTTTTGTCTTTTTTTGTTGTTGCCTATCAGCATTCACACACTCCAGTACCAAAAAAGGGGCATGAACCTGTGCAATTAAGGCTTCTGTGGCCCATGGCTTTAAAGCACACCAGAACCTCCCAGGGCAGTGAAGCTGATGTTCCAGTAATTCTATAGCCTGGACCAGAATAAATTAGTTCTGTGTGGTGAGCCTGTCAGCTTTTTCCTAGGGCTACTTCCCAGTAGATAATGGGAGCTCTTCCTTCTGTGGCCAATGAAGCAGCACCACCACCCCAAACATTCAGGCCCCCTCCAATCTCCCTTCGACATTCTAACACCAGTGAACTTCTTCCCTTTTAAGAATCACAAGGAAGAC
The DNA here is from genome assembly GCF_029931775.1 of Euleptes europaea. NCBI lineage: Eukaryota > Metazoa > Chordata > Lepidosauria > Squamata > Sphaerodactylidae > Euleptes > Euleptes europaea. Next base: position 16,682,539 of record NC_079318.1, on the reverse strand, counting down.
TGAAGCTCATCAGAAAAGTGACCATATTTTCAACCCAGCTATTGTGTAAGTACATCTTTGGGTGCTTAAAAAAACATATTTTTTTTGTAAATACTGATGAAAGGATTCATGTGATCAGTACAGAAGAGAGACTCACCATGCAAAGAACAGCCACTGTTCTAGGCTAAAGCTCTAAAGATATGTACCTTTCAGTAAAAACAGTTTTCAAATCATAACAAGCCATTTTAAGTTAGGATACAGGAATCAAATTTACAGGCAAATTTCATCAGATCAAGTCCAAAATGTACATCAAACCAACCCAGAAGACACGCAGAGAACCCCTCATCTCTGCTTCATGTGGTGGGGAAGCCTGTAGAACAAATACCCTGCCTGCAGGAAGAACATGCTGCTTATTATTCCCATGAACCTGAGTAGTGAGAGCAATAAATTAATAAAGGAGAGTGTTAAAATGCAAGCCTCACCTTGAAGCTAGAAGTGAGGGGACTTCATTCAAATTGGATTCTACCCCTTCAGAAACATCATGTCGCTTTTCCAGTCCCGGGGGAGCGGGGGGGTGGGGGGAGAGGAGAGCAAATCCTGGCTTAGGAGACTTACCACAATTCAGTTTACTGGATACTAGAAATCCAGCAACCACTAAAGAGATCATTGTAAACAACTAGGACAGATCATTTCTCTCCCCTCACCTTTCCCTCCGAAACATTCCCTTACAAAAGGCCAGAAAAAGAAAGAAGTCAGCGGCAGCTAAAGTCTTCATATTTGGTTGGAAGTGTTTTGCTGTCCCATTTCAATATATACATGGAATTTTGATCAGGCACAGTACTGAGTTAAACGTTCAACAAGTCCTCGTCGCTGTCGTCATGGAACGAGGCTGTGTTGGTGGAATTTCGCAGCTTCCGTTGGCCAAAGGCGGAGCTGCCTTTGCTGTTCTTGCTACCATTGAGTAGGGCAGCTTCATCTCCTGCCTTCTGATGAGGCAACCCCCTATGGGAGCCTTTGGAGTGGAAGGCCTTGGCAGAATGAATCTTCACTTCTGGTACTGTCAGAACTTCATCCTCACTGTCCATGTCATCCACGTGAAGGGATGGGAGGGTCTCCGATTTAACCGCTTTACTGGTGACATGGCCGTTTTCTTTCCCTTCGTTCCCCAGCTTCTGATTTGGTGTGGCAATTTCTTCCATGAGCCACTCGATTTCACTCTCATTCACTTCTTCAGTGTTTATCTGTCACGTTCAAGGGGTTACAGTTATTGAACAACATTCAACAAGTCCTCAGGGTTGTTTAAAGCAAGCTTACATTTCCCCCCTTTCCCTTTTGACTCTCTTTCTTAGCAGCACAAACACTCCCTCAGCAATCACAGGTTTATTAAAAATATGCTGAATTGGAATTGCCTCAGAAAACTACTCTTAAGAAGAAATATGCACTAAGGGTGGAGGGAGGGCTATTTTCACAAGCCTTGTGAAGCACTAAACCTGTAGTAGATGGAATGTTTTGATGGGGGGGATGTAAGAGGACTGTGCCACTGCTGAACAGCTTTCAACATTAGAAAGACGCTCCAAATATTTAGCTGAGAAACTCTCCCTTGTAATTTCCCCCATAAGTATGTCTACAGAAGTTCTTTATACTTCATGCAACACCTGCTCACATAGAATTAAGCACCAGTGGTTTCAATACATTTAATTGCTTAAGGTATTAAAAACTTGGGATACATAAAAAAAAAAGACATGGGAACAATTACCTTTGAGTACTTATAGGAAACGTTTGAAGTCCTCCAACAGCAGCTTGCAAGCTTTTGCTTTACTGTTTCCCTACAGACAGAGAGAATGTTACATGCTCAACTGTAAATCCGTTCAGCTCAATTAATCAGCAAATCTATTGGCTAAACCCAACTTTAGGTTTTACTAAGGGCACTGACAAAGGTTCACATTTCTGCTGTTCATGTCTCAAGGAAGACTTGTTGGGACTTCCAGATGAGGAAGCTGCTCTGAGAAACCTCCCCCATCATTTAAAGAGTTAGATCCCACAGAGAATTTCCATGATGAAAAGGCAGGGGTGAATTTGCCCAGTTCCCCCTCCTGTTGCAGACCTCCCATTTCCATTTCATGCTATTTCTGGGGAACCTCTCTCCCCACCCCCCGAGGATCAGCACTTCAGGGAGCATTTTGGGCTGCAGCAGGAGGGGGAGATGGGCAAGTTATGCTCCACAACCAGAATCCTGAATGTCCAGAGCCAAATTCATGTGGTCAACTGTGGATCTTGCCCCCAAAGTGAAAGGAAACTTGCATGCGGAAGATGTGCAAGTTGCACCCTTTATCACGAGCCCGTGATTCCCCTTTATGCAATTTCTTCTTCACATTTTACATGGGATAATCAACTGTGGAAGGGGGGACAGGAAGATGGTGGTCCAGGAAAAACACACAGGGGTAGTGTGCTGGAAGAGGGTAGGGTTGAAGGCTGGGCAAGAGGAAGAGAAAGTGTCTGGTCACAGCAGAAGGCATAAAGGTAGGACTGAGGGAATGATGCAGGCAGCATCAGTTGAATAAAGACGCACCTCTATGGCAACAGTGCTAATCTGTCAAAGAAAGGACACACATTACAGAAAACATCCTTTTGCATTAAGGGTATTTGATCCTGCCATTTGCACCACAATTGCCATGGCAGGTGTGTTAGATTGTATGAACTAGCCATCAGCAGCTACTTGCATGGTGCTCACAAACCTCTTCTCTTGGGGTGGGGAAAGAGGGACCAGGAAGCCAAACCAAAAATAAAATCCCAGCAAATCCTTCTCTGCCTTACCTCCTCTCTTTTTTGTAAAGCAACAGGATCACTAAACATGCCGTAAGAATCACAAGGAGCAAACTCAGCACTGCGCCAACTGCTTGGCTTCTCCCAGAAAGGCCTTTATGAAAGAAATCTTCCACATAGTCTTTGCTGTTTGTATTCTCAGGGTTTCTGCAGGGAACAAATGAAACAGTATTGAGGTTATACAGGGAAGAGCAACAGTGCCTGAAAAACTTTACACTGGTCACATATACTGAGGTAGCAGCATGGCTTGTCAAACTGCTTGCTGTGAAACATGGAGAAAACGAGCCCTGAAGTCCTATGTTCATTCTAGAGGCTTAATCTTTGTTTAGAGCCAACCAGCAAAACTGAAGTCTTCTCTTAATGATACCTCTTACTGTTCCCTGCACCACAGCTTTCAAAGAGGCCACTTAGCCAGAAGTTCATTCATTGTCACAGATGCCGGGTTAACTCCAATGGGCTCATTTACACACTAGGGTTGGCCTCAGACTTGGAGGCACACAAGCTAAGAACCCCACCAAAATGTAAAATGTGGAAATATCTGAAGTTGGTGGCCCTTACACTTTATGCAATGGAGTTTTGTTTTCCTATAGGCTTCACCTGATATTTATCAGTCTTTAGATCCAAGGGCAGTGAAACACTGGCTCAGGAGTAGTTAAAATTTATCATAGAGCAGCTTTCTGGCAGCCTAGTATACTAAAGAATGCCAACACAAGTCACCACTGAGTTTCCCCATTAGGTACTGGTCATGCTCAGAACATAAGGGCAGCCCTGCTAGATCAGACCAGTGGGTCCATCTAGTTCAGCGTGCTGTTTCATACAGTGGCCAACCAGTTGCCCTAGAGGGCCAACAAACAGGACACAGAGGCCAACGCCATCCCCATGAAGTTGCCTCCTAGCACAGGTTTTCTGCAGGGGTGTCAAACATAAGGCCCACGGGTGGGATCCAGCCCCTTGAGAGCTCTTATCTGGCCCGCAAGCCAGCCCAGCCAGCCATACACACACACCCCACTCTCGATCTGGGCCCAACCAAGTGACACTGATGTCATATCCGGCCCTTAATGATACCTCTTACTGTTCCCTGCCTCACAGCTTTCAAAGAGGCCACTTAGCCAGAAGTTCATTCATTGTCACAGAGTTTGACACCCCTGGTTTACTGCCTCTGGATGAGGAGGTTCCTTTCACATTCCACTCTGAGCTGTAAACTTCCACTGTGGGCTTGGAACAAACCTATTTCATGTGGTAAGTAAAGATAAGATTTCCTATCATGCAGGTTAACTGAAAGGCAGGGTTCACTTACACTAGCGGGCAGACTGCTGAGGTGTACCAGGTAAACAAGTACTGGCAGTCTGATGACTCATGAAGGAATTCGGGGATGCCTTCTTCGGCCTGCTGGCTGCAATGGAAGAAAATAGTCGAGGACGCAAACTTTGTATCATCTCTACCACATCTGGAGTTGGAAGACAGCACAACATCCAAATCATCATCTACAAAAGAAGGCAAGACAGAGATGATTTCACCACAAACAGCTGGCAAATGGCTGCAACACGTTCCCATTTCGACTGCGCTGAAGACTGACAGAGGAGATAGTCATTACTGCAGCTGCATTTTGACTAGTATCATCCAGCCCAACCAAATATTTTTTTTCCTGTGGCTAGCTCACAACAGAATGTAGTTAAACCTTTAAAGAGGGACAGAGATGTTAACTATTCCGCTGAGCTTATGGTTGAGGCCAGCTACGATTCTCCTATGAATATTGGCCTCCCTGGTCTCCCTCCCCAACTGCTGTTCCCCCCGCCCTTTGCTTGATACCATCTCTGGTATCTATCTGTTCGCCCGACTGCAGCCGGTTATTTATTTTGGCGCCATCAGACATCTTTTGTCCTTTTTTATTTGAATTTTGGGCCATTTAATGCTGTTTTAATGTTTTTTATCCTGCTTTTATTCTGTGTGGTTCTTTTGGTCAGCCGCCCTGAGCCCTGCCTTTGGCTGGGGAGGGCGGGGTAGAAATGTAACACAATAAATAAACAAACCCAAGTGTCAATTCATCATCAGCCAGGAGTGCTCCACCCCCACTCGGTTTGGATTTACTCTCTTGCCCGGCTCTTATTTTCATTGGTATTTTGTATAGTAATATCACACAGCTATCGCTTGGACTGCTTGGCCTCCCACCCCCGACCTCTTCTGTTCACGCCTCCTTCTGGCAACTGGGGGGATAACAGTTTATGCATCTGACAAAGAGCTGTGGTCCACATACACTTAGTGGTTAGTTCTTAAAGATGGACAACCCCCCAAAATGGGGGGGCTCAAACAAAAAAGTACAGGGAACCTAAGGGCTGAGCTGGAAACGAAAAATTCTTATAACGTAATATAATCATGTTTTGTGTAATCTGACCACTGTAATATATTATTTATTGGTACAGTCTATCAGACCGGTAAAAACTATACAACAATAAACCTCGCATGAACAATATAAAAAAGCGTTTAAAAAAATGAGACATATTTATATAAATTTTAAGAACACTTTACATAAAAGTGGATGGAGTAGAAAAAAGTGCAGTTAAGTACCAATAACATCATTCTAGCAGAAGTCCTCAAAGCTTCATAGAGACAGCACAAAATTTGGCAACCTGAGTTGTAACCTGAGGGTTCTCGCCACTTAACAATTTCGCGACCCTATCTGACCACTGAGGAAAGCCCAAGAGGCCGAAATGCATATGACCTATGGGTCAAAATACTGTCGAAGGCTTTCACGTTCAGAGTTCATTGGTTCTTGTAGGTTATCCGGGTTGTGTGATCGTGGTCTTGGTATTTTCTTTCCTGACGTTTCGCCAGCAGCTGTGACAGGCATCTTCAGAGGATTAACACATGTGTTAATCCTCTGAAGATGCCTGCCACAGCTGCTGGCAAAACGTCAGAAAAGAAAATACCAAGACCACGGTCACACAGCCCGGATAACCTACAAGAACCAATGACCTATGAGTCATTTATATTTTGTATATCATCAACAGTGTTGATTATTTTTGCAACAGCTTATACTGGTGGTTTTATAGGTAGCCTGTATTCCAGGCCCAGTGTTTTAATCCATTTTAATGTATACACCAAATAAATATATTACTTTATAAGAATGTTTAGTTTCCAGCTCTACCCTTAGGTTCCCTCTAGTTCTTAAAGGTGCCACAAGACTCTGAAGTTGCTAATCCTCCCGCTCCTGAGGGCTTGTTAGCTTTTTTTTTAAAGTCAACAATTGCTAGAAAACTACAACTTAACAACACTACCTATTGCCATGATCTACTAGCTCCACTAAAGCTCCCAGCTTTTATTTAAAAACAATGTCAGCCTATAGCTCATTTTGCTGCAGGGGTGGGAAACCAGAAGGTAGTGACAACAGGCAGTTCATGTTATTGTGGTGCAGTGCTCTAGTAACCACAGATTTTATAAAAGCCTTTTAAAAACTCAGGTGGCGTGTGTGTGGGGAGGGGGGACAGCAGCCAGGCAAGGAAAATAGAGCCATTGTGGGCAGGACCTTCAAAAATGTGCACCTTCCTGTCCGCACAGATGTTTTCTCTGCAACCTTTCCAAAAAGACTGCATAAAGTCAGATCTGGCAAAGATTGATCAAAGTGGGTTTTGCCCAAGAAACCCAGACACACACATTCATTCTAGCTTGGATGCCCAACGGGAGCAAAACTTCCATGATGAAGCAATCCCTTAACAAATGTCACCCATCTTCTGGGCATGGAGTAGGGGTCACTGGGTGTGTGTGTGGGTGAGGTAGTTGACCATTTCCTGCATTATGCAGGGGGTTGAACTAGATGACCCTGGTGGTCCCTTCCAACTCTATGATTCTATTCTATGATTCTATTAAATAAACCAGATCATGAGAGGGAGGGCACCTTGGCCATCTTCTGGGCATGAAGTATGGGTCACTGGGGGTATGGGGGGGAGGTAGTTGTGAATTTCCTGCATTGTACAAGGGGTTGGACTAGATGACCCTGGTGGTCCCTTCCAACTCTATGATTCTATTCTATGATTCTATGAAATAAACCAGGACAGGAATGGCAGCTGCTTGGTGAATGGAGGTGCAGGTTGGGAGGTCACTGGGTTACTCGGCTGGAAACATATGGTATTAAGACCTGTAGTCTAAACTACTGGGAGCCATACTCCATTTCACAGATTCCAGAGAAATGAATTCTGAGATACTTGGAGTGCACCCCATCAAAGTCACTGCCAGCCTTTACAATGAAGTTACATTACTAAAGCAAGTAGGTACTTACCCTGAATATAATATTTAGTTTTGCTAGAAGACCCGATTCTCCTGAACAGAGCACCCGTTGTTTTAACTTGGCATATGTTGGCTCCCAAGCACTGTTGATGCTTTGAATCATTGATAGACGAAAGCTGAATTTCATAAGTGTAGATGTCACCATTTGCTCTGATATCACCATAGGCAGTGTATAATCTGAAACAAAGCATGTTTAAATGAAAGCTCCAAATTTTAACTTGTAACACCAAGAAGAAAAGCTTAGCTGTGTCAGTCACTTCAAGCATTTCTTCTTGCCACACTGATTATAGGTATTCACTACTCAAGGCAGGTGTCATTATTTTAGGTAAATATTAGGTATTTCACTTCTTTTCACACTAATTCTACACTCTCCCATATGTAATGTGGCCTTCTGCTCCCACTTCACGCTACTCTTAAGACCTGGAAAAGCTACTTCCTCATGACCTGCAAAAGCCCCACCAGCCTCCACCCTTCAGGAAGAGTTGTGCAATTTCTTGCAAGTCCTGCCCCAAACAGAAGTGACCATTTAGCCTCCTAAACTAACCTGTTTTGGATTTTTTATTCCTTATGCCACACACTACAGCCAGTACATTAAATGCTTTTGGATCACGCCATGATTAACATCTTGACCTTTACTCAATAGGATCAATTTAACAATGCCCCTGCAACATGAACTAAAAAACTAAGCCAACTAACAGATTGAGAGCAGACAAGCCGGGTTCAAAATGGAACCCAGCCTAGAAAAGCCATTTTAAAAAAATGACTATTTAGGATTATCATTTAAAGCCTCAGCCAGTCTGAGACCAGTAACCACACATTTTGCTGAGGTAATTTCCCAGTTGTCACAGTTCTGTTTTATAAAGGATTGAATGGCTACCAGGTGTTGGATTTTTGTAGCCCTCCTTTATAGCTGCAGATATTGTTCCCTCTTGTTTACTTACTTGTAATATATATCACCCAAACTGAAATTCTTCCCAGTTGCTGGATTTTTAATCGTGCCGTTCACTATTTCTACTTCTTGAGGTTTCACTGCACAGGCAGCCCGAGTCTCCCATGTAATATAGTAGGTACAATTTTCTTCATCAATCCTAATGGAAAATACTGAGATGTCAGTAAAAAGCATTTATCAGTAATACAAATATTTGGCTTTCCAATGGAAACCAAATGATGATAAAACAGCTGGCACAGTTGTGCATCTGCTTTCCATGATCTTTACTACATGCCCACTGGTTTCAAAGGGTATAATCTACCAGGTAGTATGTCTCACCCTTTAAGTATATCCAACGTACACCTCAAACTCGGAAGCCACACAGGATGTTTCCATCTAGCTACTGCTGCCCTATATCATTTCTCTGCTCCTCCCTAGGTAACTGGACCCACAATTAACAGCAAGTCACAACCACAGTCCTCCCTGCCAGTCATGGAGTGAACATGACGCAGCCTTCGACAAAGCCTGAGCCATATAGCCAACAACATGCAGAAATTCTGCATTTCTATTCCTCCCGGCATCCCATGCCCCATCTTCAAAGGGCATGGGATCAGAGTATCATGCCTATTATATTAGGATCAGAGTATCATGCCTATTAAATTAGGATCAGAGGAGCATGCCTATTATACTAGGTGCTGTGGAACATAGGCAGGATGGTGCTGCTGCAGTCGTCTTGTTTATGGGCTTCCTAGAGGCACCTGGTTGCCACTCTGCGAACAGACTGCTGGTCTTGATGGGCCTTGGTCTGATCCAGCAGGGCTTTTCTTATGTTCTTCTTATTATATATAATTACATTAGGTGCTGTGGAACACAGGCAGGATGCTGCTGCAGCCGTCGTTTGTGGGCTTCCTAGAGGCACCTGGTTGGCCAATGGGTGAACAGACTGCTGGATTTGTTGGGCCTTGGCCTGATCTAGCATGGCTTTTTTAATGTCCTTATGGCATCCTTCAATTATGAAACAAATGGGATTACACCATCACAAATCAATGCTGCATGAAATGAGGGAAGATGAGTAAGAGTGGGAGCCAATGCAATCTGCAGAGATGTGGTTTTTACAGTGCAGTCCTATGTAGAGCCCCGTGGCGCAGAGTGTTAAGCTGCAGTACTGCAGTCAAAAGCTCTGTTCACGACCTGAGTTCAATCCCAACAGAAGTTGGTTTCAGGAAGCCGGCTCAAGGTTGACTCAGCCTTCCATCTTTCCGAGGTCGGTGAAATGAGTACCCAGCTTGCTGGGGGTAAATGGAAGATGACTGGGGAAGGCACTGGCAAACCACCCAGCAAACAAAGTCTGTCTTGGAAACATCGGGATGTGACGTCACCTCATGGGTCAGGAATGACCCGGTGCTTGCACAGGGGACCTTTACCTCTTACCTATGTAGAGCTACTCCAGCCTAAGCCACAAAAGCCAACTGGCTGAGAATGGAGTATCTCAGCACAGGACTGCACCATTAGAAACAAGGAATTAAGAAAGGGGAGCAGCTCTGAAGAGGTGGGAAGCTAGAAAGAGTTTGTTAAAGATGAACATGGGTTATGTATATATGACCATCTTCTGCAAGTGATTGTGAAGCCTTTGGATCCAAAGATTCTGTTCCACTAATAGTAGATCCATCCTCTGAAGGAAGGAGCTTGGTCTGCTAGCATAAAGAGACTTGGTGGAACAGCACCTTGGAATCCAACCCAAAATTTCTAGAATTTGGGATTATGGAATTAAATGAAAAGGTAACATACAGCTTTAAAAAAAGACTCAGTACCCAGTGAGCTGCCAAACAGCCAAAGGTATGGCCATACAGTGAAGAAAATTGTCCTTCCCTCACATAGCAAGGAATACTATAAGTCCATGCAGTATATTCTACATACACTGGTTCACTGTGGTAACATGCAAGGAGATTTTGAGCCTAATCGAATGGGCACTTAACAGCCTCTGTACTTACCTATCCAGTTTTGGCATACCAACGGTTTTTGCACATTTCAATTCTATCACTGTTGTTGCTTTCTTGTTTCTGTGTGGACATTCATGGCCATTGGAATAATGGATAAGAATTTTATCACCTGCAATAGAAGAACCACCATGTGTTTGCAAAGTGTAGCAGGCAAGCAGTGATTCAAAACACTCCCTTCCTGCTATTGCTACTACTGCTTCTTCATAATCCACACTCCACTCACATCTCATAGCCAAACATCTCAGATCAGAATGCAACTGGGGTGCAACTCTGGTTTTTAGGTTGGGGGGAGGCATCAAAATATGACACACATGACATTTCAAATGTCTGCAGAAATGAGGCAGATAAGCACTTTTCACATATACTTATTTATCGTATACATTAGCTGCCTTTCTCCCTTGTGAAACTCAAGGCAGCTTATAATATCAATAAAACATTATAAAAACACAATAAAACAATTACAAAGCCCAAATAAAGTCATAATTTAAAAACTCATACAAGGACTGCCAATAATAAAAGTTAAATCAATTAAATGCAGTCCTAAATAAAACAGTCTTCACCTGCCTCCTGAAGATCAACAATGAGGGGACCAGGCACATTTCCTTGGGGAGGCTGCTCCATAATTGCTGGGCTACCATGGAAAAGGCCCTCTCTTGTGTACCCACCAAAAAAAGCCTCTTTAATTGGTGGGATAGTCAGGAGGGCATCTTCCTGCTATCTTAATTCCCGGGCAGGAACGTATGGGAGAAGATGGCCCTTCAGATGCTCCAGTATAAAGTTTGAATGCACGTTATTAAAAGAATATTCAGATAACTATAGAAAACCACCACAGCAAGGACTAAAAAAAAAAAAAGAATACCATACCCATCACATTCAGCATCTGTGTGTGTACCAGTCCCAGAACTTGTACAGTCCCACTATGACTCTTCCGACAGACACTCGCCTGCTCAGGGCAGCCGGACGGCCCTTCATGGACCCTCTGACAGAGATTCATGTAGTAGCTGTTAAAAAAATATCAAAAAGGTTGCAGCTCAGCAATATAGAATTTGATTTTGACAGGTCTATGTGCTCTCAATGGTTAATAATCTAAACCAAGAAAAGCTGAATTCTGCATCCTGGATTAAATTGTGCAAACGGAGCATACCTACATATGCTCGCTGGCTTTATTTATTCTGATTTTGCCCCAACATTCCAAGTACTGCAACACTACAAATAACATGCTTAGGTGGGGCTTTGCCTCCAGCCTGAACCAGGTAGTCTGACTGGGCCCTGCTGCTCAAGTTTGAAAGACTCCCCCCCTCCCCAGAACACAATGTGGAAGATCAAGAAGGAACTCATCAGCGCTCATCAAGAGCCTCTCTAGGAACCTAGATTCTTTTACTTTAGCCCTTCTTGCTGCACACAACTGCAAAGCAAGAAAAGGATTGACGTGAGACTGGATTCTTACAGAAGCCCCAAGACTTAAACTATAAAGTGCGAACCAACAAGCATTATACTAGCAGCATTCTTGCATGAGAGTAACCCAGGCTCTGAGAATTTTGTGGGTTTTTTTAAGTTCTCCTCCTCAACCCACACATACTCAGTGGCCCTAATTATCAAACTGTACTCTCTGCTTCCTCCCCTTGGGGCACCCATGCTACAGGCTGGCCATCCTATGACCCAAAGCAACCCCCAAAAGAACTCCCAATGCCAATTGTTCAGTTGCCGGGCTGCCCTTACAGTTTGGAGCATTTCATCTACTCTTACCTCTCCCTCCCACATGCTTGCACAGATCCAGCTTCCCCGGTCTCCCTCATGCTTTTTACCTTCTATAACCCTTTACCATTCTCAGCAGCATCCTTTTGTTTGCTAGCTTTCGATTCACACTAAACACAGGATTCCAACAAAAACCCCTATGATGCATGTCAACTAGAGGAACACTGGCATTTCTGCTTAACGCACACCCCATTTCAATTTAGAAACCTTCCCAGGATCATTTTGAAGTGCCAGTTTGTTGCAACCATCATTTCATTGAGACCAAATATGTAGGACTCCCAAGAAGCGCGAAACCAGAGGTAACTGTGGTTTAGTGTCAGTGACTTCACAGACACATTTAGTTTTCTGCACAATGCAGTCTTTCATCTTTACCAAACATTCAACCACCTTAGAAAGAAAGTGGGCACGACTCTTCCGACCAAAGTGAACCAATCGGCCAGGTTTCTGAGACATACAGAAACAGACTTACAAGCTGTCCTTGTCAGCAAACATCCATGATCCTGTAAGTGAGGAGAGCACTCTCAAATCATAGGTTTTGTGCTGCTGAATGAACTTGCACTCCATTTTCCTGGGTGGGCACACAACTTGCGTTTTCCACTCAAAAGTCACAGCGCAGTCAAGGGTCTCACTTAAAAGCCGAGGACTCCCATTACCGACACTGTCATCACATTTGAAAATAAAGGTCGACTCCCTGCGCCCAGTTACTGCAAGGCAAGGACAAACATTTACCACTCTGAGATATTAAATCCATTACTAACTTCTACAGCTCAGATCTGTAACAGATGGGAGAAAATATGTACTTCCAGGACTTCTGTATGTACCCATGTTGGACGAACGTCTGTGATCACAGCCAGCACTGTGTATTCAGAACATTTATGCTGTCACAACAGTGGCTTTCATGTTAGTCTCCAAAGGAAAACAATATAAAAGCTGCTCACATGACTTACTGAGCTCAATAAAACAAAACAAGAAAGTTGGTTCTTGTAGGTTATCCGGGCTGAAAGCTTTTGAGTTTTGCAAAACTCCCAAAGAATCAGGATGGAAGGGACAAGAAAGACTCTGCAAATAAGTCCACAAAGAGTTATCTGTCCACAGAAATTTAGCACACTGAATGGCCTGGGAAAAGAATCAAAGCCTCTAAACCGGAGTTTAATCCTGGTTTAAAATGCCGGTTTGAAGAATATAGCAACAGACTGTGATTAGACTAAAGAAGTATTCAGTCTCAGATTTGTGCACGAAGGGATGGGCCGAGGAAGGTTGCTCAGATACAGGTAAGTCTGAATCACAAACAAACTCAATTTGTTGGAGATGTCTGAATACAGCACCTGAGTCTACATCACCTCCAAATCCAGTGGATCTGAGCTAGTTAAACTCATTTTGCACTGTGGGCAATGTTGTATGGAGTATTAGCTGTTTAATGAAAAAGCAGTATAAATGGTTTCAAAACTGAGTTGTTCTAAAAATTATGGTAGCTTCCAAAATATTTACTGTAACATTTATTTTACATTATATGGTCACATCCCATTTAGTTCAAACAAAGGGTGAGTAAGCACACACACACTCAATGTTCTAGGTTACATACCCAACTATATTGGTCACTAGCTAACAAAAAAAACCAAGATCAAGTTAATTCATGCCATAGTATTCCCTATTATTATGTATGGGTGTGAAAGCTAGACAATAAAAGAAAGCTGACCGGAAGAGTTTTATGGATACTTTGGAGTGCCAAAAAGACAAATAAGTGGGTTCCAGATCAAATCAAGCCTGCCTCGAGTCCTGACATGTTAACTCTCCCTGGAGCTAACATGACTAAACTGAGGCTATCGCACCATGGTCACATTATGAGAAGACAAGAGTCACTGGAAAAGACAATGATGCTAGGAACTGTTGAAGGCAGCAAGTAAAGAGGAAGACCCAACATGAGATGGATTGACTCAGTCAAGGAAGCCATAACCCTCAGTTGCAGGACCTGAGCAAGGCTGTTAATAATAGGATGTTTTGGAGGACATCAATTTATAGGGTCGTCATGAGTTGGAAGGCGCGTAACACACACATACACAACAAAACAATACAAAATACAAAATACCCCATGATAACTAACACTGCACAATAGATACTATAGCACCTTCTTTAAAAAGGGAAGAGATCTTACCATTTCCACAAAATCCCCATTTTTTGTCCCTTTGGAAATCACTGGTTGTAGCACACCACGGCCGTTCATGTCCTTCCTGAATGCATTTGTCATACCTGACGCCGTTGTACTGGAAAGGGAAGACACAAAGCTCACCCATTTCAGTCACTGCAAAACAAAAAAGGAGGCTTCCATCAGTAAGATATACTATTTGCACCTAAAGGCACTCCATTTTAAATGAGACAAGAACTTCCAACGGTGTTAATCATCCTACGACCGCATTCCCTGTCTGCAAAATGCAACATTGAAGAGCTGTTGGTTCAGCAACTGTCTTCTATTATGGACTAGGATATCAAATTAATTATGTGCAAGTTTGGAGATTACTAGCAAAGGTGATACTCAGGCTGGAGGTTAAGTTTTGTGCTGCTTATTAGCAGATGCTGATGATTTTTAAGAGGGCCCCAGATGGGACAGGCCCCAGATAAATTTAGTTCAGCCTTCTGTTTGCAAGAGGATAAGATGAGGCAGAAGGGTAAACCCTTGTTATCAAACAGATACAGTGAATGTCACTTTTTATGAAAGTATTATCCCAACATTTTGAGCTGAAGGCACTCTTTAGCAGAAGATACCTTCCAGATATATATTTTTGATCGGTAGGAGTATTTGGACCTCATTCTGTTTTCCAGTAACCTGACAAATGTGTCTGGGAAGCCCACAGGCAGGACATGAAGACAACTGCCCTCCTGTTTGCCCCCAGCCTCTGGTAATCAGAAGCACACCTCTGAAAAATATGCGGTGGTACAAAGCCTGGAGCCCCCTCTACATGGTGGATTATGGTGATCTTCCATGTTTTGCTAATCAATTTTTAAAAACAACTTTGTAAGCTGCCTCAAGCTTTCTGGAGAAGCGGGATGTAAACGGTTAAACAAACGAACACCATCTATCAAAGGCAGGTTATTGCCACGGAAGGGCACCCACTATTCATCATCTACCCAAAATGATGAAAAGCAGTAACTCATAATGACTAATAATGGGATTTGTGACCGGTATGACCAGTCTTCCATGCCTAGGAAAAACATCAGACATCCTGTGATTATCATGTGAACTTCTTTCCCTTCTGGTTATTGTTGTGGTAATCGTTCCCTTACTTACATCATAAAGAGGAAAGGGAGGGGGGACAGGCTCCCTAGCTGAGCTTTGAAATGTCTTAAGAGTATTGGAGCAAGCCTGAAATATGCACCTTGCCAACCTCCCGATTACAATCTGCACTATAAAAAGATATGTCCATTTCTCTCCTTTCCCTCTCCAAGGGCCTCAAAGGGACAAGAAATGTCAGAAGCAACTTTTGGGAGATTAGGTAACCTAGTGTACTCTAAGGCAATCCCAGAATTTACTGGGGGAAGTTTCAATGGCTATTTCCGTCTAGGTTAGCCTCGGATATACTCTCTTATGCTTCAGGAATGGGAAGTGCTTCTTCAAATGGATACTGTGAGGGGGAAGGAGCTGAGGAAGTAGTACTGCTTGTCTTGGGCCTTAGGCGTTGGTTGACTGCAAGCCTACATAAGTTATGGGGTGCAATCAAAAGCAATCCTGAAGATAAAAGTATGCATTTGCTGGTTTGTTGGTAGCAATTTCATAAAGCTTTACCTGGAGGGCACCTATCACCTCCCTTATACTGCAAAACAACAGCTTCATCTTGATGCCGGTAGTCCATCTTCATTTCCTTTATGTTACCGAACGAGGCCGCACTGTTGCCCGAGACGAGGCAGACTGCTGCCTGTTTGCATTTCCCTGGGGGTGAATCGGCTGCACTGGAACACACCCCAACGTGGTAATTCCTAGACCCAGAAGAAACCTGTGCAGGAAAGCAATATCAGGCATTAATGAATTGCAAAAAGGATGACTGAAAGATGCTTTATCGCTTTGATATGCAAAGAAGAGTGGGGGAGACAGAAGACCGGGAACAGAAACCTTACTGCTGAGCAGTGGGAAAGGTCAGCAAAAGCTGCCATATGAGATACATTTAATTTGAATGCTGGAAATGGCTGTTAATCTCAGTTTCAACTATGTAGTGCAGTCGTCTCGAGCTGGGAAAGCCTGGGGGGAAAACCCAGAAAATTTGGGGGGCTCCATTTTTTTTTCAAAGCCCCCCCCCATTTTTCCAACAGAAAAACTGGAAATGTTGGGGAGTGCTGAATTACACTCGTATGAAATATTTTTTTAGAAATTAGGGATGCCAACTCCAGGTTGCGAATTGAGTGGGCTGTATGTTGTTGAAGTGTTAGAATTAGTTCATCTTCGATAGGACAATAAGCATTGCATTTATTTCAATCCCCCCCCCCAAAAAAAAATTCCATTTTTTCCCACTGTGGCTTCAAAATGTCTGCAAATTTTACATCTCTATGGTCACCTAGGAAAATACACTACCTCTGGATCTTCCAGCATGATCTTCAAAAGCTTTCAGAACTGAATAACTGCAAACTGGATAATTCAACAGCCACTCTTGTCCCCACAGCTGCAAGAGCTGAAGTCAGAAACTTCCAACACACAAGAGTAATTTGGTTAAAGAGTATATAGCTCCCTTACTGGCCATGCCACATCACCTTGTGAGACTGTCTGGAAAGGCTGGAAAGGTTGAAAGTGTAGTGTAACCGCTCATCAGTCACTGAACAGCCCACAACATCCACTTCATCATGGCATACAAGTGGAGTGCTCCATTCAAACAGGTACTCGCAATCCAGCCTGTTGATCATTTTTGGCTTCCCCTACGACCAAAGCACAAGGAAGGAGAGAGAAAATGGCTTGAGGCTCGGACTATTCGATGGTCAAACAGGAGGGATGAAAGAACAGCTGTTGCCTTTAGAAACGAAACAGCAGCTGAAGTTAAGCAGAGGCTAATTCGGTCATGGTATAAAGATTCAGTGGATGCTTGTCACGTGCTTCTATTCAGAAGAAAACACATTCAGAATCAGTTTTGATGCATCAGTTGGAGACATGGCTGGCACTCCTAATTCTATTTTCATGTACAGGTCACTACGATCTTAGAAGCTAAGCAGGGTCAGCCCTGGTTGGCACTTGGATGGAAATGTAGGGTGGCTATGCAGAGGCAGGCATCTCTTTCCTTGAAAACCCAATGGGGTTGCCCTTAAGTAGGCTGCAGCTTGACAGCCAAAAGAAAAAGGGCAATAAAGACATAAAAAAGCAGGAATATCCCTGATGCTCACTGCAGACATTCACATGCAACTGTTACAGCATTTTGCCTCCCACCTTTAGAGAATATTAACTGCAGAACTATTATGTGTGCTTGGTATAAGGCAGTGCAGAACCCAGCCTCCGGGGCAAAAAACTAGGGTATCTTGCGCACTCCTTCACAGAGGGGCTTTCTGTGCTTCTCCACCACTGGCATACCACCCTTCCTTCCCCATTCCTTTTCAAAAATTTAGCACTGCCTTGCGAGGTATACAGAATATATAAATTTACTTTATTTAAACATCCACTACATGAAACCCGAGTACATACTCAAGCCTGGCTCTGGTCTCTGTGCTCCAACCTAGGATGGCGCTGGTTCACTTCTTCCATTCAAAGTGCAGTTCATTCGACTGCAGTTCAGTCAAATACGAGTGAGAGCCAGCGTGGTGGAATTGTTAAGAGTGGTGGACTCTAAATTTCTCAGGAAAATAATGGGCATGCCCCGCTGTGTACCATGTGTGGCACTGTGTTTGGAAACAGGCCAAATGCCAGAGCATGGCTTACTACCTTTAAATTCTGGCTACACCTCCACTTTAAGGCAGACTCCTCTTCTCTTGGTTCTTGTAGGTTATCCGGGCTGTGTGACCGTGGTCTTGGTATTTTCTTTCCTGACGTTTCGCCAGCAGCTGTGGCAGGCATCTTCAGAGGAGTAACACTGAAGGACAGTAACACTGAAGGACAGAGACACTGTCCTTCAGTGTTACTCCTCTGAAGATGCCTGCTCAGCTG
The DNA here is from genome assembly GCF_029931775.1 of Euleptes europaea. Classification (NCBI taxonomy): domain Eukaryota; kingdom Metazoa; phylum Chordata; class Lepidosauria; order Squamata; family Sphaerodactylidae; genus Euleptes; species Euleptes europaea. The sequence continues at coordinate 16,664,664 of NC_079318.1, read as the reverse complement.
CTGGTGAAACGTCAGGAAAGAAAATACCAAGGCCACGGTCACTCAGCCCAGATAACCTACAAGAACCAATGAACTCTGACTGTGAAAGCCTTCGACAATATCCTCTTCTCTTATTCATGGAGTCGTATGCTTCCAATTGGCTCTCACACACAGAAAGCAAAATCAAATCTATTGGCCTAAATTTTGATTCCCTACTCATGCTCTCTGATGTAGAAGCTTTCCAGATGATAAAAAGCAGACTTTTAGACATAGGCCTTCAGGATCTATATAGGGCTGCTAATAAAGCCTGCTCGCCACTAAACTTAAGGATACCTTTTGATGTTTACCAGCCTTCCCCATATTTGTCTCAAATGTATGATTCATCTTATCGCAGAGCCATCGCCCTAGCTAGGTTTAATGTTATGCCATCAGCATTACTTGATGGAAGATTTAGCAAAATCCCCCAGTCAGACAGACTTTGTCCCTGTGGCAGTAAGTGTGTTGAAACAGTTGTCCATGTTTTATTGTGTTGTAGTTTCTATTCAGAAATTCGTAATGAACTACTAAGCCCTTTGCAGACATGTAGACTGAATGGCTCCAATTCCTGTAATGCTTCCTTTCTATTGAATAATTGTTCGCCCTATGTTCTGGAGAAGGTAGCACAGTTTTTAAAGATTGCTATAGAACGCTGCAAATTATTTAAACAGACGGATGTGTTAGCTCACAACACTATCTTATGCAAGTGTTTTTTAACCATTTTGTAAGGTTATATCTCAAATATTTATATTTTTACATGCTACCGTATGTACAGAGATTTTATGCCAATAAAGGACGATATGACTAACTGGAGGACTGGGTTTGAGTCCCCATTCCTCCATGTGAGTGGCGGACTCTAATCCGGTGAACTGGGTTGGTTTCCCCACTCCCACACAAGAAGTCAGCTGGGTGACCTTGAGCTAGTCACAGTACTCTCTGAACTCTCTCAGCCCCACCTACCTCACAGGGTGTCTGCTGTGGGGAGCGGAAGGGAAGGAGATTGTAAGATGGTTTGATTCTCCTTAAAAGGTAGAGAAAGTTGGCATATAAAAACCAACTCTTCTTCTATTATTTTGAGGGGGGCTGAGCAACTATTCAAGCAGATTTATTATGGTACAAGCATCCCTACTACCTTATGCTAAGAAATATTTGTGATGGGATAGAGGGTTGCACCTGCTTGATTGGAAGATCTGTGTGGAGAGAGCCCAAGCCTACAGCCAGGTATAACTAACTGAAGTAGATCGAGCAAACCCAGGCAAGGACTTAAAATCTATTCCAACAGCACTACTTCATCATCCTTATTCTAGTATGCTCAAATAATTCTTTTCAGAGCACGAAAGCTAGGAAGTGAGCAAAGCATAACTACTTACCAGATTTGTTCCTCTGTTGCAATGAAATACAATGCGAGAGGAATAGTTGACCGTAATATTTGATGAACAAGGAGTGGGACTATTATAAGCAATATAAACTTCATTCGTTGCTGAGTTGAGTTTGGGAGCTGCAGGGATGTGCCCAATATCCTAAACACAAAGACGAAATCCATTACTTTGGGTTGTAATTATTTCCCATATCACAACTGGTCTGGATTTTCATTTAATGTAGTCCCGGAAAGGTCTGCACAACATCTAATATGGCATGAGAGGAGTAAAGTTCTCTTGGACTGAGTAAATAAGGGCAACGATGGTTAGACTGGAAATAAGAGCTGGTCTGCAAGAAACACAGAACAAGGTAGCGGAGTCCTTGGGCTGCGTCATGTCAGACTGCAGGTCGGAGGGGACTGCATTTTCAGAGGCTGCTCCCCCATTAAATGCCCACCTCTCTCTGCATGTCGAAAATTAAGTACCACTGTGGAGAGAGGATTATCATAGCTTTCTCCTTGATGCACTCAATTACAACATGGAAAGATTTTTACTAGTAGGGGAGGAGTAGGAAGAACAGCATTTAAAGATATGCTCCCCTCCATCTGCAGTCTGAAGAGGTACAGTCTCTCATACTACCTCCTCATTCTGCATAACAGAAGTAGAACAGATCCAAGAGTGTTCCTTAGAATGACTGGCTCTGGGGATGGTGGGAGTTAGAAAAAAAGGGAGATTATTCACCATTTCTCAGGCTTTGTCTTGTTCCATAGTTTCTAAAATGGACCACCGGGTGTGAAGGAACCTTTAGAAATGTACAGCATCAACCCAGTAAAATTACAAAAGTTTTCCTTCGTCACCAAAACTCATCACAGTTCTATGGACTGGGATTCAAACAGCTAGTCTATATTGTATACCCTTGTCCTGTGAAGCCAGACTTTTAAAAATCCATTTGAATAGCAGACAATTCCCTTCATCCCAGTGCCATACTGAGAAGACAAGAGTCAGTGGAAAAGTCAATCACGCTAGGAAAAGTTGAAGGCAGCAGGAAAAGAGAAAAGACCCAAGAAGAGATGGATTGACTCTATAAAGGAAGCCACGGCCCTCAGTTTGCAAGATCTGAGCAAGGCTGTTAAGGATAAGACACTTTGGAGGACTTTCATTCATAGGGTCACCATGAGTCGGAAGTGACTTGACGGCACTTCACACACACACACCGTGCCATACCATAAAAGAGGCTTGCCATGCAACATGAGGAACTGCGGTTCAAGATACATAAATCCCAAACCACCTTGGGAGCATGAAACTTATGTCAGGCAAAGCCACAGCCCAGTGGAAGTAATTACTTGATAGTGCCCTTCAAGTGTATGTATAGGGGGAGGGATATAAAGGTTAGTACAGGTACATGGGGGGGGGGGGGGTAGAAAGGCATAAAACTCCAAGCAGCAGACTTGCAAAGATTATTCCTTGGGGACTCTGGCCAGCTCAGTTGCTTTACCTATTATTGTTACAAAGGCCATACACACAATAGGGCTTGCATTCCAACAGAACGTCTTTTTGCTGAACAGGAATTGTATTGTTTTATTCGATTTATACTGTGGGACTTACTACAGGATCCTCGGTCACTGGGACCATGCATACAGCTGCTCCGGGCGGACAGCTGACATCTTTGATCGGGTTCAGAGGTTGGCAAATATTGATATAAAAGTCCGGAACCTCGTTGGTCACGTCATCTTCGTCAAACGCCTCGTAGGAACCCGTTCGATGGATCAAAGGGGAGAGGTCAATTATCGTGCTGCCATTTGTGATGGAGCAGTCCACCTACGGAGGGGGAAATGGGCAACGTCACAAACTGGCACTCAGCATGCATTCATTTTGCTAGGTGAAAACCACCCAGCTAAGACAAGGGTAGTGAATCATGTGAACTGTTGTAAGTGACCCCGGCTCGACTTGGTGCTTTTGCCCTTCTACTAGCCAATGTTTCACCATGGCCTCGTATGCACTTCACCCGACCCCATCCTCCAGTTTCTTCCCACCTCTTTGCACTCTTGCAAACTCAACTGACGATGCTTGTGACCTAGGTTCTAGCTCAAAACATGCTTATTGGGAAGCATAGCCCAATGAATGCCAACACTTGTCCAGGGGCTGAGCAGATGACCAAGGCAGAAGTTACTTTGCTGCTATGTCAAGACAGCAAAGTAAGAGCTAATCATTGGAGCGTCCTTTCCTCATTATTAACAATTCAACTTTAGGGAAGCCGCTGCTGCTCGGAGAACGTTAGTTGATTTTCAATTAACCAGAAGCCACACGTTCCAGTGCGCAATGACACACTGCGGATTAACAGGGGGGAATGTCATATATCATTCGGACTGTTCGAGATTCAAAACAGTTAAAAGGAAGTATTTCTTCACACAACGCATAATTAAATCGTGGAACTCCCTGCCCCAGGATGTGGTGATGGCTGCCAACTTGGAAGGCTTTAAGAGGTGGAGTGGGGCACATTCATGGAGAGAGCTATCCATGGCTACTAGCCAAAATGAATACTAATTGTGATGTATACCCATTCTCTCCAGTATCAGAGGAACATGCCTATTATACTAGGTGCTTTGGAACACAAGCAGGACAATGCTGCTGCAGTCGTCTTCCTTGTGGGCTTCCTAGAGGCACCTGGGTGGCCACTGTGTGAACAGACTGCTGGACTTGATGGACCCTGGTCTGATCCAGCACGGCCTTTATGTTCTTATCTCAGCTTTGCTGCTCTGTACCACAGCATATACATAGGCCCAGTATGACATAATGCTACGCAGGGCTAAGTTGAAGCGCCACACCCAACCCCTTCCTCTACCTGGGAGGGGCCGTGGCTCAGTGGTAGAGCATCTGCTTGGCATGCAGAAGGTCCCAGGTTCAATCCCCGGCATCTTCAGTTAAAGGGACCAGGCAAGTAGGTGACGTGAAAGACCCCTGCCTGAGACCCTGGAGAGCCGCTGCAGGTCTGAGTAGACAATACTGACTTTGATGGGCCAAGGGTCTGATTCAGTAGAAGGCGTGTTCATGTGTACCCGCTTGTGTTACTTGGTAAAGTTTCCATTCGCTTACCGCCCTCTCCTCTTCACAGGCCAAAGGGGTGTGCCACGTGAAGTCGTAAGTGCACGTAGCCTCGTCAAAGGCGTTGAGGATAGGCTGGCTGGCAAGGCCCGCGTTGCTCCTGCACAGAAAGCTGAAATAGCTGGTGTACTTCAAGTCAGGGTTTGCAGGGCAAGGGTCTCCATCTTTGTAGACAAGTTTCAGCACTTTATCCTCTAAAGTTAACATTTTGCTTAATCTTCCAGCGTTAATTTGCTGCTTGCCAGCAGTCAGGCAGACCCCTGTGACCAAATTTAAGAATGCGACATTAGTGTTTTTGAAGATGCTCAAAAATTCCGTTAAAGCAATTTATATTTATTTACAAAATGTATATATACTCTGCCTTTCTGCCCTCATAGTAATCAAAACAACTAACAGGTTAAAAGCAAATAAAAACACATCTCAAAAACCATTAAACCCAAAACAAAAACAATTAAAGCTAAGTTAAAAATACATGCACAGTACAACAAAATATGCATGCATAAAAATGACAATTAAAACATAGGGCAGGAAGGAGAGATTGCTGAGGGAACGCCAGATGGAACAAAAAAGTCTTTCCCTTCAAGCAGAAGAAGGTAACAGAAGGGGACAGACAAATCTCCCTGGGGAGACACGTCCAGCGTCTTGGTGCCACGACTGAGAAGGCCCTCTCTTGGGTTGCTACCTACCTAATCTCAGAAGGCAGGGACTCTTGAGGCAGGGCCTTGGAAGATGACTTCAGTGTTCAGGTAGGTTCATAAGTGATTAGAAGGTCCTTCAGGTATATTAGTCCCAAAACATACAGGGATTTAAAGATCAAGACTGGCATCTTGAATTGTGCCCAAAAAAACAAACAGGGACTCAGTGTAGATGGGCCAAGACTTGAGTGATATGGTCCTTATGACCCACTCATCAACATCTAAAGGGCAACATTTTCAACCAATCAAACTTTCTGAACACTTTGGAAGGGCAGTCCTATGAAGAGTGCACTGCAGTAATCAAATCTGGACTAACCAGGGCATCTATCACAGTAGCCAGACCCGTTCTGCCCAAGGAAGGCTGCAGCTGGCTGACTAGTCAAAACTGGTAAAAAGTACTCCAGGCCACAGCTGCCACTGGCTGATCCAGCAGTAGGCCTGGGTCAAACAGAACTGCGCAACTACACACTAGTCCCTCTGAGAGGAGTGGAACCCCATCCAGAATGGGCGACACCTTAATTTCCAGGTCAGAGGACTGTGAAATCCACTCTTGATCAGTTACATTTTAACACAAATGAAAAATATTTGCACTCGTTTCATAATTAATTCAGAGAAAGACTTGCTTTGAAGACTTCAGAAAAAAAGGAGAGGCCAAGGCCATTGTTTAAGGGTTAAAGAAGAATGAACTCTGGTTACAGAACAATTTTTTCCTGATTCTCCCAATCTTCAAAGTTTGAGGTACGTTTGAGAACATCTGATGTAACATGGAGAGTCAGGGGAGTGAGCAGGGAATCTATGGAAACTGAAGATTCTCCATCACATGGACAGATGTATCTTCTGCTCACACAAGAGCATCTTTAGACCAAACCCTAACAGTAGCGATGAAGAGGAACTACTGGTTCCACGAATGCGGGATTCATGTTTTCCAATAACTCACTGCCTCAAGGCAGTTCTATGTGCTCAGTTCCCAATCTGTAAAAATGGGAGTAATGGTGGCCAATCACAGAAACTTGTGGGGGAAATTCATTAAACCAGCAAAATAAAATTTGTTTACTCTCCCCACACATCTGGGCAAAAGGAACATTAACACTATGAGAGATGCAGATGACACCACATTACTGGCAGAAAGCAGTAAAGATTTGAAGTGGCTACTGATGAAAGTTAAAGCAGAAAGTGCCAAAGCAAGATTACAGTTGAACATCAAGAAGACAAGAGTTAATGACTACAGGGGGAAATACACAACTTTAAGGTTGATGATGAAGAACTTGAAACTGTTCAAGGTTTTCTACTGCTTGGCTCAGTCATCATCCAAAAGGGGGACTGCAACCAAGAAATCCGGCAGAGATTGAGACTAGGAAAGGTAGCCACGGGAGAGCAAGAAGAATCTTAAATGTAAGGATGTATTGCTGGCAGGCAAGATCAAGATAATTCATGCCATAGCATTCCCTATTACTATGTATGGGTGTGAAAGTTGAACAATGAAGAAAACTGACAGGAAGAAAAGTTGATTCATTAGAAATGTGCTGTTGGAGGAGAGTTTTATGGATATTGTGGCATGCCAAAAAGACAAATAAGTGGGTTCTAGATCAAATCTAGCCTGAACTCTCCCTAGAAGCTAAAATGATTAAACTGAGGCTATCGTACTTTGGTCACATTACAAGACAAGGCTCCCTAGAAAAGACAATGATGCTAGGAAAAGTCCCCAACATGAGGTGGAAAAGAGGAAATACCAATATGAGATCGACTGACTCAGTCAAGGAAGCCAAAGCCCTTAGTTTGCAGAACATTGAAAGGACAGGATGTTTTGGAGATCACTAATTCGTAGGGTCGCTGTAAATTGGAAGCAACTTGATGGGCACTTACACACACATACACACACACACACAGATTCTAAGTTTGAATTTAGTCACACCTGTGTGCAGAGCATGACTGGTTCCCAGTTTTCACACAAAGGGAAAGGGGGAGGAAGGAGGGGCCAGGAGAACACATGGGCGCATGCAAGGTATGTTTAAATTAAACTGGAGTTTAATTGCAGCTTGGCGTGATACCTGAATGCAGCCCTAATCTCTTACGTGAGTCTACAAACAGAACGGGTCAGGCAACCCTTTGCTAATCTCAGCTATTGCGGATATTGTCTACTTAGACAGGGTTGAAGTGAACATCTCTGATATATCTCTGTGGGAGAGGGGGAGGATTTCTGATGGGCTCAACATCATTGAACAAGCTACTGAGAGGAGGGGGGAAGCTTACCAACTCCACCACCACAGGAGCTTTTGGCTTCATCACACACACTCAGCTGGATTGTTCTCCGGTTCCTGAAGTCATGGACAGTATAGCCATCCTGCCTCTTTAGAGGGTTAAGGTCGAAGAGGTGTCCTGTTAGAAAATGGAAAGGGTGAGAATAAAGGTGGGGGAAAGTTAACAACCCTGCGGCAAGAACCAAAACAGCACCTTCTTTGGTCAAATGACAGAGGATGCACCAGTCCCGCTGCTCTTCCTTACAGCAAGAGGGCATGAAGTAAAAACCAGCAGTGAGCAACCCAAGGCCAAAGAGCGCTTCCGCTCTCACCCTGGCAGAATGCTCAGAGCCACTTCCAGCTGCTAACTAGCAGTTGTCCTGTTTGCGGGCTTCCTAGAGGCACCTGGTTGGCCACTGTGTGAACAGACTGCTGGACTTGATGGGCCTTGATCTGATCCAGCAGGGCTTTTCTTATGTTCTAACTACCCTGTCAGGCCCACATTTGCGTCCAAAGGAAATTACCTGTAAGGGGGTTGGTTACTTTGCAGTTACTCTGTACGTTGCTTTCCAGAGGACAAGCAGCAGCAGTGAGCCACAGAAAGGTATATTCACATTCCTCTAGTTCCGTTATTAGTTCTGGCTTGGAGTCCTGAACAAAACCATTAGGAAAAAAGTGAACAATAGAAAAACCGTTGAACGAGAGTACGGCAGATTTTTATAAAGCAGCAAAATACAGTAACGGCTGCTGCCAGAGAGCAACCCCTTTTTCTCTGGTGATAAAAACAGCTCAAGTCAGAAGTTTAAACTCCACCCAAGTTATTGTGAGGAATTACATAGATGTGATGAAGGAAGAGCCGCAAACTAATCTTGTGCCATTTTTCAGCCTGAAATCTGCAGTTGCGGAGGGTGCAAAAGGGAAGAGGGGCTTAATCCCTGTTCTCCTAATTTCATTCAGTGCTGCCCATAATCTTCCCTCTACTTACTTTAAGAAGAAAAACACACAGGGAAGTTTCTCCTAACAATAGTAGCCAAGGTGCCCTACCCAGGTCTGAATGGGGACTCCCCCCACCCACTATCTGTACTTCTTATTCTCGAAACTGCAGTTTGATTCATGGATCTCTCATCACATCATCTAAAGCCCAATTTTCTTTAGAGAATCTTTCACCATCACCAAGCCAAATCTGACCCATGATTTCTATTCTCTTTTTTCAAATACAAGGAACCCATAAACCAGCTGCCCTGTGTTGAGCACATGTCCTGAGATAGCTTGGTTGTCTGCATTACTCTGCCAATTGTTAAGGGGGAGGGAGAGAAGAGTCGGCCCATGCATCAGGGCCAGAGGTATGCCAAAACTGTTATATGTATGGACTCAAGGTTTTGTTTGCCTCCACCAAGCATGCAGCTGTTCTTCTCCCTTCCACCACTATCAAATCTTATCTGCTGGGACATACTTACAATTCTGTCTTCATCGCACATCAAGCGTATTATTGTGGATTTCCTGCGGATCTGGTCTGGACATTTTTCTCCGTTGATGTATTTAAGAACAAAAACACCATTTTCTCTTCGTAGTCCCTCTGCCACCTCACCTAAATTGACATATCGGGACTCATTTTTTAGGCAGACTGAAGTATCTGGTGGACAGAAACCTACAGTTTGGCAGAAAACAAAAAGACAAGGTTTTGCGCTGTTTCCTTGTTTGTCACTCCAGTGTTCTCATGCTACTATTTTTGGGGAAGTAATGTGTTCAAAAGTATATAATATTGAATATAAGATTGACCAGACACACCTGAAGCTCCTTCAGACCTGCCTTTTAAGTCACATTGATTCATAGGGTTGCCATGAGTCAGAAGCAACTTCCAGGGAGGTTTTGAAAACTTTTTGGCATGCTAAATTCATTCAGAGACTTTCACACGGGGGCAACTTTAGACTATCCTTGCTTACGTAAGCAAAGGTGTTATTGTGTTTTACAAGGGGTGGGGGTGGCATAGATCAGCTGAAGTCAAAACAAAGAATCTTCTGGAAACTTGGTCTTCAAGCCACTGCGGCATCAGCTTTCCCAACCCAGAGCCCACTTCTTCAGATGCATGAAGAGTTACATTCAGCTGGCAGAGGCTACAAAACAGCACGAAATGCAAGGAACAGGTTGAATTTTCAGCTCTAGTGAGAAGCTGCTAAACTGGAATCGACACGCAGATTTGATTGTATGTTGGACTCTGTGGGGCATGGGATGATTAAAAGGTAAAGGTAATCCCCTGTGGACGCACCGGGTCATTCCTGACCCATGGGGTGACGTCACATCCCGACGTTTCCAAGGCAGACTTTGTTTACAGGGTGGTTTGCCAGTGCCTTCCCCAGTCATCTTCCTTTTAACCCCAGCAAGTTGGGTATTCATTTTACCGACCTCAGAAGGATGAAAGGCTGAGTCAACCTTGAGCCGGCTACCTGAAACCAACATCGGTTGGGATTAAACTCAGGTCATGAGCAGAGCTTGGACTGCAGTCCTGCAGTTTACCACTCTGCGCCACGAGGCACAAAGTACCACAAAGTAATTTCCTCCTTTATAACTTATTCAGTCAATTATTCAGATTCATCCCACTTTGCTAATTCATCAAGAGCTGGTCTATCCACATCCACTCTAAGCGGATCCTTTAATCCTGACCGGATCTGACTTTCATCTGTGCTCTGCAACAATTATGACCTAAGAAACTAGACAGTCTTGACCTTTTTGTAATAGCTCCCCTCCCCATTGGTATAAAGCTCTGCGCCAACTAAATGTTAACACTACATGCATCTGATAAAAGTGATTCTGGCACAGGAAAGCTTATGACACAATAACAGTGTTCATCTTTACAGTGTCATGAGAATCTCATGTAAAAGTCATAAGACCAGTACAACATTTAAGTCGAACTAATGATTACAATGTGTGAACACTGTGTATGTGTGTGTGCGTGTCATTAAGTCACTGCTGACCTGTGGTGACCCCGTAGGGTTTTCAAGGAAAAAGAACGTTCGGAGGTGGTCTGCCATTTCCTGCCTCTGCCTGGGCTGAGAGAGTTCAGAGAGAACTGTGACTGGCCCAAGGTCACCCAGCAGGCTTCATGTGGAGGAGTGGGGAATGGAACCTGGTTCTCCAGATTAGTCTGCTGCTCTTAACCACTACACCACACTGGCTCTCTGTGTGAACACTTGCTTAGCTCTAATAAGGGCATTTAGAACAAATTTTGATCTAACATACCCATCTCTGCTTTTTATTCTGTTCTGATTTTTAATTCCAATATAGAAAGTTAAGAAAAACATAGTACAATAGTTAGAATACAAAATACAGGAAAAACCTAATTATAGTAAGTTTAAAAATACACTCAGTTATTCTTGTATATAACATAACAGTCCGTCATTCAGCAAGCATATACTACATAAATGTGTTCTACTCAGATTTCTATAGAAATGGAGGATAATGAGATAGTCAGGGGATGTGCCCCACATAGGACAGCATAAAAACACACACACCTCTTGTACCACCCAGGTTTGGGGCTAGATAAGTAATCTGCAGTTTACTTAGCCCTGAACTTGTGCAATCAGATCCATGATGACAACTGCAGAGGTTCTGTCATGGCCCAGCCAAGTCCAGGGGACACTGATGACTCCTCTGATGAAGAGCCAGCCGGCAACCCTGGCTGCTATACACAGCCAGTGGCTGAGATTGTACAGAAAGAAGCAGCCCCTGCGGGGCCAGACCCACAGCCAGGGACCAGCGCAGTAACCCCTCAGCCCTCCAGATCTGAGCCGGCTGCAGAAAGCCAGCTGCCTGTCTCTCACCCCCCTCTTCACCAGAGCCTCAGGAATGGCGCAGGAGGCGAACACGTAGGACCTTACAGAATCGGAGACCAAGTGCTCGACTGGCAGCTGGGTACCGACCCAGCATGGACAGTGGAGATGAGTGTTCACAGGAGCAGGTCTGAGGTTGCTGGCAGGTGCATGGCGTTACAGGTTGCCTGAGTGGCGTCCTATTTATAAGCAGCTGGAAAGGGCGTAGCTGTGTGGAAACAACACGTCTATCTACTCCTGACCTTGCTGTGAACAGTTTGCTCTGTCTGAAACTCGGCTTGAACCCTTGGACTTGGCTTTTGGAATACCCTTGGACTTGCTCCTGTGAGGTTTGAAACTGTCCGGTGTGTGTGTGCTGGGAGGCCCGTGACAGGTTCAGGACTACATAAGCAGGAAGCTGCTTATCTAGCCCTGGATCTCAACAGCATTTCAATATCTGCTGAGAAAACTTGCCAACTGTTCAGCCTTCCCAGAATTCCTTATGGACACAAATTTATCTTGAATTACATTTTAAAATAAAATCCAGTAACTGTTCTTAAGACACTGTGCCCTATAAAAAACACACACACCCCAAACAAAACACCCCTTCAGCCCTAATTTGTACATAATGAACAGGTAGCATGTTGGGGCTCAGAATCCAGATTTCTGGATAAACATTCTGCTTATTTCACCCAATTATTACCTGCACTTTGATGTGGAACTAAGGATTTACAGATGTTAATGTAATACTTCTGTGAAGAGGCAGCATCTGAAATTACTTCCCAGTTTTCTTTATACCGTGTAAGAGAAGAGAGATCATAGGAGGTGCCGTCACTATCTCTGCAATAAAGTAAAGATATATATATATTTTAAAAGATGCCCTGCAAATAAGAGGCTCAATCCTGATGCTGCGCTGATAGTAGGGGACTGCTTCTCAGGGCTACCAAACAATTTACACCTGCTTCCAACCTCAAATCTCAAAAACATGCAGCTTATCTCACTGCAATGCTGTCCTACACTGATTTTACTACTCTGAGCGTGCTGCAAGAAGGTAAGAAGGACCCCAAAGCTCTGGGGTCCAGAAGTTGGGAACTGGCACGACTGGATGATACTCTGATACCCTCTAGTTGTTAGAGATGTCTGTTTCTAGTGGGAGTGGGAGAGAAAACAACTCGCATCCCTATAAATATCATACCAACTTACTGCTAGAATGGGCTGTGCATTAATATTTTCCAGACAGGATAGCAAGATCTAAGTCAGTGGTCGGCAAACCGTGGCTCTCGAGCCGCATGCGGCTCTTTGGCCCCTTGAGTGCGGCTCCTCCGCATCCCCGCGCCCAGCCAGGAAGAGGCGCCGCACTCCCGCTGGGCTCCAGCGCGCCCCAGGAGGGAGGAGCCAGCAGGCGAGCGGGAGGCAGCCGCAACACACGCGCCAGGTTGGCAGCGAGCAGCGCCCGCTCCTCCCGCAAGACCGGGCCACTCTCCAGCCCCCAGCGGGAACGGGCCGGGGGAGGCGGAGGCCCGGCCCTCGCGAAGCCCCCTCCCCACACTCGGCTGCTGGAGGAGGAGGAGGAGGGGGCGGCGGCGCCGTGCCTCTGCCAGGAGGGTCTGCCGTGAGCAGCGCCGGCCCCCAGGCGGAGCCAGCCCAGCAGGAAGGGGCCGGGCCGGCCGTTTGAACGCCGGGCGCGCAGGCGGGCTCCCGGAACTGCGGAGAAGAAGGTGGGTGCGGCGGGGCAGCGGGCGAGCTCCCGGGCCAACGCTTCCATGCGGCGCAGCCGCCTCTGCCTTGCTGCGTCTGCGTCCCTGCGGGGGACTGAGGCTAGGGAGGTGTGGTCGGTCCAGTGGGACGCTTGCCCCATGGGGGGGGGCTGGCGGGCAGGTAGGCAGGCAGGCGCGGGCCAGCCCCTTGCAGGGGGACCGACCCCCCGCTCCGAAATGGCGCCAGTGCCTCGGGCCCCCCAGCGCCATGACGGCCTCCCTCCTTGCGTGGCCAGCCCTCCCCCGCGTCCCAGGAAAGCCCCCTGCCTTGCCCAGCCCGGCCGCGAGGGTCCTGGCACTTCCCGGCCTGGCCCTGAGCTCTGCCAACCGAGGCCCCGCGCTGGTGCTGCAGGGGAGGGGGAGGGCGCCCTCCTGGTGAGGGCGGGCAGGGGGGAGCAAATAGGACGGTGGCTCTCAAAAGAAATCTCAATCGTTCTACTCTTGATATTTGGCTCTTTTGACTAATGAGTTTGCTGACCACTGATCTAAGTAATACATTTGTAAAACCCTGCTGAAGTAAGGTAACTTACTTATAGGAGCAGTCTATGGATTTGTAGGGTGGGCAGGCAAAAGGGGTGTGCCATTCAAACATATAGGTACAATCTTCAGTTTCCTTCAGAAATACGGGCTGAGAAAACAAAGTAAATCTATTACGTATAGCCATCAAGGAAGAAATCCTGTAACAAATCCTTGTTATGAACAACTGATTCTACAGAACAAAACAAATCTATTTTGGTGCAAATGCTAACGCAATCCCAAAACCGTTAAGGAATCAAAATTGCTTCAACAGAAAGTTCAGGAAACCAACTGAACCAACGAATTAAATTACTGTCATGTTAATGGTGGCAAATCAAGAAATCCAGCCAAAACTGCATTATTTTCAGTTAATTCTTGTTGGACCTGACCTTTTTGCCAAAGGATACAACTGTTTGCACTGATGCAAATCAGCAGCTGTTTAGGGGACAAGATACCAGTGTACCTGGCATAGCCAACTATACCTCTGTCATTCATGAAGTGGGGTGCACAAAATTTAGCACTATATCAGGTATTTCTTGCAAATGTCCTTAATTACAACTTTGAACCAGAAGCCATTTTGTGATTAGAATAATCTTTCTCCCCTTTATGCAGTTTTTTTTTGCCAAATTCAGTTTGAAGGACAGTTGCTTCTTTGCCTTCCATTTTTCTCAGACACCCTTCTCCCACAACACACATACTCTGCACAGAGCTGTCCCTCTAGAACAAGACAGGCACGCAAAGATGTAGAGCTGCGTCCCACCGGCCACTAGGCAATATGCATGGATTGTCTTTGTATTTCCATTCTGCCCACAAACTTCCTTTCCATCTCCCAGAAAGATGTCTGGAACCACAGGACTCAGTATGAAAGAGGAATCTGGAAGAGCCACCCTACCACCACCCCTGCTCACGGAACTCAAAAGGGACTGCTGGGAAAAACTGTATCTGCCAGCATTTTCTGCTTGTGGTTGGCTGTATACAACCCATTGTCATGATGGGTAGACGTGTTAGTCTGTCTCTGCAGCAGTAGAAAAGAGCAGGAGTCTAGTAGCACCTTAAAGACTAAAACAATTCTGGCAGATCATGAACTTTTGTGAGCTCACTTCTTCAGATAACCCATTTCCAGTGACTGTGATTGACATGTGAAGAAGTGGGAGCTCGATAATCATCTGCTTACCTCCAAACTGTCATGGGGATCACAGTAAAAAAATATAGCTGTTGACCGCTGATAAACTTTGTGGCATGTCTCTCCTCCGGTATAGTTAATCTTGATCAGTCTGTTTTCATAAGTCAGCTTTGTGGTGTACAATCCTAACAGTAAAATATTTAGAGGAAGTATTAAAGGGAGGTTGGACACATCAGGAGGATAGATTTCAGCTAGTATTACTGGCGGCTAGCAGGAGTACTGTCTCTCTCCCAATGTCCCACTTGCTATGTTCACTAAAGAAAATCATGACTCCTCACAATCTGATCTCATTTTTGCTTCTGTCTTATTTATTGTTAATAGAATACGGATGTAGGGTGACTACTTACACTGGCAGTGAACCAGAAAGCTCCCTGTTGCCGTGTCCACACCTATTGACTTGGTACCAATGACACAAGGCTGTGAGGTTTGGAGCAGGGTTGGATGCAGCATGTGGGGAATGAGAGCAGATAAAAAACTAGAGTGACACATGCATCAATTTGATTCAGGAAAACCAGCAGTCTCTCTCCTCCTGCCGGGTGGGGCTGGCCTATTCCCAGCAGTGAAAAAGAGTGGCCTATCAGGGTACATGGAGCTGGCCAAGGTTGGAGGTACAAACTATGCGCTATTGTTGCAATGCCTGTGTCTGTGATACTGAGTGGCTCAAGAGCCCCATGTGGCTCTCTGACATGCCATTGATGGCTCTTCTGAGCACAGTTCCCCAACATGGCACCCCCCTTACATTTTAGGAAAGCGGGCGAGGACTGGTGAGCATTGACTGGTGAAGCTTGTGGTTGCCAGGTGATTCTCATCTCGAAACAGCTGCTATTGGAGGAACTGGAGGAAAGGTGAACTGCGAGTCTCCCTGAGCGGCAGGCCTCACGCTAGGGATGGAATTAAGGGTTTCTCCAACCGCCCCCCCAATCCTTCTCTGCAGCCTTTGCCTCATCTCAGTACCCGAGCAGCTGCTGACAGGGAGCAGGCTATTATAGACCCCACTCTTCCAATGTGCCTGAGTAAGGCTACTTTACAGGGCTATATGTCAAGATTACAGATGCAGATTCAGACACCTTTATTGGCATAGTAAAAGCAACGAGGGAGCATAAATACAGGCACCCACAAGGATGCACATACAACAACATGGCCAAAACCCGCCCCTTAAGTTAAAACATTTCAGTTTAAATACCATAAAAATGCATTCATCCAGCCAGTGGATAAGAACTGCAGCTAACACCGGCACCCTTCCAGTTGATGTTGCCCGGTGCCTACAAATGGCCTTGGCTGGTTTTATACTATTTATTCTTTACCCTCTTATTTTTATTTTTGATGACAATCGTCAGAAACTCTGCCACATGTTCGGTGACAGCAGGTGTCTTGTCTGCTAATAAAAATGTGATGCCATCATATGCTAAAAGTTTTAAGGGAGTAATGTGAGGATTGATTAATTCTTGATGTTGTTTATGATACAGGGGAAAGTACAAAAGGATATGCTCAACTGATTCTGGTCCAAACAACTGACAGCTGAAAATTCTTTTGTTCCGAGGGATACCCCTGTATCTGCCAGAAACTATAGCTGATGGGAATGTGTTTAATCTGGCTAACATAAAGGCTCTGTGTTGGGAGGGGTGGATTAAGTTGAAAAAGTAATTGGCCATCGATCTTTTTGAAAAAGATCTAGTCAAGATTACAGTGCTGTCCAATACTTCCAACACGGCAAGCGCTCTATAAATTTTAAATGTTACACGTCATGGGTAGGCCAGTTTTTAGTGTCAAACGAAGATCGGGAAAGACCAAGGTTCAAATCCCTGCTGTGAGGCTTACTGGGTGACCACGCCTCAGCTTCGTCCTCAGCCTACTCGCCTCACAGGGGGCCCGTGACAATAAACTGGGGAGGGCCAGATGCTGTTCTGAGCTCCTTGAAAGCCGGATTCAAGAGGCAAGACTCCAGAGCATTCCGACTAACCTTAACCTCTGATGAATGCATCCAACCTCAATTGGAATACATCTGACTGCAAAAGCAACAGGACCCTAAAGTATGAAGGACTTTATTTATTTTTTAGATCTTCTCACTTTTCTTTGCACTTTTTGGTCAAATGGAGGCAGATATGGACTTTGGAACATGATGTTTTCCCCTACACAACAGCTTTCAAGAGGCAGCCCCTCTAAAGAGCAACAATAGGCACATGCAGGTTTTAAATTTAAAAGGTCCATTTGGGCATTTGCTCTAGAAATCTATTAGGTTCTTCACGTGCCTGCCCCTGCAGAACCAGACAGCCCCCCTCCCCATTTCTATGATCGATTCAGGAAATCCCAGGAGGACTTTACCTGCTATTTTTTTAGTAGGCGGGATTTGCTTCTTTACTTGACATGACGATACCACATCGGTTTTTGGTGGTGGATCTTTACACTTTGTTGTTCTCAATCCCTGGCAGATACCGAAGTAGTAGTCGTATTCATCAGTGCTTACTTTTATTTCCTTTCCAGAAAGTGGCGTCAGGTTGTACACATAACCATACCTTGGATCTTTCACTTGGCAATTCTCACCTAAAACAAAGAACAAACCTAAATATGCAGCCCCACATAGAACTTAATTCTTATGGCTGAATTTACAGCAAAATCTGTACCAGATCAACACACTGACCAGAAATAACAAATTAAACTTTTTAAATTAAAGAACTATAACTGTCCATTTCAGCATGTCATTGTACTGGCCTCCCCATCCTCTCACCCCACTCTTGAAGAAGAAGAGTTGGTTTTTATATGCCGACTTTCCCTACCACTTAAGGAAGAATCAAACCGTCTTACAATCAACTTTCCCTGCCCCTCCCCACAACAAAGGTAGGTGAGGCTGAGAGAGCTGTGACTAGCCCAAGGTCACCCAGCTGGCTTTGTGTGTAGGAGTGCAGAAACAAATCCAGTTCACCAGATTCGCCTCCGCCGCTCATGTGGAGGAGCGGAGAATCAAACCTGGTTCTCCAGATCAGACTCCACCATTCCAAACCACCGCTCTTAACCACTCCACCACGCTGGCTTGACATCTGTGGGGGGGTTGATCTGCTGTAACCCAAGTTACATGGTGGCATCTGGGTAATTTTAAGGCCACCGTTCAAGGTTTTATTATGATGTTTTATTGATGTTTGATGGGCTTATGAGTTTTAAAGGTTGTTATCCGCCCTGGGGCTGGCTTGCTGGGAATGAGGCAGGCTATAAATTTGAATAAATAAATAAAATAACTGATGTGATCTTTAAAAAGAAGGGGCTATTTCTGTCAAATCCCCTTCTTTCTGCTTTCTTCCATTGAACTGCATGCTATATAGCTTCCCGACCATAAAGATTAGCAGGGGGCAATCTTCCAAGTGCCCCTTCGTGCTGTTTCAGGAGCGGCTTGGGGTGGAGGGCAGAGAGACGGTGCCTGATTCCATCTCCTCACTGCAGCTACTTGTTCTGTGTAGCATTTTGTTCAGGTTTTGGGAGATGCCCAGGGAGGAAAGAGAGACCAGAAAGAGCTTAGTCGAGCTTAGCACTTTGCATGGTAGGAAACATAGCACTTCTACACAAGAGCTTTTAGTTGCACAGGTCAAAATAATAATAAAATAAGACCAATCCCAGGGACTCATACTTGCCTTGTGCTCTGTGCACAGGACATGCTGCCAAATGCTGCCAGAGAAACACAAATTCACAATCCTCTTCGTGTTGGAAGACTGGTGATCCCTGCGGCATAAAAACGAAGGTGGTAGGGAGTTGGCCAGTTTTATAAATTGATATATATCAAATTCAACCCATCCTCTACCTACATACATTCCCCGTAAACCACCTTTCCAGTTTCTCAGTGTTAAGACACACAACTGGATCTCCAGTTCATCCTAATTCCAAGTAGCACTAGGTTGACAGGAAAACCCACAAGCCCAGGAGTCCTGGTCTTCACACATCTTCTAAGTGACACAAATACACTGTCCGGTCTGCCCCTTTTGGTAAACTGCAGTTTTTGCATAAATAAATCTTTATAAAGGGTAAAAGCTCAGCACCCTTTTGCCTACTGGGAAACTGATCCCCACGTAACCTGTAAAGCAGCGATTTTATGTAAAAGGTCAACACTGTCTTAGTTGAACTGAGCTCGGCTGATATCTGAATATTAATAAGATGACCCTACCTTCCCTTCTGAATGAGCTGCAAGAGCCAATATTGCCAGATTTGTTGTGATGTGCTGTTTAAGTTATGAACCACAAAGAAATTCCACATCCGAATGTTAATGTGATTCCCAAATAACCTACCGTCCTTTGAGAAAGGAACTTATAAATTCAGACTGCTATCCTGTTTACTGTCATAGAATACAGGGTAAAACCGTCATCTGATTTGAGATTTCCCTCTAAAAATTTTTTTTTTTGGGGGGAGAAAGGCAAAAAAAAGACAAATGTCATGGTTAAAGATCCCTTGGATTGGATCAACTCCAAGAATGGTGGTGCTTTCCTCTAGCACAAGGAGACTTTGGCCGATACAAGAGAACGTATTGATGGCCACAAGCACAGATGGTTTTAAAAGAGGGTTAGACAGATTCATGGAGGAGAGGTCCATCAATGGCTACTAGCCTTGGTGAGTAACGTCTCCCTGCTGCCTCTATAGGCAGCAGCAGCAATCTTCTTAAAAGCAGTGCCAGAGGTCAACGTCAGAGGAAGGCCTTGTCTTCTTGCCTTCTTTGTCTGGCCTTCCAGAGCAACTGGTTGGCCACTGTGTGGGACAGGACGCTGGACTAGATGGACCACGGGTCTGATCTAGTAGGGCTCTTTAACAGTCTCTTCTACTAGTGGAAGAGGCTCTTCTGATGGAATGAAGTGCTACAAACGGATCTGCAGAGCCCATGTACTTTGCGCAACCCTACATGCCTGGCTGAGCAGCAACTGCCGGCTGAGCAGCACCTGAGCAGCAAATAGTGCAGTCATACAGTAGCTCCACACAAGGTGTCTCGCTTTCACCTAGGAATGGATGGTTACCAACCCCGTGAGGCTAGGAGGAGGAGACTGTTCTGAGCAGTACAGGCAGATGGCTCATTCATTCTTCTCCCATTGGAACAGAAAAGAAACGCTGTGCTGCACATACCCAGCGAGGTGCAGTAGTGCAACCAACCTAAACCGGGGTAGATGGACCGGCCCCAACCTTTCATATTTAGCAGTCTGCTCAACTGCATCTATGTATGAGATGCTGCAACACACAAAGGCTTACCATAGACTGATCACATTGGAAGATGATTCGTGTTGAGTACTGCCGGTTACCTCTGCATTTGTCCCCATTCAAGTACACAATGCTAAGGGACCCATCTGAGGCTGCTTGAGGACTTATCTTAATCACGCCAAGGCTCTGACCTTTGTCTCCAGTCTTCATACAAGCTCCTATTGTACCACCTGCAACCAAGAGGGAACAGTTCAACATTTCTTTTACTTTCCACTAAAAAAAGAGTCCCACTAATCCTTTTAAAGAGATCAGAAGAAACTTATAGTGCTTCCACTCTCTGAATCCTGACAAGACAGAGCTGATGCTAGGGAAGAAAGGATGGAAGGAAGGAAGGAAGAAAGAAGAGGGGGGAGAAAGAAGAGGGGGGAGAAAGAAGAGGGGGAGGAGATGGCAGGCCTTTCTCTGGCGGGCGCACGGCTGTTGAGGGGTTGCCTGGCCCTCCGCGAGCGCCCTGAGGAGGAGGGCGAAAACGGCCGGGGGAGAGGCGCCTGAGGAGGACGACGATGGCGGCAGCCTCGAGCTGGACTTTTGGGAGCCGCCTGAGGGGGACGAGGCGGCCCCGCCTCGTTGCTGCTGGCCTCCCCGCCGCCTGTCAGCTGTTGCGGGGCGAGAGCGGGGGGAAGAGGAAGAAGCCAGCCGCGTGTGTGTGAGGCAGGAAGCCTTCAGCCCTGCTGACGCACGCACAGTGGGGGGGAGGTGTTGTGTTGGTGCTCTTCCCTGCCACCCCCCTCGAAGGCCCCCGCCAGTGGCAGCGGCACCGAGCCCAGCCCAGGGGATGACAGCGGGGGCAGCGAGGCCAGCGGCAACGAGGCTGGGCCTCCAGGCTCCAGCAGCAGCAGCTCCTCGCCGCCTTCCTCCTCCTCGATCCCCTCAGGGGGCTCCCAGGCCTTCAAGGGGAGCGCCAGGGAAGAGCGCCAACACAGCACCTTTCTCCCCTCCCACATGAGCACGTGCGGGGCCCAGCAGGGCTGAAAGCTTCGCGCCTCATGCAGGCATGCCCGCGGCTGGCTTCTTCCTCATCCCCCCTCCCTCGCCGCCCAATAGCTGACAGGCGGTGAGAGGAGGTTTAAAGGGCACCGCAGCGTTCCTGCACGCTGCGGCTTCCGGAACAGTTTCGAAGAGAGCCGTGCTGGCCCGCATTTCAATGGACGGGCCCTGGAGCTCCCCCCGGCCATTCTCCACGGGGTGGGGGGAGACAGCGAGCCCGCTCGCCAGCTCTCTCGCGCTCGCTCGCTCTCAGGCGCGCCGGCTCCGGACAGGAAACTCGCCTCCGCTCGCTCTCGTTCTCTGGAGCAAAGGGAGCAAGCGCAGCCTGGCTGTCGGCGCGAGCAGGCACGAGAGAAGGGCTCCGAACCAAGTGGCAGAGCCGCACTCAAGGGGCCAAAGAGCCGCATGCGGCTCGCGAGCCGTGGTTTGCCGACCACTTCTATAAGCGATTGGCAGCATCTCTACATCCATCAAAAGCCTCAGAAACAGCTTGATTCAACTTCATCACCTAAATATCATTTGAAGGCCATTATGGCCTAGCCACTATCTGCCTCCCCCAAAGTTGTGACACACAAGTAGTTAAATCGATGGCAGCCAGAGAAACTATAACACCTTTCCCACACTATAACAGAGCAGAACAGCAGGCAAAGAGAATATAGCAGAGGAAGAGTTTACATCAGAAGACCATAAAAAGATTTTATAGTAGGAAGGGGGGAAAAGCATACACATTGGCAGCTTTCTGAAGCAATGCCACTACAGAAGTAGTAAAGTAAGATGCTTACTGGGGCAACCATGTATGTAGGGAAGAGGTTTACAAACGTTCAGATAGAAAGTTCTCCTTTTGGCATCTTTCGAAGTATCTAGCGCCACCCATGGCTCACTGTCTTTGCCCAAGTCACTGAGGTCATATGCATTGCCAGCAGAATCTGAAAACCAGGACCCAAGAAAGCTTGATTAAGCACTCTTCACCCAAGTTGATTCCCACATTCATGGATTAGTGACTGAAAAGCAAGATGTGATTTTTATTTCTACAAGATTTGTGTTCCTGCGGAAGCAGCGAGTAGAGTCGAATGAACTGATTGCTAGGCCGTCAAGGAGGGCGTGGCACAAGAGTGCTAGTTTCACACCACTACCATCAGAGAACCTGGTCCCCAAAGTTTCAGGACTTATTTTTTTTCCCTTCCTTCACTTGTGTCCCTGAGAATCGGAAGAACAGGAAGAAGTACAGAACAGGGCAACCTTGATGATTAAGAGGTGGAGAACTTTTCCTAGGAGAAGAGGCTGAAGAGTCTGGGACTTTTCAGTCTAGGGCCGTGTTGGCGAACCTATGGCACGGGTGCCACTTCCGGCACGCGTAGCCCTCTCTGCCGGCACGCATGGTTCCTCCAAGCCGCTGGCCATTCCGGCTCTGCCCTGCCCCGGATGGGGGAAAATGTGCATCTGGAGAGTGGCAAATCCAAGGCAAAACTTCCCATATTTGAGTGGCCTCTTTCTTTCTCCGTCTCCCTCCGTCCTTTTCTTTCCCTATTTTTCTTTCTCTCCCTCGCTCCATTTCTTTCTCCCTTTCTCTTTTTCTTTCTCTCCCTCCCTTTCTTCCCTTTCCCCCTCCCTTCCCTTTCTTCCTTCTTTCCTTCCTTCCTTCTTTCCCTCAAGAGGCTTCTCCGGCGCCCTCTGGGTCGGTGCGGGCGGAGGGGCGTGCAGTCCTTTTCCACCTTTGAAGTGCCCACAAGCCATCCTCCAAACACCTTTCCATTTGTCTTGATATGTAGAGAGAAAACACTAAGGAACTAGTTCCCAATCTCCAGGTACTAGCTGGAGATCTCCTGCTATTACAAGTGATCTCCAACCAATAGAGATCAGTTCCCCTGGAAAAAATTGCCACTTTGGCAATTGGACTCTATGGCACTGAAGTCCTTCCCCAAACCCCGCCCTTCTCAGGCGCCACCCCAAAAACCTCCCACTCATGACAAAGAGGAACTTGGCAACCCTAGCCTCTCCCTCTGGGCCCCCTCTGGGGGTGGTATTCAGGTTAAATTGCCGCATTGGCACTCGGCGATAAATAAGTGGGTTTTGGGTTGCAGTTTGGGCACTCGGTCTCTGAAAGGTTCGCCATCACTGGTCTAGGGAAAAGACCACTTTCAGAAGAACAACAGAGGTTTATAAAATTATGCACGGAATGCAGGGAGTTTTTTCTCCCTCTCCCAAAATACCAGAACTTGGGGGCACTCAATGACTTTGAGAGGCAGTAGATTAAAATGTGGAATCTTCTGCCATAGGATGTAGTTATAGGTATAGATGGCTTTAAAAGGAGTTTAGAATAATTCAGGGAGGATAAGTCTTTCAGTGGCTACTAGTGATTAAAGGGAAAGGAGGCAACATCAGGGGAAGGCTTCTACCCTATTGGCTCAACAGAATAACTGGTTTGCCACTGTGTGAGATAGGATGCTGAACTAGATGGATCACTGGTCTGATCCAACAGGGCTCTTCTTATGATCTTAAGAGCAACTCATTGGCAAAGGGGCTTTGAGACCCTACTGACTATGTCAATGGTACAGGTTTTCTGCTCCCAGCTATGATTATGGAGTGGAATGAACTTTGGCAAAAGGAAACTGCTTGGCGTCCCAAAAGGCAACCACCCTGTACAAACTCCAGAAGAACACAATCTCTGCTAGATAGTCAAGTAACCACAAGATACAAGAACAAATGTTCCTATAGACAAGTTATTCAAGCACGGTACAGAATTTAAACGCATTTTCGCTAGGCATTCTACAAACACATTACAGTGCTACTGCTTAGTATGTTGAAAGATTCTGGCTCTTTACTTTTGAATATTTCTTCATCTTGGATCCCAAACGAGCAAAGGGTTTGCCTTACACAGGCAAAACAAAACTTCAGTCCTTTGTTATATGTTTTTACTGTTGTCAACTCATTAGTTTAGGTTGTCTAATAAAGTAGAGCAATTAAGAAAGCAAACAAGCAATTATTCATCTAAGCTGTGTGTGGGAGAAGAATAACCTAATTTTTTTTCCGACGGTATATGTGGCTTTAATGAGTCAAAGTTGGATAAAACAAAGGGCGCGATTTCATTCCCTAGTCTTCCACATCCCTCTGCCACATTCCCCACAACCTTTCGCAACCTTTCATGTGCTCCTTTTGATCTTTAAAACCCTAAACAGCTTGAAGGACGGCCTCCACCCATACCAACCTGCCCATGTTTTAAGACCAATTGATGAGGCTTCCTGCAGGAACCTGCATTGTTTGAGGTTAGGCTGACAGCGACTCATGGGAGAGCCTTCTTGGCTGCCACCCTCCAGGTGTGGAACTCCCTCACCAGAAGGTGAGATGGGCACAGGCTTTTCAGGCCTGCAGCAGGAGATGAAAGACTTCCTTGTTCCAGAAGACATCTCAGCTGAGTTGTTGGTCTGTTTTACTGGGACTGGGATGCTTGAGTTGTTGGCTGCTGAGAATTTGTGATTCTATTTTATGCCATTTAATGCTTAAAGGCCATTTATATTTGCTCTGGGTGTCTCAAGGTGAGGCAGAAAGGCAGCATATAGAACACAGAAAAGGGAAGAAGTTGAAAAATAAAAATAAAAAGTTTATAAACACAACTGACTCCCAAATTAAACAAGCAAACACTGTTACAATGTAAGAGAAACATTTAAGAGACTAATGCCACTTAGTTATGCAACCTCCCAGTTGTGTGCTTGGATAAAAGTGTATGCTCTGCGTATTGAGCTATTAAAAGTAGAATCCCTGGATTCCAGAGCATGTTACTACCTTAATTTACTTACCAGTGACCTGGCAGTCCACTGGAGCAGGTGGGCAAGCCAAGGCTGTATGAAACTCAAAATAGGTATCAATAAAGTTTTGTGCAGAATTCACTTCTTCATGCACAAATCTGAGTTCTCCAGGGTAGGATTCATTGCAGATAAAGGTGACAGTAAAACGGTCAGCCAGTCCTGAAGAGTGAAAGTGCTTCCAATTAAGATAAGAGCAGCTTCCAAATTAAAAAAAAGCTTTTTACACCCTTAAGATTGCAGACACATTTGTCCCCCACATCCCTACTCTCATGCTACTTCAGCATTATAATGACCACCCCACGCAGCCTCCAGAATGAACTCTAGTGCTAAAACTGTAGCCAAAATGAATGCTGAATGAACTGCCCCCTCAGCCTTCCCAGCACCTCCCACTGGGGTCAAAATCCCCTCAAATCAAAAATCGCCTCAAATCGAAAGTGGAATTCCTGAGGCTCATTACTCAGAGCCAACAAAATTTAAGAGTTGGCGCACCCCTTCTGAAATTTAAGTACCCATTAAAAGCCACATAGCAGCTGCAATGTCAACAAGGACCAGGAAGACCTGGGTGAAAAACCCCAGGGCCAGCCAGAGCCACTGCACATCTTTGTGATACAGACAGAAGAGATTAGAATGGGAAGACGTATGCTGCCTCAAGCTGCTTGGAAGCAGGACAGAGGTAACATTAATGTATCACAATGTTAGCCACCTGTGTATCGGCCAGTGCAGCCCAGAATTTACTAAACTCTGACTAGTGTGGACAATCTGGACTTCCGACCAGATTGCTGTATCAAAAGCCTCCTCACCTAACCTTCACTAGATATGACACCCAGCATCATGAATGCTACAAATATTGGCAGTGCAGCCCAGGTCACTAGCAGCCAACAGGGATAAAGCAGACCAATGTAATTCCAAGGCAGTGTACCGGTGTAAGTAAGGGTCAGATATCCTTCTGTAGATAGCTGAAGGGTTTTGTTCAGTTTCACCAAGCGAACGTGTTTCAGGTCGTGTGTTTCACACCCAGCAGCCGGACTTCCATCGATGCTCCCACAATCTTTCGCAGGTCCACAAATATTTAACTAAGAGATTCAACACACAGTACTTATTAGTTGCTCTGATGGCTCTTCAAGGCGCAGGCTTCTTAATTGCAGGCTGTCCTTATTCATTCAGCTATTCTTTGGGCACTGGCCTCATTTTGGGTGTTGCTATCTATACATACTACCAGGGCAACTTTCAGTGCCGTCCCAAGTCATAAATGTGCATTATGCAAGTTCTACATTTGCCAGCGAGATTTAGAAGTCTCACACAATTGTGCTTTTTAAACTTCATCAGTCTTTCCCTCAATTAATTTGGTGCCTAGTGATCACCAACAGGACTGAACGCTCTTTCTATTAACATGGAAGAAGAAACTTTCATGTGTTCTATTTCTTGCTCATGAGCTGCCATTAAATTACTAATTATACAGCAGAAGGACATAAACCTTGGCAACTTGTTCTATACTTGAAATATGAAACAGGAAAAAAATATTACCAAGTATGCCTTTGCAATGCCCACGGAAATATATCCATTTTTTGAAGCTAGTGGTTCCAAGTTAAACTCAAAACCAGTGTTGGGATCTTTTACAGAACAACTCTGAAAAAAAAATGAAGAGAAGAGATCAAGTTTTGATTACAACATTCAAGGTACTTTCACATTTGAAGAAGACAGGTCAAGGGAGAGACATCTTCCACATTAGTCAGGTTACAGACAATGCAATTCTATGAAGAGTTACTCCAATTAACGTCCACTGAATCAACTGGAGTAACTCTACATAGGACTACACTGTACAAGACCAATTTTAGGCTACCCTCATAGTAAACTATATGGGTGGGTTGTTATCACTTTAAAAATCAGCAGAACGAAATAGAAGCAGGATTACTGGGACCTACAGAAATTAATTCTCAATAGTTAGGGGGCAGAGGAGAAATAGAGAAAGTGCCTTGGAAGTTATAAGCCAGTTCTCCTTACAATTGTATATATCAAAGACCATGAGTTTTGTTCCCTCCAGAATTTGGTGGGACCAACTCCAAAGTAAACATGCACAGGATTTGGACGGTAAAGATTCTAGATTACCAAAGCACATGATTATGTGCGAAATCTACAAGACTGTCTATTACATTCACTGTTCCTCACCTGAGAGTCTCCTTCTGTTATAGAGATTGGACAAGCAGCTGCAGTTTCCCACAGAAACGTTGCAACACATTCTTTAATCTCCAAGAAACTTGGGCTGCTACTCTGGAAATACAAGTGATAAGGAAGTCAAGGCGAGCCGTGCTCAGAAAAACCCAGCTTCATACGGAGCACAAGGACTTATTGTAAGTTTGCTGCAGTTTCTGATACTATCATTCTGGAATACGTTTTCTGCTGCCAGTGCTGTAGCTTTTAAAAGAAAGTATCCTTTTCACCTCAATGCCCTTTTGAGATACTTTACAAAATGTCAATACTTTTGCACAATAACGACACAAACAAGTTCATACCAACAAATCATATTAAAATACATACAGGTTATGTTCCTCATAACACACAATATTCCATTTTTGGATGTTAAAATGCTGAATGTACAATGGAGGAGAGTACTTAAGACGTCACTGGATCAAATGGGCATTCATTGTATGGTGTATATTCCATATAACCCAGCCAGATGGAAGTCTGTTCTAAAGAAGAGCTAAGATCACCCATTTCTAGTTAAAGTTTGCTTCACGAGATACTACAATTTGTCCACTTAAAATGGCTGCCCACTAGAAATGGGTGACAATAGCTCTCCTTTAGAACAGATTTCCGATAAACAAAGCTACTTGCTAATAAATTGGCAAGTACTTTCACCCCAAGCTTGATCTTGAACTCAAAACACGATGGCACATCTCATGGTGTCATAGGTGGAGAATCCCTATCCTCCCACCTCAACTTAACTGCAAAAGAATGATGCAGAAGTACTAACAGGCAGCTGAGGGGAGGGAAATTCTTGCTGTCTCCTTCCTTCCTCTCCTCCTAGCAAACCAACTTGGACATGTGCAAATTTTCAGCGTTGTATAATTAATTATATTGTATTTATTTTTATTATATTGCAATATGTATTTTATTACTGGTTTGATTATACTGTATTTTAATTATGATATGTGTTGCCCTGAACCTGGCTTTGCCAGGGAAGGGTGAGATAAAAATTAAAGTATTACGGTATTATTATTATTGTGCCCATGGCCCACAGTGGACTCTTGGAACTTCCAGCACATTACGCATCACAGGCCCCTGATGCATTCTAGGAAGTAGGCTGGGATTTAGGATCAATTTAGTTCAACCTGAAACTTGATTTCTGAACCTGGAAATCCCTCTTCTCTCAGCTTACAAATAGGTACTTGGCCAGCAACAAGCCCCCACTTCCCTCCCACCCCGGAAAGAGACACTACGATAATGGAGGGGAGGGACACAGATGGCTGACAAATCCTATTTTGCATAATCGGTCATTTTCGAGCGATACAACATGGAGGTGGGGGGGGGGCAGGAAGGGAAGCAGCACAAAGTTCCAGGGAGTGAGGAAATCCTGATGCAGGTGATTCTTTCATCCCCCATCAGTCTACCTGGGGAGACTGAATGTCCCTAATAGCAGACCCTGGCTGATCCACCCCACTCCAATAGGACTCAAAGCAGAAAGTTTAGAAAAGTCTGCTGCTTGTTCCTTTGCTTTCAGTTAAGAGGGTTATGGGTGTGGGGGGATGTATGGGGCCAGAACTGACCAGAGATCCACAACTGCTTACCTTTAGCGCACAGGTTTGGGCAAGGCTTGTTTAAAGGAGACTACATCACATGAAAACTTCCCCCCCCCCAAAAAAAAAACCACACTAAGGGGAATTATTACAGTCTAGTTTTCCCTACCTTTCCAGTAAATACCAAGAAAAGCCTGGATAAAAGCCCAGTAACTATTAGTATCTCATCCAAAACTATTTTTTCCGGAGAATAGTGAATCCAAGTCCATTCCTACCAGCTGGGTATGTCATACTTCAATCATCAGCACAGATGAGCCAAATACAAGGCATTTTTCCACAATGAAAGGTGCAGTACTAAGGTCTCTCTGCATTACAAGTCCAAGCCACACCAAGAGAGATTCAAGAAAGAAGCCAGAGAGAACCTACAAATGCACCTGCCCTCACATACAGATTGCCAATCAGATGACCTATAGAGTCACAGTAAGAGAAGCAAGCTGCCCGGCCACTTACAGTAGTACCCTTAGAGCAGCTGAGATGGATTAGGCTTGTGAAAGGTATTGCCTCGTCTTCGCCACACAGAGATCCATCGGTGTAGTTGAGGAGGATTCTGCCAGGCCCTTCAACAACTGGCCTATGGCTGGCAATCCCAAGGTTGCTGATGGAGGTGGTTTCTGAGGAACCCGTCTAAAGTTGAAATACAAAGCACAGAAAGAGTTTTCAGAGGAGAAAAGGCTAGTTTTAAGTCACGTTATGAGGAGTAACTGAGATTGAACTAAATAAACACCACAACGTTATTTTAAAAATAGGGGATGCTGTTCAAAAAGCACTGGCCAAAAAAGAAAGAGGCCCACAGACTATTAATGCTGAAATGAGACTGCTTAGGGACAAAAGAAGGGGTAATTAAGGAAAGGAATGGTACAAGACTCATTTTGAGACAGAATTAGAGGGTCAACAGAAGGAAAAAAACAGGGTGTTCCTTTCAACACAGGCAAAGATGAAGATGGATACTGTAATGCACAGGATTATATAAGAGAAACCCGACAAGACTGAGCAAATGTTTACGACAAGGTGCTTAACTGAAAATGGTAAGTTAAGCAGAATGATGAAGATATGTGAAGAAAGATCATCAAGAGCTTTAAATATAAGCAGTTGTTATATACTCAGTATGAGCAGGGAAAGTAAATGACAACAAAGTTGTGTAAGCAACATCTCCTCCAAAAGTAGGCAATGAAAACAAACCATGAATCATCACATCTACTCCCATTTTTTCTTTCTTTTAAACATCTCAAACATTTTAAACATCTTGCTTATCAGTCAAACTGAGGTCAAAGCTGACAAAAAGGGATGTTATTCCGTAACTCCAGGGAGGCAGCAGTGCTAGTCTGCTCATGCAAACACAGACAGGAGTCTTATGATACCTTATAAACAAATAAAACATTATTCCAGCATCAATGTGCATGGACTAGAGGCCCCAAACTCCAATTATTCCATAAGAAGTGTGTGTGAAACAAGGGAAGTTGTGTGAAGACCCGCTCCCCCAAGAAAACCTAGGGCAGCTGTACTGTTGCCAACAATTACCACATACCAGGCTTTCAGCATCCAACACAAAAATAATAATAACTGAAATTCATTTGTATGAGGTCAATGAATAGGAAAT
This sequence comes from Euleptes europaea, assembly GCF_029931775.1. Taxonomy (NCBI): domain Eukaryota; kingdom Metazoa; phylum Chordata; class Lepidosauria; order Squamata; family Sphaerodactylidae; genus Euleptes; species Euleptes europaea. Next base: position 16,634,591 of record NC_079318.1, on the reverse strand, counting down.
TCTACTTTCAGGGTGGCTGCCTCCAGCACAATACTAAGCAATGATCTTAGCTAACAAGAAGAAGAGTTGGTTTTTATTCCTTGATTTTCTCTCCCTTTAAGGAGTTGCAAACCGGCTTACACAATCACCTTCCCTCCCCCTACCCACAACAGACATCTTGTGAGGTAGGTGGGGCTCCATCATCAACTCAAAGGGAGACTGCAGCCAAGAAATCAGAAGGAGATTGAGACTGGGAAGGGCAGCCATGAAGGAGCTAGAAAAGATTCTGAAGTGTAAGGATGTGTCACTGGCCACCAAAATTAAGCATGCCATCATATTCCCTATTACTATGTAGCGGTGTGAAAGCTGGACAATGAAGAAAGCTGACAGGAAGGAAAGTAGACTCCTTTGAAATGTGGAGTAGAGTGTTACAGTTACCATGGACTGCCAAAACAACAAATCAGTGGGTTATAGATCAAATCAAGCCTTAACTGACCCTAGAAGCTAAAATGACTAAACTGGGGCTATCGTATTTTGGTCACATTATGAGAAGGCAAGAGTCACTAGCGAAGACAGTCATGTTAGGAAAAGTTGAGGGCAGCAGGAAAAGAGGAAGACCCAACAAGAGATGGATTGTCTCAATAAAGCAAGTCACAGCCCTCAGTTTGCAAGACCTGAGCAAGGCTGTCAAAGATAGGACATTTTGGAGGACATTGATTCATAGGGTCGCCATGAGTCAGTCGGAAGCGACTTGACAGCACTTAACACAACACACACAGGTGGGGCTGAGACAGTTCTGAGAGAACTATGACTGGCTCGAGGACACCCAGCAGGCTTCTTGTGGAGGTGTGGGGAATCAAACCTGGTTCTCCAGATTAGAGTCCGCCACTCTTAACCACTAGAGCCAGCATGGTGTAGTGGTTAAGAGCAGTGGACTCTGATCAGAAGAACTGGGTTTGATTCCCCACTCCTCCACATGAGCAGCAGAGGCTAATCTGGTGAACTGGATGTGTTTCCCCACTCCTACACATGAAGCCAGCTGGGTGACCTTGGGCCAGTCACAGTACTATTAAGAGCTCTCTCAGCCCCACCTATCTCACAGGGTGACTGTTGTGGAGAGGGGAGGGGAAGGTGATTGTAAGACGGTTTGATTCTTCCTTAAGTGGTAGAGAAAGTCAGCATATAAAAACCAACTCCTCTTCTTCTTCTACATCACGCTGGCTCTCAAATCACTGCAATATTCCAGAATAAAGGATGACACTGGAAGGATCTGCATTTGAAGCATGAATTCTTGGTTTGCTAACATCAAGAATTCTTTGTAAGAATGTGTTGCCTTTTTTGGCACTCGCACAGAGATACTCACAGCAATATCCTTGTACGTCATTTCACAGACTGAGGCCCGCCTGTCACAGCCCGAGACAGGATTCAACTGGCGGCAGATATTTATGTAATATTTTTTGTGCGCACCCTCTTCCATGCTGCCCATGGCAAACCAGTTTTCCTGTCTGTCTCCAAACAACGATAAGCTGAAATGTAAAAATATGTCGGTTGAGCTGTGGTTTTGGCTCAAAACAAAAGTTCCGTTAGCAAGAAGATTCACTTAGGAGTGCAGCACTTGCACACACCTCCATTTGTGCATCCTCCTGTAACAAGCAGGCTAAAAACCTTACAGCCAGAGACGTCTGTTTGATATTGTGGTAACGAAAGCACAACGGCCTCCGCCTCACCAGCACACGGCAAGTCAAGAATGCCAATGATTTCTACACATGGAAGCCCCCAACACAAACAACCATCAGGAATAATATGCCCTCCTTTCCTATGACCCGCTTATTTCAAATATGTGGGGAACTGACAACACTGCTCACCTGAGCAGGAAAGAAGAGGAAGAAGAGAGTTGGTTTTTATATGCTGACTTTCTCTACCACTTAAGGGAGATTCAAACCGGCTTACAGTCACCTTCCCTTCCCACAACAGACACTCTATGAGGTAGGTGGGACTGAGAGAGAGTGACTGGCCCAAGGTCACCCAGCTGGCTTCATGTGGGGGAGTAGGGAAACAAATCCAGTTCACCAGTTTAGCCTCCACTGCTCATGTGGAGGAGTGGGGAATCAAACCCGGTTCTCCAGATCAGACTCCACCGCTCCAAACCACCGTTCTTAACCACTACACCAAAGTAGTATGCATCCAGCTACACGGTTCTGAAAACTTGCACACACACAAACCTTCAGAAGGCAGGGGAGTGATTTCTGCCAATTCCCCCCTATGCAGTTTGAGGGTCTGCTGACCACCAGGAGCACACTTTCAGGGGGCTCAGAGGGCTGCAGCAGCAAGAGGACGCAGGAAAGGTCTGTGGATCATGGCCTACATGCCAGCATTAAGTCAAAACATGCTTTAGACAGCAAGAACTTATGAATCAAGCACTTGCATCTACATTTTAAGGCGTACACACATAGTCCTTTGATGTTTACCTTGAAAGATCATATTGCTCCATGGTCTGTGGATCTGTTACAACACATTCTATGGGTATCTCTGGACAGACATAGCTAGTGTACCACTTGAAGTTATATGTGAAATTGTCTTCCACCTAAATTACCATGACCACGCAGAGTGCAAAACAAAAATAAAAAAGCAAACAAACCATAATTAGCATAGCTGAAAACCAACTACATACTGGCTTGGATCCTGCCTGGATTCCCAGAGGTGCAAGGATCAGGGAGATTTTTGCCAATCCCCCCCCCCTCCAACAGGAGACCTCCTATTTTCCCCAAAGCTATTCCTGGGGGTCCCATACCCCCCCCCCAGATCAGCATTTTTGGGTGTCTTGGGCTGCTGTGAGAGGCAGCAATCAGTGGACACTGCCCTTCCCACCTTGCCCCTGTGGGCACCTAGGCAGTATCCCAACCCTACAGCTCATTAAGAAAAGGGGCAAGCTTCAACTTATAAAATGTGTTGTTCTGCTCTCATGTGAAGAAGTTCAGCTTTGATTCCCAGAAAGAGCAATCTACAGAGTTTACTGGAATCCACTGACATGCTCATCCTTCTAGACTAGAAATACTCATTCAGAGGCTTGCAGAGAGCCACGTTCACAACTGACATCAACCAAAAGAAACACATTTACTTCCAGCCCTGGCATGAAGACTGCACCTGAAAGAGGTGTGCAGCTTACCCCATTCCTCTAGCAGCAGCTGTTTCAAGATGGGAAGGGAAATTACCTGCTAACTACAATCCCCAACAGGCAATGGGGCAGGTCCCACACTCGGTAACACTGCTCAGATGAGGCACAGGTAGCTCCCAAGCCACTTAAGGTCACTGTTTTAGACAATACTAGGGGTGTGCACCATTTTTTGGGTTCAGGTTCAACAGACCCAGAATTTTTCAAAAAATACGAAAAAAAGCCAAATCCCCATACCAGTATGGGTTTTTTTCAGCTTTTTCAAACATTCGATTGGGGGGGATCCATTAAACCTGAACCCAAAAATTTCCACATCACTTCTGAAGTCCATGTAGGTCTCAGAGGTGCATCCAGAGGAATAAGCACACCACAGAAATCTACAGAGACAGCCTCAGACAAAGAATCTGGAGACATCTGGAGACATGAAGCCCAGCAGTACACTTCTCTTCAGCCCTGGTACTCTACTTAAAGTATTCTTGTGGGGTTTGGGGCCCCACTGAATTGGACTATTAGGGCCTTAGCAAGGGATCCGTCACTACAGTTTTAACCTGCAGATTTTTGTTGAGAACTATTAGAAGTTGACATGAACATTTTAATCAAATAAGGAAGAGCAGATTATCCACATTCAGTTCGTACCTGATATTCAGGCTGACCTTTGCCTGCATCACGATCACACAAGAAAGTTATGTGGGTAGACCGATGTGTGTGCTCTTCATTATTGTAGATCGTGCCATTTTTGTAGTCCAACTGAACCATTCCATCATAGTAGGAGAGCTCAGAACTGGGAACTCCCAGACTCCATTTATCTTCGCCACTGGAAGTGAACAGAAACGTAACTTCATAGATTTCTTACAGAAGCAGCCCCACCTACATTGACCTCCTCCAGTAATAAGCAGAAGCATCTGCTTATGCTGCACTATCGGAGTAGGGCAGGTCCTACATTGCTGCACACAGCCAGTAAACAGCCCATCAGATACTACATTAGAGTTACAACCACCACTGGGAAGGGATAGTTATGACATCCACAATACAGCTGGCATTTGGAGGTTGCATCCTACCCAGTACCTTTACTTCAACACAGAAGGTAGTTCTTAAAATTAAACAGGAGTCACATCGTTCATCAGGAAGTCTTTCTAAAAAGCATTCTCCCACTGCAGAAACTTAACACATGAACACATGAAGCTGCCTTATACTGAATCAGACCCTTGGTCCATCAAAGTCAGTATTGTCTACTCAGACTGGCAGCAGCTCTCCAAGGTCTCAGGCAGAGGTCTTTCACATCACCTACTTGCCTAGTCCCTTTTTAACTGGAGATGCCGGGGATTGAACCTGGGACCAACCTGGAAGGTTTTAAGAGGGGAGTGAACATATTCATGGAGGAAAGGGGTATTCATGGCTATTAGTTAAAATGGATACTAGTCATGCTGCATACCTATTCTCTCTAGTATCAGAGGGGCATGCCTATTATATTAGGTGCTGTGGAACACAGGCAGGATGGTACTGCTGCAGTCGTCTTGTTTGTGGGCTTCCTAGCGGCACCTGGTTGGCCACTGTGTGAACAGACTGCTGATGGACCTTGGTCTGATCCAGCAGGGCCGTTCTTATGACCTTCTGCATGCAAAATAGAGGCTCTACCACTGAGCCACAGACACTCCCCAACATAATGGCAAGGATCCAGATTGCTGCTAAATTAGACTTGGGCAGCTAAGGAGGTTTTAGACTTGCAGTTTTGGGATAGTACCCTACCTTCTAAGGCTGCAAGGCAGAAGACTTCTGCAACAGAAAGGAGTTACACAAGCAGTTTTGTCAAGGCGCTGAAGGGAGGATCGTCAAAGTGAAGCATCCACTCAGATGGGTGCAAATCCTTGGGCTCCCCTTAATTAACTCTCTGCACCCCAGCTGATCTTTCTATATGTTCTTTTAAACAGTCTTCATCTTATGCAGTTTAGGAACCCCTGCTCCTAAGCGTCTTTACTCAGAAGCAAGTCCAACTGAATTCAGTGAGTCTCCTTAAGATTACAACCTTAGTTATCACAACGCTGACCTCTTTCACACATACACACATTAGGCAAGCAAAGGCATAAGGAAAACCTTACTTTCTCTTTACTTGGCACGCTGCTGAATTTTGTCCACAGAGCATGTTTGGCACAGCGCCACAAATATTGATATAAAAGCTGTAATCGCTTGTATTTACTGAATAGCCCATCTCCGTCGTCAGTGGGGATAAGTCAAAGGAATATCCTAAAAAGAAATTGAGCTTTGTTTAGTATAGAAGCTATACGAATGCACTTGCCCCACCAATCAGCAAGGTTTCACAAGCAGTAATAGACACCTCTGCAATCTGATAAGACTCCATGACTACATTCAGAATCATGACAAGCCTCAGTGACACAGCTTTCTCTTGAGCTTGCATCCTTCTCCTTCCCAACCGCCCTCCTGCTCTCACAGAGCACAACTGCAATCCTGACCTGGAAAGCCTTGAAGTTTGGATTCGTTGTGATGTCTGAATGTAGGGGTCTGAGTAATTTGGAGTTTTCCTCCCACACAGATGGGTTCATGAGGGGGAAGCACATTCCCGTTTTCTCCAGGGGCCTGCAGTTGGATAACACAGCCCACTGGAGCATAGTTTAAGGCCCTCCTAAATGAGGAATTTTTCAGGGAAAGGAGCATGGGAACATTGGTCCTTGTAGGTTATCCGGGCTGTGTGACCATGGTCTTGGTATTTTCTTTCCTGACGTTTCGCCAGCAGCTGTGGCAGGCATCTTCAGAGGAGTAACACTGAAGGACAGTGTCTCTCAGTGTCAAGTGTGTAGGAAGAGTAATATATAGTCAGAAAGGGGTTGGGTTTGAGCTGAATCATTGTCCTGCAAAAAGTATCAAAGGTAATGTGATAATCATGGTCCTGTAAGTATCAAGATAATGTGCTAATGAGGGTGTTGTATGTTAAAATGGAACCATTGTATCCTGAAGTGATCTGTTACGTGTGAAATCCAAGGCTAATCTGCATGGCTATTGTGGACATGCAGATTAGCCTTGGATTTCACACATTAACAGATCACTTCAGGATACAATGGTTCCATATTAACATACCACATCCTCATTAGCACATTATCTTGATACTTACAGGACAATGATTAGCATATTACCTTTGATACTTTTTGCAGGACAATGATTCAGCTCAAACCCAACCCCTTTCTGACTATACATTACTCTTCCTACACACTTGACACTGAGAGACACTGTCCTTCAGTGTTACTCCTCTGAAGATGCCTGCCACAGCTGCTGGCGAAACGTCAGGGGGAAAAAAACCAAGACCACGGTCACACAGCCCGGATAACCTACAAGAACCAATGAACTCTGACCGTGAAAGCCTTCGACAATAGCAAGGGAACAGTTTGTGTACACCATGGAAGAAGAAGAATTGGTTTTTATATGCCGACTTTCTCTACCTTTTAAGGATAATCAAACTGGCTTACAATCTCCTTCCCTTCCTCTCCCTACAACAGACATCTTAAAGGTGGGGCTGAGAGAGTTCTGAGAGAACTGTGACTAGCCCAAGGTCACCCACTTGGCTTCACGTGGAGTGGGGAAACCAACCCGGTTCACCAGATTAGAGTCCGCTGCTCATGTGCAGGAGTGGAGAATCAAACCCACTTCTCCAGATTAGAGTCCACTGCTCTTAAACACTACACCACGCTGGCTCTCTGGACAGACGTTTCTCATGTCAGAGTGTTGCCCGTGAGTTACAGTGGTGCCATTTCCACAGATGTCTGTTTGCTTTATTAAAATCTTCAGTGTCCCACATACAGATAGGTACAGTTACCCATATTTGTGCATTTAATAAGGGGGGGACACAAGTTTTCAGCTGGGCTGCTCTAGCAGCTGTGTGTGTTAAGTGCCATCAAGTCACTTCCGACTCATGGTGACCGTATGAATCAATGTCCTCCAAAATGTCCTATTTTTGACAGCCTTGCTCAGATCTCGCAAATTGAGGGCTGTGGCTTCCTTTATTGAGTCCATCCATCTCTTATTGGGTCTTCCTCTTTTCCTGCTGCCCTCAACGTTTCCCAGCATGACTGTCTTTTCTAGTGACTCTTGTCTTCTCATAATGTGACCAAAATACGCTAGCCTCAGTTTAGTCATTTTAGTTTCTAGGGTCAGTTCAGGCTTGATTGGATCTATAACCCATTGTTTTGTTTTTGGTTTTTTTGCAATCCACGGTATTCCGATTTCTTGGCTACAGCCTCCCTTTTGGTTGATGACGGAGCCAAGAAATAGAAAGTCTTAAACAATTACAATTTCCCCATTGTCAGCCTTAAAGTTGTGTAGCAGCCAGACTTAGGAAAATATGGAAAGATGGCGTTTGCAAGACTTCACGGTTCGCTATGCACGATCAGCCATTCACTGACGTTTTGGATCAACGGTGAGCGCCGGAGCAAAGTACTGTACTTTGCTGTACAAAGTAGTGTACTGGTTTAGTTTAACCAAGCGGATGTGATTTAAATACAGTTCAGATTCAACTCAAGCTTTTTAAAAAGCTGGAAACAACTACGGCTAAGAAATGAAAGATGAAAAAAAGTAAATGAGGATTTTGGCACAGACCGTGCTTGATACAGACCTAGAAGAATTTTGGTAGACTAAATATTTACCTGCTTGCGAGTCAGAAACCCTGCAGTTGTCGCCTTTGGTTTTAGACAGGACGCAGGCGGCAGCAGTATGCCACTCAAACTCATACAGGCACTCAACGTGCCCAGAGTTCATCAGAACAGGAGCACTTTCCAGATCACCTGGCAACAAAACAACAGATTAACACTGAACTGAACAACCACATTCATTTTCAAGAAACTGGTGGGGGGAGGGGAGGGTCTGGCCTCTTTAATTTTACTTTCAATAAGTGATCTATGGAACAGAGTGGTAAGCTGCAGGACTGCAGTCCAAGCTCTGCTCCAGACCTGAGTTCGATCCCGACGGAAGTTGGTTTCAGGTAGCCAGCTCAGGGTTGACTCAGCCTTCCACCTTTCCGAGGTCGGTAAAATGAGTACCCAGCTTGCTGGGGGTAAAGGGAAGATGACTGGGGAAGGCACTGGCAAACCACCCCGTAAACAAAGTCTGCCTAGTAAACGTTGGGATGTGATGTCACCCCATGGGTCAGGAATGACCCGGTGCTTGCACAGGGGACCTTTACCGTTTTTTAACTTCAAGAGAGCTGACAGTTTACATTACCTAGCAGTGGACACTTCCCCCCTACCCTCAACATTAAATACATTTGTGTGTTGAATTCTGTCGTATTGTCTATTCAGTTTCTTCACAAGAGGAGAACCCCAACTATGAGATTCTCCTCATGTAGGATCTGTGTCATCTCTCTGCATTTATGGTCTTCTTTTCCTTGCCTCCATAATGTAATTTCACTAAGATGGAGCAGCCAGAACAAAATACTATTTGTGGTACAGATGTCCAGGAGATGATAAATTTATGCAGGCTACATGCAGCCTGATGAAACCTATGGCTTGGTACTCTGCCACAATCTGCTATTCATGGAATAAATTGGTCAAGAGGGGAAAAGGCAGACTCCTAAAGAAAACTCTTGCATAAGCAGGGACAGTAAGCAAGGTTGGTAGAGAGATTAGGATTGTGTTCTAATTCTTATACAGACATGAAGCTTCTTGGGTAATTTTTGACCATTTACTCTGTTTAACTCATTTCCTAGTTAAATTGTGGAACTCCCTGCCCCAGGATGTGGTGATGGCTGCCAACTTGGAAGGTTTTAAGAGGGGAGTGGACATGCTCATGGAGGATAAGGCTATCTATGGCTACTAGTCAAAATGGATACTAGTCATGGAGCACACCTATTCTCTCCAGTATTAGAGGAGGATTATTAGGTACTGGGGTACATAGGCAGGATAATGCTGCTGCAGTTGTCTTGTTTGTGGGCTTCCTAGAGGCACCTGGTTGGCCACTGTGTGAACAGACTGCTGGACTTGATGGGCCTTGGTCTGATCCAGCATGGCCTTTCTTATGTTCACAGTGCTGTTGTGAAGACAGCCTCAAAAGTGCCACCAAAGTACTTGAAGAGTGAAGCATAAGGAACCCTTCTTCTGGGTTTTGCTCTCAGACCTCTTATCATGAGACTTTTCATGCTAAAATTTCTGTTAAGTCAGAGGTGATAAGAATGTATTCTGGAATCCAGATCCATGCTTCCAGTTCACATTTTTGGGGGATCATCAGTCCACACAAGACATAGAACAGGGGTTAACACGGGCTCCCTACCAAGGAACATAAGCAGTCTTTTTCATATGAAGGAAGCTGGCAAGACCACTGGACCTTACTGCTACTGGTTTCCACAGCTTTTCACACTTAGCTGTTCAAGATGGTATGAGACAGACACACACACACATGCAGGATCTACTCACCTGGCTTGCATATAAGGGATATCCTGGTTTCGATTTTCTTATTTTGCCCACAGGAATCACCATTAGAATAGACAAGCTGAATAGTCTCTCCAACTTTTGTGGGAGGTGACATGAATGTCCCAAGGTTTTTTGTACCATTTTTTCCTAAAGCCACACACAGGAGAAATATAGACACCTACTTTAATTGAAAGTCTTATGGAAACTGAAACATGAATCTTAGAGTAAGTCCTCCAACAAGGACGTGAGAAAATAAAACCCTTGTAGAAAAAGACCAGTTAAAAGAGATATTTTCGTGCTCCAGGCTGAAAAGCAAATAGACATCCTTTCTAAGAATAATTTTACAACCAGCTAAAATTCAGCCCATTTATTCACCTGCTGAAGATAAAAGAGCAAGCCACAATATAATGAGAAACAAGGAAAAAATTTCTAAAGACTAGCTAATTGGTTTAACAGCCACTGCTTCCATCACCGATCCCAGGAGTTACAGGGTTCTGAGTGTATATGCTGAATTTTTCAACAAATCATGCAGTTAAAATGCAGAGCGGTTTTCTGGTTCCAGGGTTTCCTTTAAAGTCAGTACAGGAAATGCAAAACTTTCATACTATGGCTTTAGGCACGAGAGCTGAAAATTCAAAGTATTATTAAATCTGAGATGGCAAGTTCTGCAACAGATACTTGAGTCTATATACATAAATCAATACGCATCCATTTTGAGCAGATTATGCACCATCCTGTCACCACAAGAGAGGCTGGGTTCAGTCACATACTCACCAACCGAGCAAACGGACGCCTCTTCTGAACAGTTTGCTGCTCCTCCTTTCCGAAGTACGTTGTGACAGATGTTTATAAAAAAGTGTTTCTTTTCTGCTTCTATAAGAGTACTGTCTACAGCCTCCCAGTTCTGCTCCGACTCTAAAGGGGGAAAGTCACATGTTTACATTAAGCGCCATTTTCAGAACACAGAGCTGTCTACAGGGATTGAACTGCTGCAGGCTATTCAGTCTTTTCTGAAGTGCGCACGGGATACAATGGATACACAATGCAAATGGTTTAAGCAGATCATCAAGGATGTGCAAATGTCAAGTAAATACAAAGGCCTGGTTCTTATATAGTGCCTTGCCATTGCTGATGTGGTCCAAGACAACTGGAAAGGAATCCCATCAAAAGGAGATAATGACAGACACTTTTCTTTTTTGAGACAATTGGAAAAGCAACCAAAGAAGCTCATCTTATGCCGTCAGATAGTATATAATGCAGCAGGGGCTACATTTTATTGCACTATGTTCAATGGACCAGAACATACAGAAGTCCTGTTCATGTATTACAGTGAAAGTATGTGCAACCTGCACATAAGGAACAGCTAACATGTGTTTATAAATAAACTTGAGAACCAGTACCTGGATTTAAAACACATAGCTGTACGTGTTGAATGGAACATAAAAATTACTCTACGCATGTATAAAGAAGGATCAAATGTGCACTGTACAGAGATGTGTTCACTGTAACTTGTGCGGGGGGGGGGAGAGACATTTTCTGTTATTTTCCAACCAATACGTGCTCCAACTGCTCTAAAGATCACCAATGCCTGATCACTGCCTGGCAACAGTGTCTGATCTCTGTTTGAGGCGAAAGAGATAGCTGAGCGCAATTTTCACATTTACTGCTTAAAGCATCTTCTCTACACTTGGCATTTCAGATGGCTAAATAAAAACGAAAGCAGCCAACACATTTAAACAACCGTACCAGAATGGCGGATCAGTCGCGCCAAGTCATAGTGTTTCTTCTTATCTGCAATCCTGCAAGGGATTTCTTCCTTTTCTCCAACACATGCATATTTTGTCTCCCATGTGAAGAAATATGTGCAGTCTGTTTCACCTATATACTCTGGGGCTCCTTTACCATCATTGGCTTTTGTGTGTTCCCCAAAATAAAAGAAGGTAAATCATGAAATAAGGTAAGCAAGAATAGGAAAAATTAAAAGATACAGATCACAGCAAGAAAAAAATTACTTCCCAGGTCAAAAGGTACAGAAATCTCTACTCAAAGCTTCTATGCATACTGAAAGATTAACTCAGGAATTTAAGATTGTACTACAGGTTGAGTATCCCTTATCCAAAACCCAGACCTTTTGAGCTGGCATGCAGGCCTTACTCACAGGCCCTCAGCAGTGCCATTGATGGTTCAATGTACACAAAATTATTAACAATATTTTTAAAATTACATTCAGGCTATGTGTATATAGTATATATAAAACATAAATGAATGTTGTGTTTAGACTTGGATCCAATCCCCAAGATATCTCATTATGTCTATGAAAACATTCCAAAATATTCAAAAATATGGGAAGATCCAAAATACAGACCACTTCTGGTCCCAAGCAGTCTAGATAAGGGATACTCAACCTGTACATAAAAAGGCTGTAAGATTATAAGGATTGTCCTACTTGCTCAGAGCAAGGGCCCCTCTAATCCAGTACCTATTTCCTGCAAATGACCAGCCTAATGGCTCTGGAGAGCTTGCAAGCAGGGCATAAAAGGTTATGTGACACCCCTTGCTTCCCCCCACCATTTAAAACTCAGAGGTGTAGAAGAATAGTTGGTTTATATATGCCAATTTTCTCTAGCTTTTTAAAAGGAGAATCAAACCAGCTTACAATCTCCTTCCCTTCCTCTCCCCACAACAATCACCTTGTGAGGTAAGTGGAGACGAGAGAGCTCTAGGAGAGCTGTGGCTAGCCCAAGGTCACCCAGCAAGCTTCATGTGGAGGAGTAGGGAAACAAACTCGGTTCTCCAGATTAGAGTCTGCTTCTTGTGGAGGAGTGGGGAATCAAACCCAGTTCTCCAGATTAGAGTCCACCGCTCCTAACCACTACACCACACTGCATATGAACATGAGAGTTCCACCTCTCATGGCTAACAGCCAGCTACACATCCATCCTCTATGAATTTCCATTATGCTTTAGTCACAATGAAGTACTAAAGAACCCTTTCCCCAAGAGGTGCACAATCTATGACTGGAGACTGAACCATACTGCGGCAGCAAAGTCCTCAACTACATACGGAAGAATCTGTAACTATGAAGGAATGTAGCTTTCAAAGCTCTTTTTTCTTTTGAGGGGGGAGCAGCATGACAGGAGCACCGCCACAGCTCCAAGCAGTCCACAGATCACCTGCACATTCATTACCTGCTGTCTGATTGCATTCAAAGTTGATGACAGTCATTCGCTGGAAACCAGAGCTGCAAGTCTCTCCTCCTGGGTATGTCAGAATGAGGTCCCCATCAGCATACCTGATTAAAAAAGGATAATGAGCTCTCTCTTACATCAGACTATTATTGCTAATCAGAAGCCTGTCAGTGGCCCAACTAATCTGAAAACAAAAAGGGTTCCGCAGGCTCTGAATCCGGCCCAGAGGTCTCTAAGCAGAACTGCCCGTTTGGGCTACGACTTATAAGAGTATTAAGAATGCTGTGTGCATGTTCACAAAAAGCATCACATATCAAGAACAATGTTCCCCATCAGCCCCTACTTACAGCGCTTTTCCATACCGCTGCCAGCTATGTGGACATTCCAGTTCATATTAAAGAGTGAAATTAACATTTGAAGCCCAACATGCAGAACAGCTTTTCTTTTGAAGCAGCTTGAATTACGACAATACAACACACATACTTGCCCTTTTTAATATGCGTGGCATTGCTGTGTGCCAGTCTTGTATCATAAGATGAGAGAAGTCAGGCATTCCCTAATATGGCAGCCCCAACCACCCCAGTAAGCCACGTGGGCAAAGGACACATGCTAGAAAGATACTATCTGTCATGAAACACAATATACTGGATGAATGGGTGTTGTATGGGGCCGTTTTGCCATAGAAGAGGAAGGAAGACAAATTGTATATGTCAGGGCAAAAAGTAGCTTTGAAAAAGTAGGCAGGGTAGCTTGGGCACTGTGCCTAGCTTTTTCAAACATTCAGAGCCACCCACCGCCAAAAAGCAAGAGTCTAAACATGTGGGTCTAAAGAGCAGGGGTATCACTATTTAAGATACAGCAGCGGCCTGGCTAACATCAGTGGTTGCATCCCAACATATTAAAGAGAAAACATTCCTACCAGCCCAAATACAGTTTTTCAATCTGATCCTCTCTCGCTCTCTTTTTTTTGGGGGGGACACGTTGTTGAGAAAGGGACATCGGACAAATATGACAGCAGCGAATGGGAATCCACAACAAAATGCCGTAAATTATTTTTCATGTTGCCCAAGGTTGGCTGCAATGCCTTCCTCGAATGGGCAAAACCCCCAATTCTCGCCGCTTTTCAGGCATCTTCAGAGCAGGGCTACTGAGGCAGTCCCAGAGGGTGATCTCCCACAGCCCCAACAATGGCTGGAAAGGGGAGACTGCTCTACCCCTTACCAGACATTCCTGGGTCTCCAAGAGCATACTGGCTGGGACATTCCCAGCAAGTGTTCTCTCTGCCCCAATGGCAGGAGCAAAGTGGGGACCTGGGAGGACTTGTGGGGGTGGGGAAATCTCAAAAGCAAAGAGTATTTCCCTCTGCTATCAAGCCAATTACATTGCTTAGACTATTTTTCTCTAATTTACACTTTATACTCCAACATGGTGCCCACCAACACATTTTGTGGTGCCTGCCAAGTGTTTTAAGAAAGGGGAGGGGGCCCGGTGGGGCTTCTGCCAGCAAGGTTTCTGATGGACCACTGGAAAACTGACTGGCTGTGAAGATTTTTGAAAGTGTTGCTTTGGCAGCAGCTGCCACCACAGCACAAGGATCTTCGCTGTGTAACTGAAGGTAGCTGTGGCAGCCATTTTGTGGCTGGCTCCGCCCCTTGCGGCAGCCTTTTTATGGCTGCGCTCACCACACTATGTCAGAGTTCCAAAGGTACCTGCAGGCTCAAAAAGGTTGGCAACATTCTTTCCTTCCAAATCCATGAGTGATAACTAGACAAGATTAGTCACACACGCTGGAATATGGTCAATGAATACCTGCCAAGTTCCTAAACTATGTAGAAAAAGACCTACTAACAGCTATAAGTCAAGCACGCACCTGAGGGTTTGATTTGCAAATCTTCCTGCCACTTTATGCTGATTAGTATGAGGTTTGACTTGGCAAGAGGAAATATAGGCATCATTTCCACAGTCGCCTGTAGTTATTCTCCCACATATGTTCAGATAATAGTAATACTCTTCTTCGTCTTTAGCAAGGTACGCAGGGACATAGCCTAAAGAAAGGGAGGGCAATGATACTTGAAACACATCTACAGGGAAGTGGTTAAGTGAAGACACACACAGAAGTAGGTGCTTAAGGCAAAAGCATACATGTGACTGAGTTTCCACACCCTCATAGCTGAATCACGATTTAGTCCTTTCAATTAGCCCCTTCAAAATCTCAAACAACCCTCGCAGCAGCAGGATGATCAGTCACTAATTTTTATTAAGGAGACAGAACTGACAGTAGGATCCTTCACAGTTACAACTCTTTCCCCCCCTCCCCCTCGTCTAATTTTACTGAGGTGCTCTCCAAGAATTCACCAGTTGCTCCTTCCTGTTTTAGGTGAGCAGCATTCTGGTTCTCGACAAGCCCAAATTCTGAAGCAACTAATGCTGCATGTGATAAAGAGCTCATGGAACTTTCTTCTCTAGAAAGCACTGGGGGAGGGGGGAAGCAGATCTTGTTTAAGTACCTCTCCATATTAGTCTCCATGTACATGGATACCTAAGAGCCCCGTGGCGCAGAGTGGTAAGCTGCAGTCTAACTCTGCTCACAACCTGAGTTCAATCCCAACGGAAGTTGGTTTCAGGTAGCCGGCTCAAGGTTGACTCAGCCTTCCATCTTTCTGAGGTCGGTAAAATGAATACCTAACTTGCTGGGGGTAAAGGGAAGATGACTGGGGAAGGCACTGGCAAACCACCCTGTAAACACAGTCTGCCTAGTAAACCTCGAGCTGTGAGGTCACGCCATGGGTCAGGAACGACCCGGTGCTTGCACAGGGAACCTTTACCTTTTTACATGGATAACTAATACAGCAAGGGAAAGGCTCCTAAGCTAGTTTCTCCCAGACTGGTTAGCTTCATGCATTCAAACAGTATTCTAAAAGTGGTTTAACCCCATCCAGGTATGTGGTAAAGGGCAGAATAGATGCTCAATTTATCTTTTTAGTCTGCCCTCCTCACTATCTCTCCATACTGAAAATGCACCAGTTGTAGCATTGAAAGAAAAATGCTTACCAGGATGTGTGAGAGGTGTCAAATCTACATAGATATCATGCTGCTCACTGGTTAGAGTACAGTTTTTACTCTCTAAGTAATCCCTGTGACAGGCAGATTCTGTAATCCATTCAATCTCGTACCGACAGTTGCTCTCAGCAGTGAGCTTGGGATATGTGCCCTGATGTGGAAAAATATACACAGACAACGTAACCAAAAGCGTCAAAGAAATTTACTGCGTATTCCTGAGATTCGGCATGGGGGAACAACAAGGAAGAGGCGCTGCCGTGCCACCTCCTAAAGCCGTTCCCCGCAAGCCAAAAAACAAAAAACAAGCCTTTAAGCGGCTTTTTTTTTTTTGTAAAACGGGGCCTTCTCGCCCCATAGAGAAAAGCAGGCGCAGCCTCGCTTTTCTCCGTGCCGGTGTTCACGGGGCGAAAGGAGACAGGAAGCTACCTAACAGCAACTCCTCCCCCCAGCCAGCCCTGGGAACGCCTTCCAGGAATGCCGGCACAGCCTTCTACGCCAGTGGGACACCGGCGGACAGCCCCGCCGGTGTTTCGGGGTGGCACTGCCACGACAGCTCCCATCCAGGCCTCCATGCTGGCGCTGGGGCCACTAATGCCAACGTAAGTAGCCCGGGCGCCGGGAGGGGGGGCCCTAACGCTGGCACAGCGCCCTCCTGGCCTCCTAAGGGCTTTCGCCCTCAAGGCTCAGGAATGCGCTGTTAGGTATACATGAGGTAACTATACATATTTGCAGGTCAGGATGACTGCCTCCAGAATTAGCACACACAAATTTGACCCAAGATTGACCAATGTCACTTATTATATCAAAACTCTAAATTCAGATATTTACCAGGCAGTTTACAGGCTTCTATTTTAATGAGGTTTAGCATTTCTATTATTTACTGCTTCTCCAATGCCTGGTTTTAGATACTCTTCTATACAACACAAGCAGCAGATCTGTGATTTTTAAACCAGGGGCAGGTGTGGGGAGAAGAGTCTCCTATAATGAAATTTCTAGACACCCACACACGTTTCAGAACCATCCTCTGGTGCAGCTGGGGGAGCAACAGAGGCAAAAAAAAAAGTCATCATGCACAACAGCACTTCCTGAGCCAGAATCACTTAATGCTCAGCCAAATAGATGGCTGATTTTTCTAATCTCTATGGGCGTTCAATTGAGTGTGAAGGAGTTTCCTGTAGCCCAGGTTCCCTTCAAAACAATTATTCAAAATCAAAAGCCATGTTAGTTGCATGCCCTGACCCGGAAGTATAAATAAGTGGTGCTTAAACGTATCATCATCTGATTGACAACAACTGCTGATTTATGCTGCACTCTCTCGTCTTTTGTGGGTTTCAGACTTCAGACTTACATTGCGGCCTTAATGTTTTAACTCTGGTGGGAAATTTAGGGCTGAAGGCTTGATCCATCAGTTTAACCAGCTGAACAGCATAGACTTGATGCTAACTATGGGAGATCATAGTTACCTCTCCTCTCCTCCCCTGTGGGCACACAAAAGTAATCGTCACCGCTGGGTTATGCCCATGACAGAAGTCCGGCTTCTCTTCGCGGTTGCTAAATTGTCTCTCGTATGTCAATACAAGCCTGGAAGGCAAGAAGAAAACTATATAATACAACATGTAAGATCGGTTCAAGCTAGGAGGAGATTTCAAATATATAAGACAAGCATAAATACCAGGAATAGGACCAAACACTGACACTTTACCATCATTCAGGAGCATTTCTAATTTAGGGGGTCAACAGAAAATTCAGTCTTTGGATATGTAAGGTTAGCGTCACCTCTGACCAAGTCAGAAAATGGTTTTCTTAGCCACAACCACCATAACTGCCTTCCCTTTCTCAGAAGGTGTAACCCTGTTAATTCTCCTGGACCTCTTGGTGGCTTTCGATACCATCAATCTTGGTATCCTTTCCCACCACCTTTCAGGGCTGGGAGGCACAGATCTGCAGTGGTTGAAGTCCTACCTCAAAGGTAGGTTTCAGAGTATGATGCTGGGGGACTCCTGCTCTGCCCCTTGGCCTCTGGGGTTCTACAAGGTTCTATCTCAGTGGTTCCCAAACATTTCAGGCCACCGCCCCCTTGGTTCCACAAAACTCAACCCCAGCGCCCCCTACCCTATCCTATAAAAAGCATTATTCAAAATAGGGGTTTGCATGACTCACTAAAGAAGACAATAACAATACAATTTCAAAACAGTAACAATTAATTGCACATTATTCAAAATCAAATTAAAACTTTTTAGTTGAAATTTATTCAACAAAACTGATGAACTTGATCCAGTGGTACCAGCTCTTCAAAGTCTGGAAAAAAATTCTGATAGTTTCCACCAAATTTGCCAGCATGGTGCCATAGCTTGATCTATTGTAAATTAGTGAACAACACAGATGAAGGGGCCCACCTCTAGGGGCCCCCTGCTGCCCTCTTGCCTTTTAGTGCCCCCCTAGGCAAATCCCACCGCCCCCCAGGGGGTGGTACTGCCCACTTTGGGAACCACTGTTCTATCTGGTCCCCCATGCCTTTCAATATCTATGCAAAGCTGTTTGGAGAGGTCATCTGTAGATCTGGGCTGAGTTGCCAGCAATATGTGGATGACACTCAGCGCTATATCACACTTCCAGCAGATTATGCGGAGGCTGGGGAAACTGTGAATGGGCAAAAAGGCCTCAGAATTCAAACAAGACACAGCAATTCATTCTATTAAGGCCCACAGCCAAAAGGTTGTGGAGAGGAAGCTGCTGTGCACATAGCCTGAAAGCAATTTTGGAATGGATGAAGGCTAACAAGCTGAAACTTAATCCCAACAACACAGAGATGCTACTGGTGTGGGGGAGAGGGCTGACCCAGGAATGGGAATCGCTTCTGTTCTGGATGGGATTACATTCCCACTTAAAGAGCAGATTCATAGTTTGGGGATGCTGCTGAACTCAGACTTCTGGTCGGAAAAACAGGTGACAGGGATGGCCAGGGTGCCTGCCACCAACTCCGGACCTTCCTGAGGGGGAAAGATCTTGCCACTGTGGTGCATGCCCTGGTGACATTTAGATTAGAATACTGCAATGTGTTGTACAAGGGGCTGCCCCTGAAGACTGTCCAGAAGCTACAGTTGGTACAAAACGCCACGGACAGAATGCTGACTGGAATGGGTCACAAGGACCATATCACTCCAGTCTTGTTCCAGCTACACCAGCCCCCAGTTTGTTTCTGGACCCAATCCAAGGTGCTGATATTGACCTTTAAAGACCTATATGGTTTGAGGCTAACATACCTTGAGGACTGCCTTCTCCAGTCCTTAAGACCCATCCTTAAGGACCGTCTACCTTGGTTGCTTTGGGGGCCTCGCTTTAGGTGCCCCACGGCACTGAAACGTCAGAACTCCCTCCCTAGGGAGATTCCTCTGTCTCCCTCCGTCACTGTCTTCTGCACCAGGTGAAGACTTTTGTTTCATTTGGCGTACCCCCCGGATAAATTCTTCCTGGCCCGCCTACTAGGCTGTGTTGTTTGTAAGTCTACATTTTATTGTATTGTTAACTATATTACCACATACATTTTAAATGCAGTTTTAAATGTTTTAATGCCTCGATGTTCGCCACCTTGGGAGCCCTGTTTGGGCAGAAAGGCAGCATACAAATGTTTTAAATAAAATAAATTAAAAAATTCAATTTAAAGTGCTAAAAAGAGCTCTAGGCCAGGGGTGTCAAACATAAGGCCCGCTGGCCGGCCCCTGCCTCTTGAGAACTCTTATCCGGCCCACAAGCCAGCTGAGGCAGCCACCCGCCACCCCAATCTTGGCTGGCAAGGCAAGGCTCAGCCCAACCAAGTGACATTTATGTCATATCTGGCCTTCATAACAATTGAGTTTGACACCCCTGCTCCAGGCAATTCCAAAGCTGTACATTAAAGAAGTCATATGAAACTGACAAGTCATCTGCATTCTTTTTCAGTGGCTGTGAAATGGGAGACACATAATCCTCAAAGTTTCACTGACCATTATGTACGTTTGATACCATTATTGTGACTAACATGCAAACATCCCCTTAGAGTAAATATTTTGAGCGCACCTGTTTCTTTCAAACTTGAGCTGATCTTTAGGCTGTCCCATGTCAAATGCCAGGCCATCCTTCAGCAAGCAAGCTGCAGCATCCTCTGGACAATTCCTGGTCGCATCAGACTTTCCTGTTAACACAATGCCATTATTGTCTGATCAGAACTTTAGATTTATAGGAGAAATACTAGGCCAGGCTTTTGAAGGCTTAGTTAGCCAAGAGGCTTCCAATTAATCTTGGTCATGTTTTCTATAAAAGCAACAGCAGCCGGGGGGGGGGGGGACAGGAAGAGAAAAACACGCAACACGGACATACTCTCAAGGCAGGTAAAAGTCAGGTGGGCCAGAGAGGACATCCCACCTCTCCAGCCCTCTGCTGTACAGTGCAATCAATGCACACAAAGGGGGAATGGGCACAAATACCCTGGCCCCACCTAAGCACGACCACCAACTGAACGCATCTCCTGGCCAAATGACTGTGCATAGATGAAGGGTGAGGCAGGTGCACTTGTACTGGATGCCCTTTCTGATGCATTGGTTTCAGCACCCATAATATCTGCAGAGAGCTTCTGTTTACGTACATTGATACAATAACTAGTTTGGCCTGTCTCCCCCCAAAACAAGCAGAAGGATTGTTCTTCTCAGACATAAGACACAAGCAAACAAAGAGCCAAGAAAATGCTTACCGCTCAATACTATGGGGTTATCAACAAGAGGAAGAACTTTAGCAGAATGCCACATGACTAAATACTAGGGCTGCTGATAGCAAAGGAGTTCCAGCGGCTACAGAACGCTGCGTTGGCTACCGGTGGAGCCACTGCCGAGAGAAATCTTGGGCACGCCTAGCTCCTCTGGTTAAAGCCTATAAATCCACTGGTGAATTATCACAAGGACACTGCTGATCACTTGAGGACAACTTTTGACTAGGCAGCTCAGTACCTGCGCTGCCACCTGCGCTAGATTAAAAAACCCTCTGTGTAGCATGCTTGAAGCATTTAAAGTGTGAGAGTGTGTGGGGAGGAAAGTGCTGAAGAATGAAGGAAAGCAACATAGCATTGCTACCCCATTCTCATTATAAGAAAACAAAGGGACAGCATACAAGTGGGGAGAATTTAAGCAAAAGACAACATAGAGTACATGGGGTAGAATGTACTGTTGGGGGGGGGGGAGTCACTGTCCAGAAGATTGTTTCTTTCAAATAATAAAAATTCAAAATCCCATTCAAACACAAAGTTGAACCAGCTTTTTAAAAAAGGAAAAGGAAAGCAATCAAGCTAACTTATGGAGTATTTGACAAACAATACACACTGAGGTTCAGACCTATGTTTCTACAGATGTTTATATGTAGCTCTACATCATCATCTGACTCGTCAACCAGGTATGCGCCAGAAGTCTTAATCAATGTGTTCAAGTCATGTTTCTTCAAGCCATCATACACGTAGCAGGGTACCTAAAAAAATTTAAATGCATTAATGATATTTAGCCATCCAAAATACTTACAGGACACAACTCCATAATTCAAAAAGACATCACAATGCAGCAATGGAAAAACTACTCAGGGAAGTACGCATCGACTCACACAGGCAATATGGAGGTCTTATTCCCCTTTTTTCTTCCACTGCAGATATGCACAATGCTCATGTGGCCTTGGAAGACCAACAGTGGAGAACCATACAGCCCTATATCTGAAGCCTCTCTGTTGGAGCAGAATCTGTATCACTGGTGGAAGGAAATCCAGGCAGAAGTGCCCTTGCAAACAGGGCCTGAACTTCGGGCTTGATTTAGAAGGGGTCTGGTAATTTTCAGGCCTCCCCCTCCTACAGTCATGGCAAGGTTGTGTTCAGGATTCAGAAACCCTGAGCCCTTAACAGTGAAGTTCTTGCAAATGCGTAGCCTGTGACTTGGAAAATTACGATTCACAATGGGTGAACTATTTAACCAGAAACAAGGTGAATATAAAGTTATACTTAACGTGTTAGCGGAACCCCCAAAATGCATTAACAAAATGGTTAGATCATCTTTTGACCCTTGAGAAGGCAAGACAATAAAAACCAAGACCTGTTTGCTTGCCTATACGTTGTGTTACCTCTTTCTTTGGTTTGAACAAATCCTTCTTGCAGGCAACATACGTCTTCCATTCAAAGGAATGCACACAGTCTGTTGAAGCCACAAATTCAGGTGAACCCTAATTAAGGAAGTGATGAAATGCAGAAACATGTTTCACATTTGGAGACAAAAAGCCAGCTTAACCATACAAGCTGCTAGTCCACAAGATCACTAAAGTATGAAAAAACAACTCTTAATTCTTATGCCTGGTTTCTAAGTCAGCACCTGGACTCCTGCTCTTTTTTGGGGGGATATGACAACCTAATAGAAGTCATAATATTTCTTTCTGCTCAGGTAAAATGGGAACTTGGAGTTGACAAGGAAGAAGCAAGCTACAAAAACAGGGACAGACACTTGTCACAGAACTGGGAACATCTTAAGCATTTCTGGCAGGTTCCCTCTATTTTACCATCTTCCATCAGAACTTCCTTCTACATGTATACCACAGTAATGATTCAGCTGGCTTCAGTATATCCACAGGCTGGTAGACTAAGCCACTGGAAGATATCAAGGAATGGTATAAACACATTCTAGTATTAAAACTGAAAGAATTCCACAAGAATGTGGTGTGTCAAAAGACTGTGATCCTACCAAGACCCACCCATAGTCTTTAGCGAAAGGGGGAAGGGAGAAAGCAGTAATGCCATACTAACCAGAGTCTTCCCACAATAGAAATTGATGCTGCTCTGTAGATGAAGTTGACTACCTGGCTGTGGACAAGGCTTTGTCGTATTGAATTCCAAGAGCAGTTTAGTATTCCTTGCAAGTGAGAAATTGCCTAAAACCAGAGAAACAGTCAAGAAAACTCAGGTTTCATACTTCATATGGTATCATAACACAAATGGCTCCTTTTGAGAGTGGTGTAACATTAACTGTATTCAGACATCATCAACCGAGGCTGGTTCATGATAGGCACAAATGTGGCTTGTTTCTGCACTTGCAAACTCCCTCCCCTTGCTTGAAAGGGCAATAGATAGCTTCCTGCTTCTGGAAACCCTCACATTACAATCTGCTGTGATGGTCAGAAAGAAGCTCCAAGATTCAAAACTAAGCTAAAATTGTGGTACAGATTCCAGCCTTATGGGAAAAGAATCAATTCCAATTTACCTAGCTAACTACATGTGGATGTTATGGTAAATCAATATGTCAGAGGAGTTCCAAAACCATTAAGTTTTTAACCATGCTTCACGCATGAGGGAAGGAGCGCACGAACATGTCACTCTGTGCTGAAATGATACACAAATAGATACGTGCCTCTCAAAAGGTGACATCTCTACCATGGAGATGCATGTTCTTGTCAGGGAAGTTGCAAGCTCTACTCTGGCCCTAAAGATATGCATATGCCCAGCTCTAATCCTAGATTAGGTTGAGAAACAGACCGCCAGTGCAGATAGCAGTAACAGTTTGAGAAATTGAAGTTCCTTTTGCAGGATGCAACATGAACTTTGAAATGTCTTTTGAACTATCCTATCAAGTATTCTATAAAAGGATATTCTGGCCCCAAAAAGTTAATTTTCTTTGAGGATCCCATATCTAGTAGCTTCTGCAGGGACCGCACAGTCTCTTCAATACAGTTTTGAAACTCCCGATTAGCATGCTGAACACCACCAAGATTCATTATGCCTGTTCATTTCTCAGTGTGTTTAAACTGGATTTCTATCAGGACCATATTTGACAAGATTTGTCAAGTGGATACTAAATTAATGCTTTTTCTTTAAAAGCAGCAGAAGGAAGTAACGTTACAGCTTAGATCCAAAAAGTTCAAAAAATTTAAGCATTAATCAGAAATGAAAAAAAAGTAAAGGTCCCCTGTGCAAGCACCGGGTCATTTCTGACCCATGGAGTGACGTCACAGCCCGACGTTATCTAGGCAGAGTTTGTTTACGGGTGGTCTGCCAGTGCCTTCCCCAGTCATCTTGCCTTTACCCCCAGCAAGCTGGGTACTCAGCAATACCTACACCCAAAGCGCTGGAAGATTAGGCAAACTTGTTCTGCCTGACCATTCCATCCTTATCAGGGAATCAACTCTTGGTAAACAGACAACCAAGATAACAAGGAGGAAGATTTACAAAAGCATAAGGAAGCACGCTCATATGAAGATAATCAGATCACCAGCTAAGCATGGTAACAGGGCTACACTGAAATCATCTTGGAAAACTCTAAAGAACTCCTTGGGGAAAACTCTAAAGAACTCCTTGGGGAAAATAACGGCCAGCAAGAACAGAAAGAGGCCAGCTTGCCATCTGCCCTATTTCAGACTTCACTTTTTGTTGCTTGGTTACAGTAAAGCAGGGGTGGGGAACCTTTTTCCTGCCAAGGGCCATTTGCACATTTATGACATCATTCAGGGGCCACACCAGGTGTAGATCTCCTGGTGGGGGGGGGGAAGAGGCTAGGGTTGCCAGGTCTCCAGCCACCACCTGGAGGTTGGCAACCCCAGGGGAGGCCACACAGAGAAGGCCTGCAGGGTGCCCCCACTCCCCCCTCCCAGGTGGAAGGGCAGCCAGCAGTGGGCCCGAGCAAACGAGGTGCCAGGGGGGCGCAGCCCACAGTCGATCGGCAAGGGAGGAAGGAAAACAGAGAAAGAGGAAAAGGGAGGGAGGGAGGGAGAGAAAGGGAGAGAAAGGGAGAAAGAAATGGAGAGAGAGGGAGAAAGAAAGAAAAGGACAGAGGGGGACAAAGAAGAGGACGAAGGGAAACAAAGAAAGAGACAGAAAAAGAGGGAGAAAGAGAGGGAGAGAAAGGAGAAAGAGTGACAGAAAAAGAGGAAGAAAAGAGAGAAAAGCCTTCCCCAACACACACACACACACACTGGCCCCACGCGACCGGGCCCCAGCCTCCCCTGCCCTCCCCCCCACACACACACACATCCGGTGGCGCACAGAGCCCCGCGCGACCAGGCCCCAGTCTCCATGCCCTTTCCTCCCCAGTCCACAAAAGGGCCCGCCTGAAGCCCGATCGGCTCCTGCATATGCTCTGCCACCGGAAGCCGCCAGCCTCTTTCCCCCTCCCTCTCGCTGCTCAACAGCCGACAGTCGGCGAGAGGAGGTCCAAAGGGCACTGCAGCGCCGCTGTAAGCCGTGGCGCCAGGAACACCCTCTGGGAGGGCCACCCTGCGCCCCACCTCTGCAGCAGGGTCTCAGAGCTCCCGAGGGCAACAAAAAATGTCCTCAGGGGCCGCATATGGCCCCCGGGCCTGAGGTTCCCCACCCCTGCAGTAAAGCATTGAATGCTTACACATATTAACCCAACTACTGAAAATCACAGAAGCAAAGCACATCTTGCATTGATTAGAACAGTGAAAAAGGAACCAACTAACAGCAAAGGGTTAGCCCCAAGGAACTGTGAAAGGAAGGAGTTCACAAATCCCTCCCCTTTCCCCCAGCAGCTCCTCATCTGCAACCCCAGCCCCCAGAGCTGGGGGCAGGATCTCTGCCAAATCCAACTTCGGGCTTCAGCCCTCCACATCCCATCCCACTCTGTTCCTGATGATACCCTGCCCCTCAAAAGCAACTGTGAGG
Organism: Euleptes europaea; assembly: GCF_029931775.1. NCBI lineage: Eukaryota > Metazoa > Chordata > Lepidosauria > Squamata > Sphaerodactylidae > Euleptes > Euleptes europaea. Next base: position 16,609,118 of record NC_079318.1, on the reverse strand, counting down.
GGGCCCAACAAGAAGGTGGAAAAGATCCCGTCTAGGCATTCGTTCTATTCATAGTTCATTTGATCCAACCCCACACTAAGGCTCACTGCTGCTAGAAGATTATTTTGAGTAGTTAAAAGGGTGCTCATGAAATTCTTCCCAGTGTTTAGATTTCCAAGTTATTCTCACCAACTTTCTAGCGGTCTCACTGCCTGAGGCTCAGTAAGCGGTTCCTGGAAAGCAGAGACTGAAATTCAGGAAGGCTGAACTGAACTTTGTCACCAGTGTGGGGTAGTGGTTAGAGTGCCAGACTAGGGTCTGAGAGACCCATGTTTGAATCCCCATTGTGCCATGGATTCCTTTTGCTCTATTATGCTCTATTAATTTTCCAGAGTCTTGGTCAGCCACAATCGTAAGAGCTAGAACCTCTAGATGTCAACCCCCCGCCCCCCGCAGTTTGGGGAGTGACACAGCTAGCTAGCACAGTTGCTGCAGCTTGGATCTTTCCCCCAACAGGAATGAAAACGGATCCAAAATTTCATCGGGTTTTACCACAGCTATTCAGAGTTTCACAGGAAACAGCACAGGTTGAACACAACTCCTTGCATGGTTTTCTGTTGCCAGAGGAGAATGGAGACAGTCTGGAGCTATGCAGGTTAATGGCACTTTCACGGAGACCATATCTTGTTTTCCAGAAATGCAGCTGACATTAACAATTGAGATAAGTCCCAACCGCCAAGAAATGCCTTGAAATCATCCAGGACTGGACATTCTCTAGAGCCTACAAGAATGGAAATGCTAGAGAAGTATCCTTTATACTAGAGGTATAAATCCAAATGTTCAGATTACAATTTTACATTAATTGTGTGTTTTTTTTCAGTCACTTGCTAACTAAATTAAGGCTTGAAAAGATGCAAATGTGTCATATTATCTAGCTTTGCTGCCTGTTCTCTGAGGGCAGGCCCAACACTGTGCAAAATGATCTGTTTTCCTTTTTAAAAAGAGAGGGTAATTCCCTGGTTTAAATAATTGGCCCGATAAGGTTAAAGAAACCTATGTTTTAATTAAGGTGACATAATAACGACAAAAATACAGAAGAACTGGACGCTCACAGGAATTAAAAAATTTCGAGGATGGAAAAAACACTCCAATGTGTAAATTGCAGAGAGGTAGTGATGTAATAATCATGTGGATTTTAGATAAATAGATAAGAGTATTGCTTGGTTCACTGTTATGGGTATTTTAGTTATATTAGCAGCACAGTTTTAGTTTCTTTTCAAGAATTTGTATTATAAGTATTTTAGTAATGTTACATTTCCATTTTCTTTTATTGTTATATTCTCATTTTCTCTTAATAAATTCTCTTTTGAAAAAATGAGAACAGGGAGGGTAAATGAGCAATCCATACCAGAAAAGTAACTAAAGCCATGTAGCACGTTCATAATCTGGTAGTTGGACCTGGGCCTATGGGCAGCATTCTATCCACTGAAGTGGAGGTTTAACTTTTCACATTGAAGAGAAGAGATTCTGGAAAGTGTTTTCATCTAGGGTACAGGAGGTATCAGCAAGACCTACTGAGTTTCACTATCATATTGCAAAATAAAAGTGACAACACATTTTTGGACTTACCCAATACCCCCCTTCCCCTGCCGCTGGAAATTAATAAAGGGAGACAAGCTGTCATTAGAAGTCCTTGTCTATGAGCTTCTTGGAGAACCTTAGAGCTCTAAAAAAAAAATAGTCTGAGAACCACTGGTTTCTTGGCTAGTATCTGGTCCTGTATTTACTTAGCTGTCAGAAGTCTTTTTTCCTCCTCGACACAGAAAAGGAAGGAGGAGCGCCTCTAACAGTCTGACTAGCAGATTCTAATAATCCTGTGCAAACAGCAGAGAACAAATGGAAGTCAAAGGACAACAACTATTCTCAGCCGTTGCAAGACAGAACTATTCCACCAGGCCTATGGCTGAGGACAGCTGCAAATATCATCTGCCAGCCTCCCTATTACCCCTCCTTCCTGTTATATTATCAATGTCAATGGAGGGTTAACCTGCTGCAAATATCCAGCAATAGGAGTGTGGTTAGGTGCCATTTGAAATTTTGTGTTTTAAGTTTTAATTGGGATTTTATTATTTTAAATTTAGATTTTTATATGATGTTACCTGCTCGGAGCCGGCTTCGGCCGGGGAGGGCGGGTTATAAATCACAAAATAAATAAAATAAATAAACAGTCAGACAACAACAAACCAGGGCACCTTGAAACTGATTGACGTTTAGGAAGCAGGAATATTTTTGCAAACCTTCTCATGGACCATTTTATCTGGTTGGTAAAGGTATGTACACCTTTTATGGAAGGCTAATACTGCTCAGAAAAGCACAAGCAGAATGTATTCCACAGCAGTGGCCTCTGTAATTTTATAGAATATATTGGACACAGAGTCTAACTGCATATATCCCAATCCACATACCTGGGTTGTTATAATACGACTATTATACTATTTTACCTGTTGTATTATATCTATTTGTCTGTGTAATAAGTGATTTTATTAGACCACAGATGAAGGCCAGGGGGCCGAAACGCATTTTGTTTGTGGTTTCAGTCTACCAACCTGCATTAGTTGCCAATCGTGCTTTCTTTTAATATAATTTTTAATGTTTTTAATAATATTAGCGCCTTAAAATAAACACTTTTCTTTACACAACTGAGTTCTCTTCCACCCAACCTTTGGGTACCCAGCTGTGTTTATAGGTTGGGTTTTTCTTTCACCCTTTTGTTTCTGTCAACCTTCTCATCTAGAACAGGGATTCCCAACCTTTGTGAGCCTGTGGGCACCTTTGGAATGCTGACACCGGGTGGCGGGAGCAATCACAAAAGGGCTGCCGCGGGAAGTGGAACCATACAGAGGAAGCCTAAGCACAGGGGAGAAGGGGCATAATTTTAAAAAATACACTGGGAAAGAGGAGAGAAAATAAAACCAACACTGTGGTGACAACTGCTACTGAGACAATGTTATTTTAATGTGACAGTGGCTAGTCAGAACACCAGCTGGGCTAATGCCCTACCTGACCCCACCCACTTTCTGAAAACATTTGGTGGGCTCCAGGAAGGGTGTCGGCGAGGATCCCTGATCCAGAATGAAACACCAAAACATAGAGCTGGAAGGGACCTCAAGGGTCACCTAGTCCAACCCCCTACACAACGCAGGAAATTCACAACTACCTTCCCTCCCCAACTCCCCAGTGACCCCTGCTCTATGCTCAGAGGAAGGTGAAAAACCTCCAAAACCCTGGCCAATCAGGCCAGGAGGAAAATTCCTTCCTGACCCCAAAGTGGTGATCAGCCTTACCCTGGCCATGTAAGAAAGGGCTACAAGAGCTGAGCCCTTCCTGTCCTCCCTCTTACAGTCTGCCTAAGTTCACAGCATCCACTGAAGTACACTAATGTAATGAATGCTAAATTTGCTTTAGTCTTCTTCCCCACTGCTAGATTATTCAACTATCTTTATCAGGACTAGAATAACGAAAGGGAAAGCCATGGAGTACTTGCAGCACAATCTAATAAACTAAACTAAACTAAGCAACAGTGGCAAAATGAACTGGTTCAGTTCAAGGTGATTTACACATCAAAAGAAAAAAAGATACCAATCCAAACCTTTGGTTTAGATTGAGCTTCCCATTTCATAATTCATGGATTTCCTGGAAAAGAGTATATACTACATTACATGGTTGGTGTAATAACAAAACCCATTAGTTTCTAACTAAACAATTTCTTTATACAGCCTAGGAACACAATCCAAAACCTCCGATGAGCAGGCAACATGCTTTTTGCATTATGGAGATTCCATTTCTACAATGACCTGGGGATGTGCGTTCACATATTTCTGGTCCAAATAAATATCTGAAAAATACCTTATCAGTATTTTCCAGATATATTTGGTTGTCCGGATGGCATCTGGGATTTTCCGGGATGCTGGTAATTCTGAAAATATTCAGGAGTAACTGGGTATATTGTGGGCCAGAGTTTTAAGGCTCCCAAGACTGTTGTTCTTTAATTTTACTGTCTGTGTCAGTGACTTCTTGTCAGGGCTTGGAATCGGGCTTGTCAGGTTGTTTTTCCTTTGATCCTGTTCTTTGAAATTGGTTCTGCTGACTTTGTAACATTGTGTTCCCAGGGACCATTTTCCACTTGGGAGATGTCATTCCAGTCCCAGAACACTTCCACTACTCATAGGGGCCATCATTCCATTCTGGGGGCTGTCACTCCAGTCCCAGAGTAGTTTATCTGGGCCCAGCGACCCTTATTGTAAATTCATTTGCATTTTCTTTGCAACTTTTGTCTGCTGCAATGCATCCAGATGGAGGCCATGCAAGTCAATTGGCATTCCTGGCTCCCATTATATCCAATGGGCATTCCAGCATCTCCCAATGTTTTTTTTTAATAATTTTTTTATTGTTTTCTTCATTTCACCAACATATATAAAAAACATCAATTACTTGAAATTTAATAAGGTAATAAAAAGGAAATAATTATAGTAATTAAAATATAAAATGACTTCCCCTCACTCCCTTCCATCTTATTTTAAATTGTATATACTTTTACTAACAGAACTAATCCCTATCCTGTTTGATTAATATATACTTATCTTATCTTCTCATCTAATTGTTAATTCAATACCTTGATATAACCATAATTCAAAATTATATAAGGGATTAAACCAAAGAATATCCTTTGAATGAGCCCATTAAAAATTGCTTTTCACAGTAAATTCTCCACGCCTCCCATTCCCCCAAAAATTGTACATTGTCAGTCTGATTTATCAAAGCCGTACGTTTTGCCATTTCTGTCAATTCCAGAATCTTATTTATCCAGTCTTTTTTAGTCGGTATCTCGTCAGTCTTCCATTTAGCTGCATAGATCAAACGTGCAGCAGTGGTGGCATATATCAAAAAAGTTCAATGAGTAAAAATTGTATCCGGTAACATACTTAATAGCATCATTTCAGGTGTTTTAGAAATATTTTGTTGTAAAATCCCTCTTATTTCTTGATATATCATCTCCCAAAATTCCTTGGCTTTTTCATAAGTCCACCAAATATGATGAAAAGATCCTACTTCGTTACATTTCCAACAGTTTGGTGACACAGAGGGAAAAGATTTTGCTAATTTCGTCTGTGTTAAATACCATTTATACATCATTTTGTATACATTTTCTCTTAATAATTGGGAAGGTATAAGTTTGAAATCTTTTGTCCATAACCTTTCCCATTTTTGCAACATTATGTCATGAACCAACATTTGTGCCCAACTGATCATGGTAGGTTTTATTCGGTCTTGTTCACAGTACAATTCTAATAACAACTTATACATCTCGGATATAAGATGGTCATAGCACCTCCCAATGTTGAAAGGGCAAGCCTGATATTTTAATACATCCCTCTTTGTTAATTCAGTTTGGGTTGGATTCTCTACTTTGACATTAGTTTTCTTAGGCTTCCCACATTGCCTCGTGGTTCTGCTGGGATTCCCTGCTTCTGCACTGGTTCTGTTGGGCTTGCTGGTACTCTTTGCATTAGGAGGCTTTGGGCCAGAGGTCGCTCTTGTGTCTTTGGATATTCTTTGTCTTGGAGAAAGCATGGAATTCCCCCCCCTAGGAAACAATGGAGGATGGCTTAAAACAGCCCCTCCAGTCCCCTGGAAAGATTCCCCATAAGGAATAATGAAGCAGAATTATATTGGAATTCTGAAGAAAAAGCCTGGATCTGAATACCAACTAGTATTTGGGACCTAAATAACCAGGAATACCAATATTTTTCACCTCCCTGGTATCCAGGTCTGCATAATACTGATCTTTTTGTGGCGCACATCCCTAGTATGCCATGCTTTTAAGACGTGGCTTCAGCAGCTTAGCAGCAATTTTTATTAAAAGTAGTTCCTTAAACAATGCAGGCTTCACAGAAACCCCCCCATAAGGAGGGGGCAGTCATGTGGCACAGTTAAGTAAAATGACCAGCTTCATCCTCACCTTTTTGCGAAGACAGAAATGCATGTTAAATACCAGGTGGAGATGGGACCCAACATTGTGGCCATCTAAAATGTCTGCAGCCCAGAAAGTCAAATTCAACAAAGGCATTTTCTAAGTTATAAACTCACTGTGACTTGGGGGAGTTAATCACATATCTTGATAGGGCATTTCTTCTTTGGTGGGCTAGCTTTCAGACAGACAGACCAAAGCAGCAAATGGGAGGGAAGCAGCAATATTTTCATTTCACTTCTGCTTTCAAGTCTCCTGTAGAATTACTTCCTGTTATTTAGCACTTCCCCATTTTAGAGTCTGGCTAGCCTAACGCTAACTACTGAGTATGTGGCAAAGATTATTTTTAGTATTATACTTCTGAACAGTGCTGGTTATGCCACCTTCCCTTTGTTTCCATTGATTCTGTATATAGAGAAGTAGGCCTAAGGAATAAAGAGGAAAGGGGCTAGCTGATGGGGCATTCCCAGAGGAAACTGTGTTTAACTCAGTCTTCCCTACATCTAAGACAGCAAAAATAGAAGACCAGCTTAAAGTAGATAATACAACTGAACTCAAACTACTTAATGATGTAGCTCCTATTCCCAAGCAATATCAAGTTATTGCTCTACATCTCTTGACTGCAGCAAGTCTGAAACTTGCACTATTTGGAAATAAAATCACAGACCATTATTAGTAGAATGGTTCAATAATGTAAAATATTTGTTTAAATTATTGAAGTTAACTCTATTGCAAAGACATCAAGATGTTCAAAAAATAACTAGACAATAGGACACTGATTGTAAAGGTGGAAAAAGGTACAAAAAGATAAAAAGTAGTAGTAATTAATAAAAATACAATTAGTTGGTCATATACTGTTCAGTTTGATGATTGTATGTTAAAATTCAAATTTTAAAAGCATACCAATGCCATACTAATCTCTTATCCAATCCTTGAGTAGGCTGTACACATACATGCACCATGTTAACATGCTGTACACTTCAACTGACACAAATGTATTCCTGCCTTCTCAAACTGGATAGAAATTAATTATTATAGAAGTACAGACCTGCTAGAAAAGCAACACTGAACATATGAAAAGTACTGCCATACAATTTAACACAAGATTAGAAAAGCAGTCCCTTTAGACCCATCACTTCATGGCTTGGGTTTTAAATTATACCAATGCTTTCTCTAGCACATATGCCTCAGAGCTGACTGGTACACACACATCACAGGCCCTTGACAAAATAAAGGAAAAACCAAAATAGAGGAATAAGCACCTCAAAGGAGGTGCTTCAAAACAAAATTTGACAGCAAAACTGATTTCTACACAGAAGCAACAAGTTTTGAAAGCAGTTGGTTGAAAGATATGATTGATGACTGTTTTTGTTGTCTGCGTCTTCAGTCTTTTTACAATATTTTTATGAAATCGGGTTTTTTTACAATTTAAACCATACATGCATGATATGGTTTATATTTTAATGGATTTGTTTTACAACTGGATTTGATTCCCTGCTCCGCATGAGTGGCGGACTCTAATCTAGTGAACTGGGTTTGTTTCCCCACTCCTACACATGAAGCCTGCTGGGTGACCTTGGGCTAGTCACAGTTCTCTCTGAACTCTCTCAGCCCCACCTACCTCACAAGGTGTCCAGTGTGGGGAGAGTTAGGGAAGGTGATTGTAAGCCACTTTGAGACTCCTTAAAGGTAGAGAAACGTGGGGTATAAAAACCAACTCTTCTTTATACTTTGAGTAAGGACCACAATCATTTTTTGCTTTGAAGATCTGTATTGGGAATCTCCAACACGGCGCCAATGGAGACAAACCTGCCTCCATGTAGTAACGCAACCAAGTGTTTCTGGGTTTGGCCAGTGAACTCACACCAATAAAAGCTAAAATGAGCTTTTATCAGAGAAAATTTAGAAAGTAAAAGTTTTAAAAACATTGCATACAGTTCTTTGATGACAGGCAGAATGAAAATAATTAAACTAACTCACTAACTACTTACTGAAGTCCTATGGAGAAAAGATGGTTCTTGAGGCTTACAATTTCAAAGTCTTTCTGGCAGCATGGAGGGGAGAAGGGAACAAGGTACGAATAAGGGAAACTAACTTCTAACATCGCAGCTCTTTATGGAAAACGCTGACCGCAACCTGTTGACCCCACACAACCTATCATAGGGCTGTCTCCACCAAACCTTCTGGCCGATGAGCAGTCCGACCCCCTCCCAATTGGATCTTTCTAGGAGATGAGCAAACCGCTCCTCCCAGCTGCAAATGATTTAATTAATTGGTTCTTGTAGCTTATCTGGGCTGTGTGACCGTGGTCTTGGTATTTTCTTTCCTGACGTTTCGCCAGCAGCTGTGGCAGGAATCTTCAGAGGAGTAACACTGAAGGACAGTGTCTCTCACTGTCAAGTGTGTAGGAAGAGTAATATATAGTCAGAAAGGGGTTGGGTTTGAGCTGAATCATTGTCCTGCAAAAAGTATCAAAGGTAATGTGCTAATCATTGTCCTGTAAGTATCAAGATAATGTGCTAATGAGGGTGTGGTATGTTAATATGGAACCATTGTATTCTGAAGGGATCTGTTAACATGTGAAATCCAAAGCTAATCTGCATGGCTATTGTTGACTGTAGTCTTTGTTAGTCTGGAGGTTTTCAGGACAGGAAGCCAAGCCTTATTCATTCTTAAACTCTCTTCTTTTCTGTTAAAGTTGTGCTGATGTTTATGAATTTCAATGGCTTCTCTGTGCAATCTGACAAAATAGTTGGTAGAATTGTCCAGTCTTTTAGTGTCTTGGAATAAGACCCTGTGTCCTGTTTGTGTCAGTCCATGTTCAGCCACTGCTGATTTCTCAGGTTGGCCAAGTCTGCAGTATCTTTCATGTTCTTTTATCCTTGTTTGTATGCTGCGTTTTGTGGTCCGATGTAAACTTGTCCACAGCTGCAAGGTATACGATATACTCCTGCAGAGGTGAGGGGGTCTCTTTTGTCTTTTGCTGATCGTAGCATCTGTTGTATTTTCTTGGTGGGTTTAAACACTGTTTGTAGGTTATGTTTTTTCAAAAGTTTCCCCATCCTATCAGTGACTCCTTTAATAAATGGCAAGAATACCTTTCCTATGGGAGACTGTTTTTCCTGAGTTTTCTGATTTTTGTTTGGTTTAATGTCCCTTCTGATTTCATTTCGGGAATAGCCGTTTGCTAGCAGTGCATTATTTAGATGATTAATTTCTTCCTTGAGAAACTGTGGTTCACAGATCCGTCTTGCACGGTCCATTATTGTTTTGATTATTCCTCTTTTCTGTCAGGGGTGGTGGTTGGAGTTTTTGTGTAAGTAGCGATCTGTGTGAGTGGGTTTCCGGTAGACCTTGTGACCTAATTGAAAGTTTGTTTTATGGATGACAAGTGTATCAAGAAATTTTGAAAATACAGCATTAGAATCGGCACCTTACAAACCTACAGTCTGGTTCAGGTTCGTAGATGATACATTTACTATTTGGAGCCATGGTGAAGAAAAATTAATGGACTTTCTAAACCATCTCAATGATATCCATCCAAACATTCAGTTTACCATGGAAAAGGAAATTGAGGGTAAACTCCCATTTCATGAAATGAAATGAAATATTACTCTTCCTACACACTTGACACTGAGAGACACTGTCCTTCAGTGTTACTCCTCTGAAGATGCCTGCCACAGCTGCTGGCGAAATGTCAGGAAAGAAAATACCAAGACCACGGTCACACAGCCCGGATAACCTACAAGAACCAATGAACTCTGACCGTGAAAGCCTTCGACAAGATTTAATTAATGCTAGCCTAAGAAAGTTTCCTTGAGCATGGCTGTTATCTGGGAACAGTTGGAACCCTCGCAAGAGGCAAAACACAAGACTACGCTGGAAGATTCTTTCAAGATGGATACTGCCTTGACATCACCCACAAGCACTGTAGTGCCCACTAACACCTTTCCTTGCATCCAGCTAGTGTCTTTAGAAATTGGGTGGGGCTTTCACCCAGCAGGGCTTCCGACTGGCCGTGCAAATTTTTTAGATGCTGCTTCAGCAACAGCTGCCACTGCAATACAAGGACCTTCATTGGGTGACTGAAGGTAAGCTGTGTGTATGCAAGAAATTATTTTTAAACATGTTCATTTTAAAAGGTGTCCTGCTAAAGGCAGCTCCTGCCTGAAATATTTGATTTATGCATGACCTCACTCCCTGAAATTTTCTGGTTGGCTCCACCTCCTACAGCAGCCATTCTGAAGTCATGCCCACCATGAATTCCAGAGGCACCCCCAAGATCAAAAAGACTCGGGGGCCCAGATCTATTTCATGAAGCATTAAATAGTGTTGTTCATTTTTTAAAAGATTGTCTGTTCCACTGCTCCTGGAGAAGTGGTGGAATTAAATTAATAGGAATTTTTTAGATGCTGCTTCAGCAACAGCTGCCACTGCAATACAAGGACCTTCATTGGGTGACTGAAGGTAAGCTGTGTGTATGCAAGAAATTATTTTTAAACATGTTCATTTTAAAAGGTGTCCTGCTAAAGGAACCAGCTACTACTGGTTCCTTTTTTTAAAAAAATGTCATGGACGGAAGTATGGACCTTCTGCAAGTAAAGCAGATATTCTACAACTGAGCCATGGGCATTCTCCAATTTGACGGTGCACCAAACAACAATGTCTTCAGCACAAGGAAAAAAGCACCAAGAAATGGCATTGTTAGATTTTCTACTCTATTTAGTAAATAAATCTTTGACTTACCAACTGAAAAAGAGTGATTCGTTTTCATGTCAGTGGCACAAACAGCACTGGATTTGTCACACTTGTCAATACCACCACAGAGATTTATTTCATAGCTCACATTTTTCTGTGGATCAACAGCTTCCCACGTATACCTAAAAAAAGAAGGACAACTAGAATGGATTTGTTCCACCAAACTGATTTACTAATACCCACTTCCCCAAGGCACCTCCAGTCTTAAAACAAACTGCTTTTTATTAATACCTGACATGTGAAGAGCCTTCAAACGTACTGCTAACATGAACAGATTTAAGACTGACTCACAAAAATATAACCACTATCACTGACCACCCTCTTGAAATATATGGTTCAGATAATTTTTTAAGGCAGTGAAATGAAGGTATAGAATCATAGAGTTGGAAGGGACCACCAGGGTCATCTAGTCCAACCCCCTGCACAATGCAGGATATTAACAACTACCTCCCCCCACACATCCCCAGTGACCCCAACCCTCCCCCCGCCATGCAGGATCCCACAATCAAAGCACTCCCGACGGATGGCCATCCAGCCTCTGCTTAACGACCTCCAAAGACGGGGACTCCACCACCCTCCGAGGCAGCGCATTCCACCGTCGAACAGCCCTCACCCTCAGAAAGTTCTTCCTAATGTTTAGGTGGAATCGCTTTTCTATTAGTTTAAATGCATTACTCCGTGTCCTAGTCTCTGGAGCAACAGAGAACAAGCTAGTTCCCTCATCAACATGACATCCCTTCAAATATTTAAACATAGCTATCATGTCTCCCCTCAACCTTCTCTTCTCCAAACTAAACAAACCCAACTCCCTAAGTCGCTCCTCATAGGACATGGATTCCAGACCTCTGACCATTCTGGTCGCCCTCCTCTGGACACGCTCCAACTTGTCAACATCCTTCTTAAATTGTGGAGCCCAAAACTGGACACAGTATTCCAAGTGAAGTCTGACCAATGCAGAATACAGTGGTAGTATTATTTCCCTTGATCTAGACACTATACTCCTATTGATGCAGCCCAGAATTGCATTGACCTTCTTAGCCGCCATATCACACTGTTGACTCATGTTCAGTTTGTGGTCCACTAAGACTCCCAGATCTCTTTCACATGTACTGTTGTCAAGCCAACTCTCTCCCATCCTGTACCTGTGCCTTATGTTGTTTCTGCCTAGGTGAAGTATTTTACACTTCTCCCTACTGAAATCCATTGTATTGCTTATGGCCCAGCTCTCCAGTCTATCAAGGTCATTCTGAACTCTGACCCTACCCTCCGGGGTATTAACTACCCCTCCTAACTTGGTGTCATCTGCAAATTTGATTAGCATGCTCTCTATTCCATCATCCAAGTAATTTATAAAAATATTAAATAGTACCGGTCCCAGGACAGACCCCTGTGGCATCCCTCTGGTCACTCCTCTCCAGGATGAAGTTGTGCCATTAATGAGTACCCTTTGGGTTTGGTTAGTCAACCAATTACCAATCCACCTAACAGTAGCAGTGTCCAGCCCACATTCTACTAGCTTTATTTCAAAAGATCATGGGGGACTTTATCAAAGGCTTTGCTGAAATCAGGGTACACTACATCTACAGCATTCCCTTCATCTACCATACTTGCCACTCTTTCAAAAAAAGATATGAGATTAGTTTGGCATGACCTGCTTTTGAGAAACCCATGTTGACTGTCAATGAGCATGGCATTTCTTTCTAAGTGTTTACAGACCATCTGTTTAATTATCTGCTATAGTATTTTACCTGGTATTGATGTCAGGCTGACTGGGCGATAATTGTTTGGGATTTCTTTTTTCCCCTTTTTAAAGATGGGGACCACATTTGCCCTCCTCCAGTCTGCTGGAACTTCCCCTCTTCTCCATGAATTCTCAAAGATTATTGCCAGTGGTTCTGAAATCACTTCAGCCAGTTCTTTTAACACCCTTAGATGCAGTTCATCCGGCCCTGAAGACTTGAATTCATTAAGAGTAGCCAGGTATTCCTGTACTATCTCAGTGTCTATGCTATGCTGTAATTCCCCTATTGCATCCTCTGCTCCATTATTCCCAGGTTGAGCACTATTCCTCTTTTGGGAGAAGACTGTTACAAAAAAGGAGTTAAGTAATTCTGCCTTTTCTGCCTCCCCTGATAATAACTCACCATCCTCTCCACCCGATCATCACCTTGATCTTCCTTTTGTTATGGACATAACCAACCAACCCCTTTTTTTTTAACTTCCCTGGCTAGCCGAAGCTCATTCTGCGCTTTAGCCTTTCTGACTTTCTCCCTACATGTGCCGGTTACTAGTTTGAATTCCTCTTTGCTGATTTCTCCCTTTTTCTATTTCTTGTACATGCCCTTCTTAAATCCTATCTCAACCAAAAGTTCTTTAGTCATCCACCCTGGTTTCTTCAAACCTCTACCTTTTTTTCTCCTTGTGGGAATTGATTGAAATTGCACCTTCAATATCTCCCTTTTAAGAATTTCCCATCCTTCATGTACTCCCTTCTCATTCAATATTCTCACCCACGGGATCACACCCAGTAGTTCCTTGCATTTATTAAAATCAGCTTTCTTAAAGTCTAGAATACATGTTTGACTATTTCTTGCTTCTCCTTTCTGCTGTATAACAAACTCCAGGAGAACATGGTCACTCCCACCTAGAGATCCCACTCCTTCTACCCCATAAACCAAGTCATCATAATTGGTTAAGATCAGATCCGAAATGGCTGTTCCCCTTGGATCTGAGTAAGTTTACTAAATCAGACAAGCCAGCTATGGTTTGGAAAAGTAACAGTGCACATGCAAGAGATGTATACAACAGACAGAAAGGCTTATTTGGAGAGAACAGGGTCGCCAACTCCAGGTTGGGAAATTCCCAGAGATTTGGGGTGAGGGTGGGGACCTCAGCAGAGTGACATGACATGGAGTCCACCCTCCAATGCTGTCTGCTCTCCAGGGGAACTGATCTCTAGTCTGGAGATCTGGGAGAAATCTAGGCCCCACCTGGAGGTTGGTGACCCTAGAGCAGAAGGTACTTCAACTGACAACAGGCAGGCCCTTGATTTCTACCAACTCCTGTTGCAGGAGCCTATTCATACCACATTCCACCCCACAAAGAAGATCCTCCAGATCTCAGTTGTAACTTTAGAGCTGGCTGCAGCAGAAGGGGGTGGGAAGAGTCTCATTGCATGAGCAGAACTTTGCACTTACCTAGATCCAAAATTTACTTTTATATGTTGATGTTAGCAGTTCATGCTTTGTCACAAAGATACCATTGGAAAGTGGAAAAAGTAGACTTTCTCTGTATATTAATGCTTCCAGAATCAAGTATTTCTATTAGGGTACTACTCAAATTGCGTAATTCAAGGGAAACAACTAAATATTGGTGCACTGAACACCCAGCTAGAGAAATAAGATGGCAGTGAAATAAGATCTGATAAAGTTAGGTTTCTTTAACAATTATTAAAAGCAATTTAATACAGAACTGGTACTGAATGGTCAAATTTTAACTTTTGAGCATTAAGCGACAATGAGTTCAACACATCCACACTTCATTTACAGTATTTGTAGCCCACCCCAAAACAGAACAAAAATACACACAAGGAACACCACAGAGATAGTTAAAACCAACAGCTAACAAGAACACTAAAATATTTAAGCCAATAAAACAGACCATCTGTAAGATTAAAAGCAGCAAGCCAGTTCGCAAAAAGACCTTCCTAAGCCAGTCTGTGGAAGGACAGACGCTTAGGAAAGCTCTGAGCTTCTGGGAAGCTGCGTCAGTAGTAAGAAATCCAACTAGGGGCACCATTAGACACAACTGCGTCCCCAGGTTAGCCACTGGCTGTTTCAGTACTTGAAAAGGCATACAGAGAAACAGCATCTAAGAATCAGGAATAAGCCCCCGGCGCTTTTTAAAATCTCCCCATTACCCCCTGATCTGCAGTGGCATCCCCAGGTCCAACCTGGAAACCCTGTCACATCTAGCAGTGCCCTCATGAGAAGGCCCAAGCATGTAGGGTTGCCAGCTCTGGGTCAGGAAATACTAGGAGATTTGAGGAGAGCAGGGATTGGGGAAGGGAGGGAGTTCAATTGGGTACAATGCCATCGAGCCCACCTCCCAAAGCGGCCCTTTTCTCCAAACTGATCTCTGTCACTTGGAGATCAGTTGTAATTCCCAGGACATCTCCAGCCACCACCTGGTTAGCAACCCTAGAAGAATGTATTTTCCTCTCCAATTGTATCACTTTACAGTACTCTTACAAATCTCTCTCCCATCTCAGAGGCCTTGTAAATGTGACCCTAGCCACAGGCAGTTCCCATATGGCTTGATACTGTGACCCTAGCCACAGGCAGCTCCCATATGGCTTGATAGTGTTCAAATGACCGACCTTCATGGTCGGACAGTAATGTCTTACCCATGGGATCGGCACACTGATTCAAAAAGGTATTAAAGCAACACATAGCGGGCCAAACACTTCAAAGCCATGACTGTAAGGAAGCCTTCTCAGCTTCCATTTCCAAGGCACATGACTCCCAGTAAACCATAGCATATTTGTTTCATAGCAAGCACAGAGTCCGGCAAAATGGCTACTTGAAGTTCTAAGCAATAATATCTCTGTCTAACGCTTGGTTCTCATTGAGGTAGCAAGCCTGTTCTGCTTCAGATAGAAAGTACGGGCACACATGTTTAAATACATACCAAAATAGAAGTCTTTCCACAAAGCCAGCTGTACATCGGGGAAAAGGGCTCTAGCCTAACTTCTCTTTATCATTCTATGCGGAATTTCTTTCTATGAATTTCTTTCATTCCATTATGTAAGCCCCCACCTAATGCCTGAAACAGTATAGCCCAAAAACAGGCCTCCCACCTGAGTAGACACAAAGTACGCCTTAGAACTGTGCATATGTGTTAAGTGCCATCAAGTCACTTCCAACTCATGGCAACCCTATGACTCAATGTCCACCAAAACGTCCTATCCTTAACAGTCTTGCTCAGATCTTGCAAACTGAACGCTATGGCTTCCTTGATACAGTCAATCCATCTCTTGCTGGGTTTTCCTCTTTTCCTGCTGCCTTCAACTTTTCCTAGCATGATTGTCTTTTCCAGTGACTTTTGTCTTCTCATAATGTGACCAAAGTGCAACAGCCTCAGTTTAGTCATTTTAGCTTCTAGGGTCAGTTTTGATTTGATCTATAACCCGCTGATTTGTTTTTTAGGCCGTCCATGGTATCCGTAACACTCTCCTCCAATGCCACATTTCAAAGGAATCTATTTTCTTCCTATCAGCTTTCTTCATTGTCCAGCTTTCACACCCATACATAGTAATAGGGAATACGATGGCATGAATTAACCTGATCTTGGTTGCCAGTGACACATCTTTACACTTAAGAATCTTTTCTAGCTCCTTCATGGCTGACCTTCCCAGTCTCAATCTCCTTCTGATTTCTTGGCTGCAGTCTCCCTTTTGGTTGAGGATGGAGCCAAGGAATAGAAAGCCTTGAACAATTTCAATTTCCTCATTGTCAACCTTAAAGTTGTGTAATTCTCCTGTAGTCATTACTTTTGTCTTCTTGATGTTCAGCTGCAGTCCGGCTTTGGCAATTTCTCCTTTAACTTTCACCAGTAGTCATTTCAAATTTTCATTCTTTTCTGCCAGTAATGTAGTATCATTGGTATATCTCAAATTGTTAATGTTCCTCTCCCCAATTTTCACTCAACCAATTTTCACTCCACCTTCAACTAAATCTAATCCAGCTTTCCTAATGATATGTTCTGCATACAGATTGAAGAGATAGGGAGATCAAATACATCCTTGTCTAACACCTTTGCCATAGTCTTAGAACTGCATCTAGGGGGAAAAACCATAATCAGACTGCACTGGACAATTTGAAAACTTGCTCCATTGTCAACATTTAAGACGGAGTCCAGGAAGTACCTCTGCGCATGCAAGGACCTTTCCCTTACTAAGGAATTATTGCAGACTCCTCCCTTCCCAAGCATATATAATTCAGGAGCAGGTTGCCTCTGAGCACACACATATGTGGGATTTTCACACAATTCCTTTGTTTCAGATGGGCTAATACCCAGCCCTTAATATTATCTCCTACCCTTCCCCTGCTTCGTCACTTCACAAAATAAACTTGTTTGTTAATTCAGCACAGTGGGGCAGGAATTTTCTTAATTTGACGATCATTTTGATGCCTTATCAATAAATTAAAAGTGTATAAAAAGGAGTGTTTTTCCCACAGCCTTTCCCTACCAAACGTCTATTATCCTTCAATCATTGGGCATACCTACCTGACTTCTTCAATCAGGATTCTGAAATCTGAGTAGGCTGAGAAGGAAGCAGCCAAATGTAAATATGACTAATTTGCATGTGCAAGGTTTGGAGGAGAGACATTTAAATAGGGAAAAAAATCTTACTCTGGTGTACTGGTTTGAAAACAGGTAAGAGAAATCTACATCTTTCAAAAGCATTTGATTCTGGTTTCTTGTCTTGCCTCCATAACTTTCTCTATTGAGGTGCAGGGCTGTTCCATGAGCCAAATGACATAACATTTCAGGGACATATATACCGCTTGGGAAAGACACTCCTTTACAAATGCCTGTAACAGCTAAGAAAATAGATATCACAGTGCAATGAAGAAGATCAGCTGTTCTAAAACTGAACATTTAAAGTGTCCAATCTTTTGGCTTCCCTGGGCCACATTGGAAGAAGAATTGTCTTGGGCCGCACATAAAACACAGTAACTATAGCTGATTCATAATGTTTTAGGTAAGTTTACGATTTTGTGTTGAGCAGCATTCATAGCCACCCAGGGCCACAGTTTGGACAAGCCTGATTTAAAGGGCGGGCTTTCCCTAAGACAGAACTCTGAGAGTTAAAATCAATGGAAAGAGACTGGAGGAAGTCTGCACAAGATTGCATGGAGAGGCTGTTAAATGGTGGCTGTGTTCAATTTAATGGCATTCTGCGATGAATTTACACCAGGACAGCATCTAACTACCACATGATTTCAGCTTACTTAGGAATTTTCTCACTCTTTCCTTTCCATTATCCCATAGAAGCTCCTTGATCCATTGATCATGAGCAGCATAAATCTAATGTTTGAGGGATATAAGGACTGAAATCAATCTTGCCACTGACAATGTAGCCTTGGGATCCCTGTCACTTAGTAAAAAAGGCATTATGTCAGAGATAGAGGCATTAGATTTATATGTTAAAAGTGGAGAGATATGTGACCGTTCATCATGAAAGCGGCATACCAAGAGGGCATGAGCTAATGACTCAATAGAGCCAGAAGAGCAAGGACAGGTCCTGTCTGGGTATGGTATATTCAAAATCCTGCCCTGCATAACCATAGAGGGGTTAGTATTCAGTCTAGCTAAACAGAAGGCTCTAGAAAGACGAGGAGTTGTGAATGTTCTCATTCTGCTCTTGTTCATTTTGACATTTCACCTTTTACTGCCTTTTTTCAAGATTTTAAATGCTTTCAACTAATCTGAACAAAGAAGTTAGAAATAGAAGCACAGTATAAAAAAATTTAAGAGAATGTCCTTAAACTTAAATTTGTTGTTTGAATTTTGCATTTAAGAGTTCACATATTAAGCGTTACAAAAATCCTATTGAACCGTTTAATTTAGCTTGCTTTCCCAAGTCGAGCTCTGACTTGTAGCATTCCAGGACCTCAAGTAGAAACAGGTCTTTCCCAACACCTGTCTCCTGAAATCCTTTAACTAGAGACGCAAAGGATTAAACTGGGGACTCCCTGCAGGCAAAACCAGAGCTCTGCCACTGAGCCCCAGTCCTTCCCTTTAACAAGGCAGAGTGAAATTAGAACGCTAGCAGGACAGGGCAAGGGAGAACAAGCTATGTATCACAGTAGAACATCATGTACGCCTACAGTTTATTGGGATACAGCAAACTGCCATCTACATTTAAGGTGGTAAAATGAAGACGATTACAAAGGTGATGCTCAAGATGTTGGTGTGGATGGTGGAGATGAATTTACTATTGTAACTCTATACTTCTCAATCTTCAGGAATTTGTAATTTTTTGAAACATTTCTACTTGAATAAAACATCTTCCTGGTATGAAACCTATCCCTTAATTTCTGAGAAAATGTCAGTGCATCAGAAATAAGTTACATTTGTAAGAGCACAGAGTTCACTAGAGTGGATCCACCAAAGTATTATCAGGTCAACTTTAAACTGAGTGTAACTGCATGTTATTATGCATCTCCTGGCCTCGGGTGCTCTGAAGGCCACAGACATTCAAATTAACATGTCATCTACATTCCAACTTTAAGTATATACCAGCTACATCCACTTTTACATTGTGAAAAGGTTTGAATTGCTCTATGCTAGAACCCTAAGAGTCACGACAATAAAATAGAAGAGTATCTAAAATATAAAGCATGGCCAAGCATGACAATACTGTACAGATTCACCAATACAATAGGTTGTTTTCTTTCATTTTCTTTAATGAATGAAGCTAATGTATTGATGGAAGCCCTGCATTTGCAGAACTTGTTTACTCAACAAATCAATATTTGAGGTTAAGCATTCATTTAAATTTAGAATGATTTTTGAACAACATGAAGAGTGCTTTTTTGCATTATCCTCACATTCCTCAATGAAATACAGTCTTTGTTTTAAAGGTCCTATAATTCAACCTGACTAGTCAAGCTGTCTTATTGGCAGTCACTCAAGAATCTGCTCCATTCCTCCTAAACTTCTAGCTCAGAGGTTTTTACCAAATTATAGAAAACAGGTGCTACTATAGTCACTAAAGATTAGCTCTCACCCTTGCTATGAACTCACTAGACGGCTTCAGGCCAGCTACTGTTCTCTCGACCCCTCAACTGCCAAATGAGCAATATGGAAATAATAATACTATCACGGCTACTGACAGACCATCTTTTGTAATGCCAAGCAAAGAGTGAAACTAAATTAGAACTTCCATTCACATTTGCTTTGAGGTCCTTGGTTAAGTTAGAGAAACACACAGCTCATCAAGGGAATTTTGTTTTGACAGTGCTCTTTGTAGTGTTTTAATCTTCCTTACAAGTGTCAGCAGGGGGGCAGGAAGGTACAGAATATTTGGGATGTCTGAAAATAGAAATTGAAAACTTGTTTTAGATTATCTAGAGACAGTGTTAAGATAGCTTTGGTAGACCAGCCAATCCCCCCTTCTAATGGTGCAAAGTGGTTAGGGTGAAGATTTGGAGAACTACACGTTAATGACACTCCATGTTTAAAAACGGCCTAGGCAATGGGAGAAGGGAGAGTCTAAGAAACTGGTAGCCAAAGTGACATTTGTCTTCACATATACCAAACTACTGCCACAGTTTCTGGTTTAAGGGCTAAACTCTGCCTTTTTTGGCTGGCTAATATTGAAGGTTTATCTCAAGGGGGTTAAATGGCATTTATTGGTGCTGAAGGAACACCTTGGGATATATACATATTTTACGGTGTATAACTGTGTATGTTCTTAATTTCTATTAACCCACTTCAGTTCTTTCAAGAACACTCACAGAAATAAGCCATTCAAGTTACATTTAAGGAATTAAGTCCTGGGAAACAGCAGAGTTACAAGCTGCTGACAGACCACCTTCTGTAAAGAAAATTGCATGCTATTAGTCAGACTGCGGTACAGATCATGAATTGTTAATATCAAAAATCAAGATAAAGCTTAAGAAAAACACCAAAGCATTCATAGCACCAAAATACAATCTAAGCAATATTCCTGAAGAGTTTAAAGACCATATAAGGAACAGATTTGCATTATTGAGTTCAAGTGAATGTAAACCTGAAGAACTATGGGTGGAAACTAGAGATATTATCAAGGAAGAACGTGCAAAGACTATTCCTGTAGCCAAAAGAAATTAAAAACCTCGATGGATGTCTGAGGAAACTCTTAAAATTGCCAAAGATAGACAAGAAGCAAAAGCAGAAGGTGACAGAAGCAGAATCAAAAGTCTAAGTGCAACGTTCCGACGACTCCCACGTAGAGACAAAGAGACCTATTATAATAGCCAGTGTAAAGAAATAGAAAACAACAACAAAAAGGAAGAACAAGAGATCTGTTCCACAAGATTCAAGAAATCAAAGGGAAATTTAGAGCACGGTTAGGCATGCTGAATGATCAGCAGGGAAATACATTACCTGAACAGGACAAAATAAAGAAAAGGTGGGAATAATACACTGAAGAACTATACAGAAGAGATGAAAGGATAAAAGATTCTTTCCAAGAAGAATCTTTTGAAGAAGAACCTACAGTTTTAGAAAGTGAAGTGAAAGCTGCACTGAGAGCAATCGGGAGAAACAAATCACCAGGAGCAGATGGGATATCAATAGAGCTATTCCAAGCCACAGAAATGGAGTCCAATCAAATCTTGACAAGAATATGCCAACAGATATGGAAAACAAAGCAATGGCCCACAGACTGGAAACAATCCATTTACATTCCAATTCTCAAGAAAGGAGACGTCAAAGATTGCAGCAACTATCAGACCATCACATTAATTTCTCACGCAAGTAAAGTGATGCTCAAAATCTTACAGCAAAGGCTGTTACCATATATGGAACATGAAATGCCTGATGTTCAAGCTGGTTTCAGAAAAGGAAGAGGCACTAGAGATCATATTGCAAATATACACCGGTTACTGGAGCATATGAAAGAATTTCAGAAGAAAATCAGCTTGTGTTTCATAGATTACAGCAAAGCTTTTGACTGTGTGGATCACGAAAAGTTACGGCTGGTTTTAAAAGAAATGGGTGTGCCTCTGAATCCGATCATTTTGATGCACAACCTGTACTCTGAACAAGAGGCCACAGTTAGAACAGAATATGGAGAAACAGAATGGTTGCCAATTGGCAAAGGAGTCAGACAAGGATGTATTTTATCTCCCTATCTCTTCAATCTGTATGCAGAACATATAATTAGGAAAGTTGGATTAGATTTAGATGAAGGTGGAGTGAAAATTGGAGGGAGGAACATTAAGAATTTGAGATATGTCGATGACACTACATTATTGGCGGAAAATAGTGAAGATTTGAAACGACTACTGCTGAAAGCTAAAAGAGAAAGTGCCAAAGCAGGACTACAGCTGAACATCAAGAAAACAAAAGTAATGACTACAGGAGAATTACACAACTTTTAAGGTTGACAATGAGGAAACTAAAATTGTTGAAGACTTTCTATTCCTTGACTCCACCATCAACCAAAAGGGAGACTGCAGCCAAGAAATCAGGAGATTGAGACTAGGAAGGGCAGCCATGAAGGAGCTAGAAAAGATTTTGAAGTGTAAGGATGTGTCGCTGGCCACCAAGACTAGATTAATTCCTGCCATCGTATTTCCTATTACTATGTATGGGTGTGAAAGTAGGACAGTGAAGAAAGCTGACAGGAAGAAAACAGATTCCTTTGAAATGTGGTGTTGGAGGAGAGCGTTACGGATACTGTGGACGGCCAAAAAAACAAATCAGTGGGTTATCGATCAAATCAAGCCTGAACTGACCCTGGAAGCTAAAATGACTAAACTGAAGCTATCGTATTTTGGTCACATCACGAGATGACAAGAGTCACTGGAAAAGACAGTCATGCTAGGAAAAGTCAAGGGCAGAAGGAAAAGAGGAAGACCTATCAAGAGATGGACTGACTCAATAAAGGAAGCCACAGCCCTCAATTTGCAAGATCTGAGCAAGGCTGTCAAAGATAGGACATTTTGGAGGACATTATTCATAGGGTCGCCATGAGTCGGAAGCGCCTTGATGGCACTTAACACACACACAGTCAGACAAATGGAAAACTTGCAAGGAATCATGGGAAGGAGCACTGATGCAGAGTTTTCCAAAATCTGAAAACTGGACAGCACTGTAAATAGCAGGATCTGATTTGGTATATTTATTCAGTAAATATTGTTTTTAATATACTTTATTCTAAAAACAGATTATTATGAATATGCAAATATAAAGATTAAATTAACGCAACTCATACTATACTCCATATGCTATTGCAGTGATATCTACACATCGAAATACTGATTTCCCAATTTTAACAGAATAGTTAGCTTAACCATATTAAATAAGTCTTTAAAACATTCCATCCATTTCTTTTACTTGGCTCAGATATTTTCTTCCAATGTCACGCAAAGATATAGCAACTGTGACTGCATTTCAAACAAAGTTTCATATCCTGTTTGGAACCATTACTGTATGATTAAGCAAACACATTGCTGGTATACAAAAAGTCTCGTCCTAGACCAGCCAGATTTACTACCATTATTTGCCAATTTTAAAGAGAATAATCATTGTTAGTTTTATATGCCAGCTGCAACAAGCTCATATTTTGATTAGAACACTAAGTGTGGTTTAAAAGTTACATTCACACAAATTGTAAGCTCTGAGGTTTTTCATTGCAATACTTGTAAAAACGCACAGACAATATAGTATGTACTTCCCTTATACAGTTTAATTTTAGGGGGGGCAAGCAATTTAATTCTCATCCACAGTGGGCACTGCGGTACCTCATCAGTTGCATATTACATTGATGATTACAATATCCTTCCACCATTTGAAAGAAGACATGCATAAGAATCAGAGATTTAGAATTTTACCTGCACAGCCTGTTTGGATTATTTGTGGTGTTATGCCCCTCTCACTTTACAAATCCACAACATACACATGTATGTTGCCTTCGACAATACACATGTACTCTCACTCAATTCTGAGGGACAGTCGCCTGAAAAACATTAACTTTGAAACTGCCAAATTTCCCAAATATTGTACTGGCAACGGTAAATACAACACTCACCGCCATTAATCTTATTAAACAAGCAACTGATGGAAATGGTCATCCGCTAAAGGAAAATAAAGCACTGGAAAACCGTCTCATCCAAATCTCTTGGAAGGAGGAAAAAGATGGGAGGTTTTCCTTCCACCTCTGAAGCACAAAAGCAATACACTGCTCAGCAGTGGTCAAAGAACTTACTCATCACCCTGAGCAATGCAACAAATTACTTCCGTCTCCCCCAGTCTGTGCTAAGAGCTCTTCAGTTGGGATGGGGGGATACACATCTAACAACACTTATCTCTTACACTTCTTCTCCACTTCCCTCCACTGTATTTTCAGCTATGAAATGTACAGGATCTCTTAAACAGGTCAGGCGGTAACTGGGATCAGAAGGAACACCCCTCTTTTTAGTTAATCTCCTTCCCAACAAGGACTGTGCAGGATACTAAGGGGACTTGCCCCTCATGGATCCTGATTAAGGGGGTAGAAACTGGGCAGGGGACATGTCCCTGATTCTGCATCTCCTACTCTGGTTTCCCTCCAGCCACTAAGCTGCGGTTAATCAAGCTGCTTCAGACTTAGACAGGCAGACTGGAATTGTATGCAAGAACGCTGCTCTGCATTCATTCTGCCCAAGGATGGCACATACAGACACTCTGTTTCAAGGGGAACAAATGGGAATTTTTTTCTATATACCTAGGGATTCCTCCAGGCATAGCATGCTCACCACCCCTGCACCCAGCTTACCCAGGGGGCTGCAAGGAATTGCTGGGAAGAAATGGGAGAGAGATCTTGAGGCGGCCACTCTTCCCATATTCATGTTCCTTTTTCTTTCAACTGGCCCATCTGCTCTATTCTTTGCTTCCAGGAGTATGCTCAGCTCTCATCAGGCTGTTTAGGTTTTTCCCACAACCTACAGGTTGTTTTAACATGTATATATAGGACGTCCCCAGTACGCAGAATTCTCTACCTTGCCTGTGGATGGTCTGTTTTTGCTGCTTTCACATTTGATACTAGCCACCCAGGCATTGTAAAATAAAGTTAACAGTTGAAATTCCCTCCTCAGAACCCTGTCTTCAAAGGATGTTAACTGAACGGACAATTCATTTGCAGGGGATGGGGTCTGAGAAACACTGTCTGCTGGGATGTATGTGAGAATGTATACGAGAAACAGCTTGAAGTTGGGAGAATGTTAACAGTGAAAAAGAGCTAAGAATTTGGCTGGATTTAGCAGAAGTGGAGATTACAATCTTGGTGGGGCTACAAATACCGGTACTCTGTGGGAGTCTGATGCTGTCACAGCGTAGCCATGTTGGTCTGCACTAGAACAGTTATATTCAACTCCAGTGGCACCATAGAGACCAACATTTTCAGAGTATATGCTTTTGAGAGTCAAAGTTCCCACAGACAGGTATGAAGAGTGTGATACAACATAGGTTGACTGAAAGCAAGTAAATACTCCTGCAGGCAGCCAATCTGCTCTGTTTGCATATATATGTAAATAAAGGAAACACTACCCGAGACACCATAACTTCCTTTCGGAGTCTCGTCCAAAGAAGACCCAACCCAGAACTACTGCTCAGGGAACTGGAGAACAGGCAGTACTGACCTACCTTACAAGGTCAGCATAAAGATTACTGAGATAATGTTTGTAAAGTAATTTGAACACACTAAAACAGTGAACGGATGTATTATTATGTTGTGTTTCTATATTGAACAACACATCAGCTTAAGTTGTTAACATTTTCCGGGATACTCTGAGCATAGAATTTCCTCTCTGCTTTCCTACAAAGTTACACCAATTTAGAAAATTTGAGCTATCACAAATCCAAAGCAAAAAAGCACCATTTAATAATTCTTCCCTGTTCTAGAGTAAGTGACTTCCCCCTACTATTTAACCTGATATCTGCTTAAGTTAGCACAGGAAAAACTGGTTCCAACTGCTAGACTTGCAACTGCACACACTGTTTTAAATCTATGCAATTATTTTGATTTCACAGGATCCAAGCACACTATGCAAGTTTACAGACAACCTAGCCAATAATAATTGTATAATCTTTACAAAAAAGACCCAGACAAGCAATTAAGCACATGTTGCAATAACGTTACCACTGGGGAAATATTATTCAAATATGAGCTTGCCAAACTGATTATATTAGAGCCAACGGCTTGTAGCAAGAACCGATTAGAGTTCTGGGCCTGGTAGCAATTTTAGCAGATGACAGAAAACAATGAAAAGCTCTTTATGGTAGGTATAGACAACTCCACAGCAGGACTGCACCACAACTGGCCATTCTGCCTGGCACCTGGGGACAGATCTTCACCCAAGCAACCAAGGCTCTGGCAGCATTTCTGGATCTAGCAGTGAGGCAGAAGTCAACAGACATAGCTTATACCCATCATCAGTGGAGTCCAAAGGAACCCCTTGAGATGTTGGCAGCGCTGCTGGGGGCTTGGCCTGCTCCAAGCATGCTTGCTCAAGCACTGCCCTCATCTCTCCCTTTCCAATCTTGTTTGCCAGCACACCAACACCTTCACAGGTAGGCGTTACCCTTTTTTCCAGCACCTGAGCCAAAATGGTCTCCACCTCTGCTTCATGGCACAATAGCCCTTTTGCTTCCAAACTGCTGGAGAAGCTGGCACTTGAGCCAAACTGCAAGAACAATACATTCATTTTTTTTTTAATGTAAGCATTTTGCAAGTTGCAATAAATGCTACCATTTCTCTAACACACACCCAAGGGGGAGAGGAAGCTGTCTTGTTCCCTACAGAAAGGTCCCGGGTTGTAAAATAAGCAGAAGGCAAGTTTCATTAAAGATTCAGATTCCCAGCTGTACCAGACAGCACAAAATTAGTTTAGAGACGACCACGAGCAGAAACGGCAACCATTATACCATAAATATGGGAGCTCTTGAACAATTTGTTTTATATCAGGCAGAGATTCCTAATGTTTTATACTAAATGTTTTTATGACAAACACGATTTTAAACTGATAGTCACTGATAGTCTAATTAGAATAGAGGTTTTACGTTAGTATATTTAATCCTGGCTCTAACTAAATATGTAAAGGATAAAATGGGTAATGATTAAAAAAGCATAGCAGTAACAGTGAATTGCAGTAAACATCTGACTTTCATAGTTGATGTTTCTTCTTATATCGCATAGTTAATATAAAGCCTAGAGGACTAGGGAAGGAGGGGGTAGGACAACAATGATAATGAAGAGTTTTTTGAGTGCAGACATGTTGTAATGTTTTCTCTTCCCCAATGTGTTATCCCTTTTTCTGTACTCCCATATATTAAAAACAATTTTAAAAAATTATTTTTTAAAAAGGGAGACTGCAGCCAAGAAATTAGAAGGAGATTGAGACTCGGAAGGGCAGCCATGAAGGAGCTAGAAAAGATTCTGAAGTGTAAGGCCACCAAGATTAAGTTAATTCATGCCATCATATTCCCTATTACTATGTATGGGTGTGAGAGCTGGACATTGAAGAAAGCTGATAGGAAGAAAGTAGATTCCTTTGAAATGTGGAGTTTGGAGGAGAGTGTTAAGGACTGCCAAAAAAACAAATCAGTGGGTTCTAGATCAAATCAAGCCTGAACTGACCCTAGAAGCTAAAATGGCTAAACTGAGGCTATTGTATTTTGTTCACATTATGAGAAGACACGAGTCACTAGAAAAGATAGTCATGCTGGGAAAAGTTGAGGGCAGCAGGAAAAGAGGAAGACCCAACAAGAGACAGACTGGCTCAATAAAGGAAGCCACAGCCCTCAATTTGCAAGATCTGAGCAAGGCTCAGGTGATTGTAAGCCACTCTGAGACTCCTTAAAGGAAGAGAAAAGCGGGGTATAAAAACCAACTCTTCTTCTTGTTCATAGCACGGGTCTGGGCACTGTTAATGGGGATGTTTGAATGCCAAAAATAAACAATGACAGAAAGACCAAAAAGACAATGTATAATATATATTTGGTACACAGCTTAAGGTGTTGTGCTGCCGCAGCCGTCTTCTTTGGGGGTTTCCTAGAGGCCCCTGGTTGGCCACTGTGTGAGCAGACTGCTGGACTTGATGGGCCTTGGCCTGATCCAGCAGGGCTTTTCTGATGTTCTTAAGGCTGTTAAAAACAGGACATTTTGGAGGACATTGATTCATAGGGTCGCCATGAGTCGGAAGCGCCTTGACGGCACACACTTTTTTTAAAAAAAGAGAATAGTTTAGAGAGTTGCGAAGAGTTCCTTTAAAGCCTAAACACAGAATTAAAAAAGGGCAAGAGTCCAGTAGCACCTTAAAGACTAACAAAAATATTTTCTGGTAGGGTATCTGAAGAAGGGAACTGTGGCTCTCGAAAGCTCATACCCTACCAGAAAATATTTTTGTTAGTCTTTAAGGTGCTATTGGACTCTTGCCCTTTTCGACTACTGCAGACAGACTAGCACGGCTACCCACTAGTAGAAAAAGGGCAAGAGTCCAATAGCACCTGAAAGACTAACAAGAATATTTTCTGGTAGGGTATGAGCTTTCGTGAGCCACAGCTCCCTTCTTCAGATCTTTCCAAAGCTTCTTCAGATCTGAAGAAGTGAGCTGTGGCTCACGAAAGCTCGTACCCTACCAGAAAATATTTTTGTTAGTCTTTATGGTGCTACTGGACTCTGGCCCTTTTCGACTACTGCAGACAGACTAACACAGCTACCTAGTGTGAATTATACTCCTAATTACAGTTGAGTTTACTATATTGAATATTGTCTGGTAGGGTGTGAGCTTTCATGAGCCACAGCTCCCTTTATCGGATTCAGTATCTGAAGAAGTGAGCTGTGGCCCACGAAAGCTCATACCCTACCAGAAATATTTGTGTCAGTCTTTCAGGTGCTACTGGACTCTTGCCCTTTTCTACTGCTGCAGACAGACAAACACAGCTACCCACTGCGAATTATACTCACAATTACAGTTGAGTTTACTATATTGAATATGAAAGCTCATACCCTGCCAGAAAATATTTTTGTTAGTCTTTAAGACGCTACTGGACTCTTGCCCCTTTCTACTACTGCAGACAGACTAACACGGCGACCCACTAGTAGAAAAGGGCAAGAGTCCAGTAGCACCTTAAAGACTAACAAGAATATTTTCTGGTAGGGTATGAGCTTTCGTGAGCCACAGCTCCCTTCTTCAGATCTTCCCAAAGCTTCTTCAGATCTGAAGAAGTGAGCTGTGGCTCACGAAAGCTCGTACCCTACCAGAAAATATTTTTGTTAGTCTTTATGGTGCTACTGGACTCTGGCCCTTTTCGACTACTGCAGACAGACTAACACTGCTACCCACTGTGAATTATACTCATAATCACAGTTGAGTTTACTACATTGAATATTTTCTGGTAGGGTGTGAACTTTCGTGAGCCACAGCTCCCTTTATCGGATTCACTATCTGAAGAAGTGAGCTGTGGTTCACGAAAGCTCATTCCCTACCAGAAAATACGTTTGTCAGTCTTTCAGGTGCTACTGGACTCTTGCATCTGAAGAAGGGAGCTGTGGCTCACGAAAGCTCATACCCTGCCAGAAAATATTCTTGTCAGTCTTTAAGGTGCTACTGGACTCTGGCCCTTTTCGACTACTGCAGACAGACTAACACGGCGACCCACTGTGAATTATACTCTTAATCACTGTTGAGTTTACTATATTTAATATTTTCTGGTAGGGTGTGAGCTTTCGTGAGCCACAGCTCCCTTCTTCAGATTCAGTATCTGAAGAAGTGAGCTGTGGCTCACAAAAGCTCATACCCTACCAGAAAATATTTTTCTTAGTCTTTCAGGTGCTACTGGACTCTGGCCCTTTTCTACTACTGCAGACAGACGGACACGGCGACCCGCTGCGAATAATAAACCCAGAGTTGCCTCCCCACTATCACGACCTGTTTCTCCCCCGCCAGGCGCCATCCAGAAGCAAGAGACGGAAGCGGGCGGCTGCGGCGGGCGCTGGCAACGGGGAAGCCACCCTCGGGCCCTGCCTGCAAGGCCGGCGCCAGCCCTCCTGGCAGGGCAGGGAAGGGGGGGGGGAGGCGGCCACTCACCCGCACAGCGCCTGGCCGCTGAAGCCGCCCTGGGCCGCGACGGCGGGCCCGGCGCCTCCGGGCAGCCCCGGGAAGAAGAGCAGGAGCCGCCAGCAGAGCAGAGCCCCGGGCCGGAGCCGAGCGGCCGCCCCGGGAGCCATGAGGGCGGTGGGAGCGGAGCCCTCACACCCGAGCCGCCAGAGAAGAACTCGCGGGAGGGGGGGCGGTCACCTGACTCCCTCCCCGCCAGCCTCGCGCCGCTCACGTGACCCGGGGGCCGCGCCTGGCACGTGACGGCGGTCACGTGAGGCGGGGGCGGTTGGGCGGTTGGGCGGTTGGGCGGGCAGGCCCTAGCGCGAGATGTGAGTTTGGGCGCGCGCGCGTGTGAAGGGCCGTCGAGTCGCCCCCGACTCATGGCGACCCTATGAAGGGAAGCCCTCCAACATGTCCTGCCTTTGACAGCCTTGCTCAGGTCTTGCAAACGGAAGGCTGCGGCTTCCTTGATGGAGTCCATTCACAGCGGGTCGCCGTGTTAGTCTGTCTGCAGTAGTCGAAAAGGGCCAGAGTCCAGTAGCACCATAAAGACTGACACAAATATTTCTGGTAGGGTATGAGCTTTCGTGGGCCACAGCTCACTTCTTCAGATCTGAAGAAGCTTTGGGAAGATCTGAAGAAGGGAGCTGTGGCTCACGAAAGCTCATACCCTACCAGAAAATATTCTTGTTAGTCTTTAAGGTGCTACTGGACTCTGGCCCTTTTCTACTAGTGGGTCGCCGTGTTAGTCTGTCTGCAGTAGTAGAAAGGGGCAAGAGTCCAGTAGCGCCTTAAAGACTAACAAAAATATTTTCTGGCAGGGTATGAGCTTTCATATTCAATATAGTAAACTCAACTGTAATTGTGAGTATAATTCGCAGTGGGTAGCCGTGTTAAGTCTGTCTGCAGCAGTAGAAAAGGGCCAGAGTCCAGTAGCACCTGAAAGACTGACAAAAATATTTCTGGTAGGGAATGAGCTTTCGTGGGCCACAGCTCACTTCTTCAGATACTGAATCCGATAAAGGGAGCTGTGGCTCATGAAAGCTCACACTCTACCAGAAAATATTCAATATAGTAAACTCAACTGTGATTATGAGTATAATCACAGTGGGTTGCCATGTTAGTCTGTCTGCAGTAGTCGAAAAGGGCAAGAGTCCAGTAGCACCTGAAAGACAAACAAAAATATTTTCTGGTAGGGTAGGAGCTTTCGTGAGCCACAGCTCCCTTCTTCAGATACAGCTAGAATGTGAATCCATCGGTCTTTAAGTAGAGGAACAGTATGTAAATGTGAATAGCAGGCTTGATGGGATTAGGTGTGATATGCAGAAGAGTCTGTGATGTCCAGGGGAGAGATGGGTGTGGAGAAATCAGCATTGGTAATGGGCCATGAATGCAAGGTCTTTATTCAGCCCAGGTAAATGCATTGACTTTAGTTTGAATATCAACTGTAATTCAAAGAGAAACTCCCAGCTGGGAGGCTCAGATCAGTTTAAAGGGCCCCCGCGCGCCTTCAGGGAATCCCTCTGAAGGCGCGCTGGGGCCGAATTTTCCCCCGAACTCCGGATCCCCCCGAATTACCGGGGATCCGAAGCGGGGGAGTTCGGACTTCGGCACGTACCGAACCCACAAGGGTCAAATTCAGCCGAATCCGAACTGTACCGAATTTTTTTTTTTTGACAGCCCTACTTTCAGGTGCTACCGGACTCTTGCCCTTTTCTACTGCTGCAGACAGACTAACACGGCGACCCACTGTGAATCATCTCTTGTTGGGTCTTCCTCTTTTCCTGCTGCCCTCAACTTTTCCTACCATGACTGTCTTTTCCAGTGATTCTTGTCTTCTCATAATGTGATCAAAATACGACAGCCTCAGTTGAGTCATTTTAGCTTCTAGGGTCAGTTCAGGCTTGATTTGATCGATAACCCACTGATTTGTTTTTCTGGCAGTCCACGGAATCTGTAACACTCTCCTCCAATACCACATTTCAAACGAATCTATTTTCTTCCTATCAGCTTTCTTCACTGTCCAGATGCGAGTTTACAGGCCGTTTATGCACGGGAGGTTTCGCCCTGGATTTGCCGCTCCCTGGATGCGCTCCCGCCCAGAAGTGGTTTTGCAGAATGGGTAGGGTTGGCAACCTCCAGGTCATGTTCAATATATCTGAAGAAGTGAGCTGTGGCTCGAGAAAGCTCATACCCTACCAGAAAATATCCAATATAGTAAACTCAACTGTAATTATGAGTATAATTCACAGTGGGAAGCCATGTTAGTCTGTCTGAAGTAGTAGAAAAGGGCAAGAGTCCAGTAGCACCTTAAAGTCCAGTAGCACCTTAAAGACTAACAAAAATATTTTCTGGTAGGGTATGAGCTTTCGTGAGCCACAGCTCACTTCTTCAGATACTGAATCTGAAGAAGTAGAAAAGAGCAAGAGTCCAGTAGCACCTTAAAGACTAACAAAAATATTTTCTGGCAGGGTATGAGTTTTCGTGAGCCACAGCTCACTACTTCTTCACACTTCAGAAAGCTCATACCCTACCAGAAAATATTTTTGTTAGTCTTTAAGGTGCTACTGGACTCTTGCTCTTTTCTACTTCTTTAGACAGACTAACATGGCTACCCACTGAAGAATCTGAAGAAGTGAGCTGTGGCTCACAAAAGCTCATACCCTACCAGAAAATATTTTTGTTAATCTTTAAGGTGCTACTGGACTCTTGCCCTTTTCTACTTGACTACTGTAATTATGAGTAGTAGTCAAAGAACACAGTTGTAGGCCAATATTAACACAGTCAATCTCTGTATTATAACATCAGTTAGTATTTGTATTATAACATACTATATATAGTAACCCAATTATTACACACTGTTATGTTACACTATTTATATCATAATGCAGCAGGGCACAAGTGTATTATAGGTCAGTGAATATGTCCAAATAAAGTCCATTACAAGGACATAACCAATCATTTTATGAAGAAAAAAGGAAATATTGTAAACAGGGAACAAGGAAACAAAGATTTTTCTGTTGACTTTATTTGGAACTATAAGAACTAAACACACGGTAATTATTATTTTTTTGGCCGTCAAGTCACAGCTGACTTATGGTGACCCCGTGGAGTTTCCTGCCATTCCCTGCCTCTGCGTCATGCCCCTGTTCTTCCTCGGAGGTCTCCTGTCCAAATTCTTGTCAGGGTCGAGGCTGAGAGTATGTGACTGGGCCAAGGTCACCCAGCTAGTTTCCACGGCAGAGTGGGAATTTGAACCTGGGTTTCCCAGATCCTAGTCCGACACCTTAACCACTACACCCCGAGGTTTATAAAATGATGAGCGTTGTGGAGAAAGGGATTTTTCTCCTCCCTCTAGGGATGCCAGCCTCCTTCCTCGGGAGGTGGTGGGCTCTCCTTCCTTGGAGGTGTTTAAGTCAAGGCTAGATGGCCATCTGTCAGCAATGCTGATTTTGTGAACTTAGGCAGATCATGAGAGGGAGGGCAGAAAGGTTTGCATCAGTGTTTGGCTCTTGTGGCCCTTTCTTGCATGCCCAAGGTACTGCCAATTGCCACTTTGGGGTCAGGAAGCAATTTTCTTCCAGGCCTGACTGGCCAGGGCTCCTGGAGGGGTTTTTTGCCCTCTTCTGGGCATGGAGTACGGGGTCACTGGGGGTGTGGGGAAGGAGAGGTTGTTGTGAATGCCCTGCATTGTCCAGGGGTTGGACCCTGGTGGTCCCTTCCAACTCTATGATTTTATAAAGTCAGGTATAACTAGCAAGCAACAGGAATTTTAAACTTAGCAGCCAAGTTCTCATTAATTCACAGGACCAGGGTAACCAGCTTATCTAAGGTTGCCAGGTCCCTCTTCTCCACCGGTGGGAGGTTTTTGGGGCGGAGCCTGAGGAGGGCAGGGTTTGGGGAGGGGAGGGTCTTAAATGCCATAGAGTCCAATTGCCAAAGCGGCCATTTTCTCCAGGTGAACTGATCTCTATCGGCTGGAGATCAGTTGAAAGAGCAGGAGATCTCCTGCTACTACCTGGAGGATGGCAACCCTAAGCTTATCCCAAATATGATTCAAAAGCCATCCTTAGTGGGAGGGCCTTGTCTGTAAAGTCCTGCTGTGGTAAGGAGTTATCAACCATGTCAGCTGCTTTGTTGCCCAAACTGCACATGAGAGGCTTCTTAGTCTGCCGAGAAAACACTTTGTAATGGCATTTATCTTTTCCTTGGGATGTGCACATTTGTACAAGTTATCCACAATGAGCACACTGCAAAAAATGTTTCAACAGGGGAATGAGTTCATAGCAATGAGAGAATATGGGTTTAATTTGTTCGTTATCGTTCTAGAATGCCATCATCGGAAAGCATGAATGAATAAAGCTTCTTAAAGTTTAGGAATAACAATAAGAAGTCATTTCTCTGGGGCAGTGGTTTCCAACCTTTTTTCACTTGTGTACCCCTTGGCAGCCCACTGCCATAAACTGCACCCCTCGTATTACCAAAATGTTTGTAATTAATATAGTTGCTGTTATTTCAAATGCCTTTTCCGGCCATTATTCTTCCCTCCCCCCTCCCCGCATACCCCTAAACGTCTTGGTTCATACCCCAGGGGGCACGTGTACCCCAGGTTGGGAATCACTGCTCTAGGATATCTACCAAAGCATTGCCTACATTTCCAATGTCTATATTAATTTTTGTTGGCTTTCAGGCTGGACCCATAAATGACTGGATTCTCATCCACAGATTTCTTTTTTCCTAGGGGCTCCCTTCATGAACACATGAAGCTGCCTTATACTGAATCAGACCTGTGGTCCATCAAAGTCAGTATTCTCTACTCAGACTGGCAGCAGCTCTCCAGGGTCTCAGACAGAAGTCTTTAACATCACCTGCTTGCCTAGTGAAGAGCCCCGTGGTGCAGAGTGGTAAAGCTGCAGTACTGCAGTCCAAACTCTGCTCACGACCTGAGTTCGATCCCGACGGAAGTTGGTTTCAGGTAGCTGGCTCAAAGTTGACTCAGCCTTCCATCCTTCCGAGGTCGGTCAAATGAGGACCCAGCTGGCTGGGGGTAAAGGGAAGATGACTGGGGAAGGCACTGGCAAACCACCCAGTATACAAAGTCTGCCTAGAAAACGTCGGGATGTGATATCACCCCATGGGTCAGGAATGCACAGGGGACCTTTACCTTATACTTACCTTGTCCCTTTCACTGGAGATGCCGGGGATTGAACCTGGGACCTTCTGCATGTCGAGCAGATGCTCTACCACTGAGCTACGGCTCATTGGCTGGCCTACCTCCACTGAACGCTTCTCTCACTCCCCAAGTGTCATCCCACTTGTAGGTGTTTGAGTACTAAGCACATTGACTCGTCAGCCTCTGACACTGCTGTCCCCACCTGCACAGATCTGTGCAAATTTCACATGCTGACCCCTCCTTTATCAGCGGCATCTTGGTTTATCTCTCCAACACCTTAATTCTTGTCCCAAGGGCAACACAAGAATGAATAGTAAAAGGAGGTAATCTGTAATATAAATTTATTCTGAAGCTTCAATTTGTAGTCAATTTTTTTCTTTCTTTTTTTAGTGTTATCCTTTCCGATTGGTATCTGGGGGTTCAGACACATTCAGGCCTGCTCTTGGTCTTGTGTTCTCAGGTTTCTGTTTGATTCAGCCTTCAAACTTCTCTCAATAAGCTCATGAAGGGACTCCTGGCTCTTCTCCTTCTTCCAGCAGCCAACAAGGAGGTATACAAAAGGATTGACACTGGTGTCCGCACAGTCAAGTATCAGAGAAGCTCTACGATATTGCGAACTAGGCATAAATGCAGCCAAATAATTCATGAAAACCATTATTTTAATAAATGTAGAGAGTAGAAGATGCATAAAAACTGTGGCCACAATGCTGATATCAAGCACTGCTGGAAAGTTTTGTGGTGGGTTTTTTTGCATTTTGATTAAAAGGGCCAGAGTGGAAAAGACCATCACAGGGATAAATATTAGATAGTTGACAATATACTGGAATACTATTGCAGTATGGCAATATAAAAATCCAATAATATGGGGTAACAAGTATCTTGGATGGCAACAATAATATTCTATTACTGTCAGTATTACTGTCAAGGTCCAAAGACTGACGCATACGATTGACGTGAGATGCTTTTGCCAGCGAGCTTCAAACCAAACTGGGAAAAGGACCATGACATACCTTTCAGTGCTCATAGCAGTTAAAAAATAGATGTTGGTGTCAGATCCAAACATTAACGGTATGACCCTTAAATTGTGATAGTAAAAACTAGCACGAGGCGGTAAAAAAATTAAAAGGTAAGCAACAAAATAGTGGAGGAGTACAATAACATCACCAACTGCCATATTTGCAACATATATAGTGAATGGTGACTTCTTGATGGTACAGCAGAGAAGCCAGAAGAGAACTCCGTTCCCAATTAATCCCACAATGCAGAATGGCATGCCAATGTCTGCCACTGTCCTAAATTCCTTGTAGAAATCAGATTTGTTGATTGACCACAGCTCCAGTTCAGTATCATTTTTCTTGATCCTATGAAGGCTGTGAAAAGAGACTGCCATGATGATGCTGTCGGTGAATTCTTTCATTCTTCTGTTCCTGTCAAAATCAAATATAGTTGTCATTGAGACCTTGGAACGTTCTAAGATATTTTAGGAAAGCTTTCACAAGGTTAACTGTCAGGCCAGGACCCTGTTGTGATGATGACACTGTTTCATAAGCTTTGACTGGGAGAGCTGGGCATCAGCTCTTGTGCCTGACAGGCTGCCTAATCGTTCCCTGTGACCAGGTGGGCAGACTTGGCTCAGTGGACATGGGAGTGGCTGGAGCTGAAAAACTCTAAAGTAGCCTTTCATAGGCCTTTTATGGATGGCTGTTTCCCTCGAGGTCACACCTCCAACGAGAACTAGATGGGGAAACTTTGTCAGCCAGCATGGAATTTAGAATGGCGAGTGGGGAACCCACATGGATTTGTGTGTGGGGGGGTACCTCATGCTCCCATGTTTCTTCTTCCCTACCCTATTTCCTCTTTCCCTCCTCCAGGCAGCCCCCATATCCTTTCAGCATTCCCTGCTTCCTTCTCTCCTTCCCACCACCACCCAATCATGGAATATTAATTACAGGGGCACAGAAGAACCTTTGGTGGCTGTGTAATGTCCCTTCGTGCATTGCCTCATATCTACATCATTCTGGGACATATTTGCTTCCACCATCGCACCATCGGACTGAGCTTTTTAATACTGCCAAGTGGCTCCAGGATAGTCTTGCTGGTTAGTCTTGCTGTGGGGGGGTCCCTGTTAGAGCTAAAAGTTGGAGTATGATCACTGGACAATTTGCTTTCCATCATTATTACCTCTCAGGGGAAGTTCTGTAGGTACCTATTTTTCCATCTAGCAGGTTGCTCTTTGTTACATTGCTGTAATTTCCTGAGTCTCTAAACTGTTATTGTCGACCCAGATTTAAATTTGTTCTGGTTTTGGCTGGAGAGGGTGTTTTAGTCTATTTACCTTTTAGTTAGAGCGGTTGTAATTTATTTATTGGGGTAATAGAGGTAATAGAATCTGTTGTAATATTGTATTGCTATTGTATTGTGATTAGTGGGTTTAGGTTTGCTGTTGCTGTAATTGAGCATTTAAATGCAGACAGGACTAGTTCTATCTGGGAAGGCCAGCCTGGGGCTGGGGATCCCAGTTATGGGGCGTGCGAAAGGTATGGCGGTGGGAGCAGGTATTGTAAGGGAAGGAACCGGATATATGGATATGCTCGGGTCCCTTCCAACCTGCGACCCATCCCAAGAAGTGACAGTAGAGGTCCTAGGACTCACCATTCCCAACACTGCTGTTGTGCAATGCCAGGTCCATTAATAATAAGACTGTCACCCTGCAGGATTATATCACATTGCAGGGTGTGGACCTGGCTGGCATGACAGAGACCTGGATGCAGGAAGGCAAGATGGTGAGGGGTCTGGAGACCAAGTCCTGTGAGGAAAGGTTGAAGGAGCTGGGTTTGTGTAGCCTGAAGAGGAGAAGGCTGAGAGGGGATATAATGACCATCTTCAAGTACTTGAAGGGCTGTCATATAGAGGAGGGTGCCGAATGGTTTTCTGTTGCCCCAGAAGGTCGGACAAGAACCAACGGGTTGAAATTAAATCAAAAGAGTTTCCGTCTAGACATTAGGAAGAATTTTCTATCCGTTAGAGCAGTTCTGCAGTGGAACAGGCTTCCTCGGGAGGTGATGTGTGCTCCTTTGCTGGAGGTTTTTTA
The DNA here is from genome assembly GCF_029931775.1 of Euleptes europaea. Taxonomy (NCBI): domain Eukaryota; kingdom Metazoa; phylum Chordata; class Lepidosauria; order Squamata; family Sphaerodactylidae; genus Euleptes; species Euleptes europaea. Next base: position 16,571,232 of record NC_079318.1, on the reverse strand, counting down.
AGAAGAGGTTAGATGGCCATCTGTCAGCAATGCTGATTCTATGATCTTAGGCAGATGATGAGAGGGAGGGCATCTTGGCCATCTTCTGAACATGGAGTGGGGGTCACTGGGGGTGTAGGGGGGAGGTGGTTGTGGGTTTCCTGCATTGTGCAGGGGGTTGCATTAGATGACCCTGGTGGTCTCTTCCAACTCTATGATTCTATGTTGTTGTCCTGAAAGAACTGAACCGCACCCCCCCCCCAGGTTTCTCAGTCCTTCACCAGTCTTGGAAGGTGGCTGGTGGTGGTGGCTGTGTTGGTCCGAGAGGCTATCTCCTTTAGGGTGCTTCCCAACTCAGAGATTCCAGGTATTGAATGTGTTGGTCTCGTGTGGGAAGCCGAGGAGAGCTTGGCTATCTAGCTGGTGTACCAGCCGCCCAACGCACTGGCAGATAACCCGTCGGGCTTGCTAGAGGCAGTGGCAGGTAGGGCCTTAAGGTTCCCAAGGCTGTTGGTCTTGGGAGACCTCAGCGTCCTTGCTGATGCCATGCCTTTTTCACAAGTACCATCTTTACTGGCCTCCCCACCCCTCCCCCTCCTACATAATAGAAGGTATGGTTGAGGGTGGCTGCCTGTGTGGCTCTTACAGTACAGTAAGGGTTTTAAGGTTTATTTTTATTGTTTTATTGTTATTACTATGTGATAGTTAGGTTTTAAACGATGTTACCTGCCCTGAGCTGGCTTGCTGGGGAGGTAAACAAATAGACCTGCTCCCCCATCTTCAGTGGAGTCCCAAAGCATCTTACATCATTCTCCTCTCTCAATTTTATCCTTATAAGAACTGTGTGAAGTAGGGCAAAAACGCACGGGAGGTTTTGCCTTGGATTTGCCACTCTCTAAATGCACATTTCCCCCCAGCCAAATTCTCAGAACTCAAAAATGAGCCCCCATGCAGAGTTTGGAGAATTCAGATGGGGAAAATGTGCATCAAGAGAGTGGCAAATCCGAGGCAAAACCTCCCATGCGTTTTCGCCCGTAGATTAGGCTGAGAAAGAGAGAGTGGCTGATCCAAGGTCACCCAGCAAGCTTCAGTAGCAGAGTAGGGATTTCAACTGGGTCTTCCAGATCCCAGTCTGACCACTACACCACACTGGCTCCCAGCTTTCCCTCCTTCCCTCACCAGCCGCTCCCTTGGAAAAGTCCAGCCAAGCTGCAAAGGTTCTGTGGTCAGTAGCAGACTGGCCAGGGTGTCAGCTTGCCCGATGGCAAGTGGGCCCTGTGGGCCCCTGATGAAGTGGGCCCCCTTCAACATTAGACAAGATGTTTAAAATGTTAATGACCTTTTAAAAGGTAAAGATCCCCTGTGCAAGCACTGGGTCATTCCTAACCCATGGGGTGACGCCACAGCCCAACGTTTCCTAGGCAGACTTTGTTTACGGGGTGGTTTTGCAGTGCCTTCCACAGTCATCTTCCCTTTACCCCCAGCAAGCTGGGTCCTCATTTGACCAACCTCGGAAGGGTGGAAGGCTGAGTCAACCTTGAGCCGGCTACCTGAAACCAACTTCCGTCGGGATAGAACTCAGGTTGAGCAGAGCTTGGACTGCAGTACTGCAGCTTACCACTCTGCAGTACTGCAGCTTTCCACTCTGCGCCACGGGGCTCTTAATTACCTTTTAGTAGCTTGGAAATATAATAGATTTATTTAAAATAATTTATTTAAAAAAAATTAAAAATAAAAATTCCATTATAGCAAATTGTATTTACATTTAGTATCTACTGGATACTGCCAGTAATATGTACAATATATGTACACTGTAATTACTAAATATATATATTATATTTAGCAATTACAGTGTACATATGTTGTACATATTACTGGCAGTATCCAATAGATACTAAATGTAAATACAATTTGCTGGAATTTTTATTTTTAATTTTTTTAAAAATAAAAATAAATATAAGTGTGTGTGTGTACACACACACACATTTATTTCACACAAAAATTAATTGTACCTTTTTTCTACTTGTTTTTTTTTATTATTATTTCTTATAAAAAGTAAATGGTAGCCTTCACATGCAGAAGACAGCAAGAAGACAGCACACCAGCTTTTCCATGTCCAAGGGAAGTGACTGATAGGAAGAACACTTGCGATTCAGCCAGAACTATCTGCTAGGGCAAATTCACACAATGTCTGTAACACAGGCAAATTATGTTGTGGCTTTTATCATTTTAAGAGCCCCGTGGCGCAGAGAGGTAAGCTGCAGTACTGCAGTCCAAGCTGTGCTTATGACCTGAGTTCGATCCCGACGGAAGTCGACTTCAGGTAGCCGGCTCAAGGTCATTCCTGACCCATGGGGTGATGTCACATCCTGACGTTTACTAGGCAGACTATGTTTACAGAGTGGTTTGCCAGTGCCTTCCCCAGTCATCTTCCCTTGACCCCCAGCAAGCTGGGTCCTCATTTGACAGACCTCGGAAGGATGGAAGGCTGAGTCAATCTTGAGCTGGCTGCCTGAAACCAACTTCCGTTGGGATCGAACTCAGGTCGTGAGCAGTGATTGGACTGCAGTACTGCAGCTTACCACTCTGTGCCACGGGGCTCATGTTTGCCAAGTACCTGCTACTTATTGCAAGACTGATTGTCACTATATAGACAGCTGGTTTAGTTGTGGCCAACCTGAGAAATAAGCAGTGGCTGAACATGGACTGACACAAACAGGACACAGGGTCTTATTCCAAGACACTGAAATCTGGACAATTCTACCAACTATTTTGTCAGATTACACAGAGAAGCCATTGAAATTCATAAACATCAGCACAACTTTAACAGAAAAGAAGAGAGTTTAAGAATGAATAAGGCTTGGCTTCCTGTCCTGAAAATCTCCAGACTAACAAAGACTACAGTCCACAATAGCCATGCAGATTAGCCTTGGATTTCACACATTAACAGATCAGGATACAATGGTTCCATATTAACATACCACACCCTCACTAGCACATTATCTTGATACTTACAGGACAATGATTAGCACATTACCTTTGATACTTTTTGCAGGACAATGATTCAGCTCAAACCCAACCCCCTTCTGACTATATATTACTCTTCCTACACACTTGACACTGAGAGACACTGTCCTTCAGTGTTACTCCTCTGAAGATGCCTGCCACAGCTGCTGACGAAACGTCAGGAAAGAAAATACCAAGACCACGGTCACACAGCCCGGATAACCTACAAGAACCAAAGATCAGACACATTTTAAATCTTACCTTTTCCCTCTCTTAGGGAAAAATTTTTCATTTAGAACTCTCTGTTGATAGCACAGATTTTGCTCTATGTTAGTGCCACATGGTGGCAATATTGTGCTGTCTTAAACTATGGATGATGCGTATTTTAATTTTCTGTGATGTTCTTAAATATTGTGACAGGCTTAGCAAGACTTATCAACAAATTCTTTTATTCTAACCAAAGTGTCCAGGATTCTCAGCTTGCCAAGTCCGCATGAGGAAAGATTTGTAGGCATGTGGAAGAGAGCTTCACATGAGTGGCGGAGGCTAATCTGGTGAACTGAATTTGTTTCCCCACTCCTACACACAAAGCCAGCTGGGTGACCTTGGGCAAGTTACAGTTGTTAAAGCTCTCTCAGCCCCACCTACCTCACAGGGTGTCTGTTGAGGGGAAGGGAAGGTGATTGTAAGCCGGTTTGAGTCTCCCTTAAGTGGTAGAGAAAGTTAGCATATAAAAACCAACTCTTCCTCTTCCATCGTGGCACCTAAATTGTGGAAGTCCCTCCCCCAGAAACTACTATGTAATCCTTAATACACTTACTGGGAAATAGACCAACTGCATAGACCTGAGTAGACCTGTTTAGGATTGCTTTTTTAGGGCTGGCCACTCTGAGTTGGGAAATTCCTAAAGATTTGGTGGTGGAGGGTTAGTTGGCATCTTTAGGTGTTCTCCATGAAGAAGAACTTCTCAAGTATTCATCAGTGATGGCACCTGAATTGGTAAATGGCTGCTGGTCTTAGAAGCTAACATCCTGCTGCAGGGTTTCTCCAAGTTGCCTTTATAGGAGAAGCAGATGTTCTCTCCCTCCCTCCCAACTGTGTTCAAAGGACTGTACATACTGTCCTATTGCTAGACTTCTGCTGTCTTTCATTGACTCCTCATGCATTTTGAGCTTCTTTCCAGTTAGGGTTGCCAACCGGATTGCCCTGTCCCTTTAATTGAAGCTTAATGTGTGGAAATAGGCAGCTGAAGCTTTTCATCCCATGATTAATCAGATCACCAGGTAAATAAGATCCCATTAAGCCCATCAAATTTTTCTTCTCTAGGGATGAAACTGATATTTTTGCTGCAGTGGTAAAAGTAAACTCTCAGGCCAGCTTTGTTGACAATGGGGGTCTGTTGCAAGGGAGTGCAGAAGGTGTAAAATTCCATATAGTCCACCTTCTGAAGCTGCCGTTTCCTCTCGGCTAGGGGAACTGATCTCTGTAGTGTGGAGTTCAGTTGTAATTCCAAAATCTACTTGGAGGCTGATATCCCTAGGAGCAAAGGAAGGTGTTCTTCCCAAATAGAAACTCCCCTGTGGGGCAGGAGTTGGGGGGAAAGGGGTGGATTTGCTCTTCCCTTATCCAGCCTCACAAGGTAGCTTTCCTATGATGCCAGTGCACCTGCGGAAGAGAGTGAGAGGGTATGGAACAACCTGCACGTGTCACTTCCCTAGCCCCATGAAGAGCACTGGGGGCAAATTTTGCTATGGGGAAACTATCCACTTTTCAGAGCCGCAGATTTAAAAGGTAACATCCCCAAGCTACTGGGTGGGTAGTCAGGCAAGAGGAGCTGCTGCAGAAAAGATCCGCTTTCATGAACTCCTTCCCTAGGATCCAACCACAGCATTATTTTAACTGATAATTTCAGAAAGTGGCTCAGTGGTAGGGCATCTGCTTGGCGTGCAGAAGGTCCCAGGTTCAATCCCCAGCATCTCCAGTTAAAAGGGACTAGGCAAGTAGGTGATATGAAAGACCTCTGCCTGAGACCCTGGAGAGCTGCTGCCAGTGTGAGTAGACAATACTGACTTTGATGGACCAAGGGGGGTCTGATTCAGTAGAAGGCAACTTCATGTGTTCATGTGTGTTCAATATCTCTAATTCTCACCACGGCCCTATCTGTGGGCACTTAAATGCAGAGAATGGAGCCAAAGACAAGACACATCTTTTTTTTTTATTTCTTTTTTTTTTTAATAAAGAAAAAACAAGCGGGGAAAAACTCACAATCCAGCAATTAAAAAAAAGAAAAAATGCATATCAGACAAAATAATATTCATAACTTTGTACATAACTCATTTGTGGAATCTCTGGAATTTTACACTTTGGAATTCAAAATTATTATTTATGCAGATGATCTTTTATTGTTTATTTCAGAACCTCTTTCTTCCATTCCTGCATAAATGAATATGATTAATATCTTTGAAGACTTGTCTGGACAAGACTGGACAAAATCTGATTATCTGGACAAAATCTGAGTTGATGCCATTGGGAGACAATATACTACACAGTGTATTTGTTCATGGACATTTTTGGTGGTGCCCAGATGTCATTACTATGGTGTGTAATGTCACAACAATATCAATTTGATCAATTTTCACATGCGAAATTAACATTAAGGGCCAATTTACTCACCAATAAAGGTAAATTCATACTAGCAAACAAGGTTAGTTCCTCTGTCTAGTGACTGCATGGGTAGGAAATTCCTTTGTTTTTGGTACTGTATCTGTATTTTACAGTACAGTCCACCTTTTACAGTACAGTTCTCTCCTCTCAGTTATTAAACTTGACCCATATTCATTTCAAGTTACTGAAAACTTCAGGGTATATTCGTGTAAGTAAAACCCTGAGTTTAAATCCCTGCTTAGCCCATGAAGCTCACTGACTGGTCATTCACTCTTCGCCTAACCTACCTAAGTCATACTGTGAGATTGCCCCACTGATGTACGCCACCCTGAACACCTTATTAGACCAAAGGAAATTTAATCTTGTTTATTAAATCTATACTCCACTTTTCTCCCTAGTGGGAGATGACTAATATTTTACCCTCACAATAACTCTGTGAGGTAGGTTAAGGTGAAAGTGTGTAGCTGGCACAAATAGGACTGGGAAATTCCTGGAGATTTGAGAGTTGTCTGGGGGTCAGTGGTGCACCACCAAACCTTCTTCTTTAGCATACTCCCACATGCATCTCAGCACAGGGGAGGAAGGGGGTTCACAGCATCCTTAGCTCTCTCTCCCCAGGCCTTGGTCTACTCTCTAACTGCTTAAGTATGGCTGGGCCTGTCCTGCCAGACTGCCTTGGGGTTGTGCCTAATAAAGGTTTGCCTGGGGGTGGGAATACCCTGGGCTCTGCCTGTTGTGCCTAAGTAATCATACCTGCCTCACATGCAGACATACACGCAAGCTACATGCATAAGCCACTGAGTCGCAAAAACCATTAGCTGGCAGAAGCTGCTTACAAGCAAAAACCATAGAAGCCACTTCCCAATGCCCCCCCTTTCCTTCAGCACCAAGCACACACACACATTCCAATGTCTGATAAGGAGCGCTCCAGCGTTTCCCTCCTCCCCTTTGCAATGAAGCTTTCACTTTCAAAGAGAACGATGTGAACTTTCTCAAGGAGACAAGCTCTATTCATTAATGTAGCGAGGCTCACACAGGCGCTGAAGAAACAAATGATGCTGCATTGACAAGCTAACCACGGATGTTAAGAAAATGTGTCGTCGTTGTATTGGAATGTCAAATGTCTATAAAACCTCTTGCATTTGTCCAGCTTCGGTGTGACAGGATTGCAGAGCTGCTTGTCTGGATCCTGGATCCCCCGGTTATGATTCCATGGCCAATAAAGCAAGCCGTAAGCTCAAACCAACCTCCTCCCCTCATTCTTGAATCAGATTCTATAGGGAATCGGGGGAGCACATCATGCCAAGGCCTTTCGTTTAGAGGTGGGGCTTGGCTCATTCCCAGTTTCTGAGCCAATGGGCCTCCCTCATCAGCCCTGCCAGACCTGCGGCCTCAAAACAACCTCCTGCTGGCTGGTGCTGCTCCCAGGAAGTCACTATCCTAGAGTTGCCAACCACCAGGTAATCCAATGATAATCAAAAATCCACTTCTGGTGCTGGTATAATTACTAGAGAGTTTATACAGCACTCCTGCTCAATAGAAAATAAATGAATACTTTTAACCTTATACTTTGTTTTTAGTCTTTCAATAAATTCAAACACTGCAGTGTTTATATATTCAATATATATAGGCCAAACAAACCAAAACATAAAATAAGAAAGAGCCTAAAGATTGCTCAAGTTATTTATAAATAAATTCAAAAATGCAACAGTGTTAACAACACACTCCAATGAATTCAAAATGCAACAATGTTAACAACACACTCCTGGTGATGTATGTGTACCCAAAAAAAATGATATAACCCAAAGTAGAATTGTTATTCCAAAATAGACTGATTCATTGTGGTTCCAATCTGTCCAATATAATTATTATGGTTGTTCACGGCAAAAAGGGCTTGTCAGTTTCATTCATTCATGAGTTGCAAGCAGCACGTATCAGTTCCCTTTGTAAAGCGCAAATGATGTATATCAGTGTTGAATATACTTTATATCCCCAGGCATGGGGATGCAACTAGGTTGCTAACTCTCAGTTCATTTCTCCAAAGGAAGAAAAAGATAGTAAACCTTATCTTGAAGGGTACCAGGTGTTGATGGGTTCTCCAGATTAACAAACACATTTCAATTAGCTTTCATCAGCTTATTACCCGGTAGTAGGATTTCTATAAACAAAAATTATAAACATTATAGGACAGAATTATCCTTCCATATATTACAAGTTTAATACATACATAATACAAAAATATAATAGTAGATTAAACCCATACCTTATTTTAATGGTGTATAGGCACCTTTCCTCAAGACCTCCAAGGGTTCCTATGAGTAGCTATACTAATCAAGAGGCTAACAACAGCTTTCATACCTTTCAGGTGTGTATAGCATTAGGCTTCCTTTTTTCATTTTGGCATCCATCTTAAAGGGGAATTTTCTATTCTATGGTTGCCATATATCATAGTATCTCTTAATGGTGTTCCTCAATACAAACATATTATAATAGCAATCTGTTTTTAACTTCCGGTGCCTGTGCTGGTCCCTGCAACAGCCTCCTGGGAGAGTTCCCAGGAAGATCCAAGATACACTTTGAATTGGAGTGCTATTAGCACACCAACCCGGTCCTAAATAGTGGACTGGGATGCAGGAATTCCTCTGCAGCCAGAAGATAGCAATGTGACTCCCATACTCTCCGAGGGAGCTTTTTTAAGTCCCCCAGAGGTGTGGACGCTGTCCTGCTCGGCATTGAGGGGAGAAAGCATCGCCATGGGCGTTTTCTTGGCTACTAACTTGGACCTCCAACACCTATAACCATCTTATGAACTATTTAAGAAAAATACCTCACTCTCAGAAATCTAAGTGAGTACAAGAATACTTTTGATCTTACATTTTGAGCGCATAAAGTCAACCGGGTTGCTGACAACTACTGGGAACTTTGCATACTCCCCCCCCCCCCATTGAAATAAGACTTTCTCTGTTAAGATAAGCCATCAGATAAAGCGGCAGGAACTCTATCAAATCGATCAATGGGTAGACACAACAATTGAACTCTTTTGAACGACGTGAGAGGGACCAATCAATTTGTGGCATTTGAGGGGAAGGGGGAAATAAATCCCTCCTTCCTCTTGGCCACCCTACCTTTTTCCGGCCGCTCCCTATCCACGTCCCCAAGTTTCGTTTCTGGAATCGGATGTGCTATGTGGAAATACGTCTGCTGATTCTGGGAAGAAGGGAAGCCTCACGACGCAGGACCGGAAGAAATCCCCCTGGTGCACCTTCTAAAGGTTTGCCTTGGAAAAACTACAAAAAGGGGACATTGGAAGGTCCGCAGCTGCATTGTTTTTGGTTAACTTCCTACTTCCTGTTGGTGCCGACCTAGAGCGTCCGTAAAAAACATGTTGGTTTTTTTTAAAAAAAACTTCAACTTCGAATTTTACAAGTTCCAAAGCACTTTTTGAGAAATTCTTTTGGCGACTACACTTATTAACTGTTACTAAGCTACCCAAACTTATTAGAACTGTTATTAATAGACCTGCCAAAACTGATTTAAACAGTGGCAATTTGTAAATGTCACATTCAAGATCTGGATTGATAGTGTCACCTGCAACATCTAAGCCTAAGGATTTCTCTCAAGAAGCAACTATGGAGAAGAAAATTCAAGAAATGTTTGTTAAACAAAATGAAACTACTTCCAAACAACATGAACAGCTGTCCAAACAAATGGAGCAATTGACAACAATGATGAACTCCTTGGCTCAGATATTGACACAGAAGATAGATGTAGTAACTGAAGATTTGAAGGAAGTGAAGACCCAAGTGACTACATTCACTACAGATGTGAAGACATTAGATAGCTACTTGAAGAAAGTAATGGAAGATCAAAAGGATGTTAAGAAGAAGGTAGAGAGCCATGAGAGACAAATTGATGCAATTCTGGTCCAAGAAGATACAGTGAAAGACCAATTGGCAATGATGGACATGAAGACTAGAGAATCCAATTTACGCATACGGAATCTTCATGAAGACCTCGGTGACTCCAGACAATCGTTAATAAGGTGCCTCGCAGACTTAACTCAAATCAATGAACAAGAACTGGATGCTGCAGTGAATAGAATTTACAAGATCCCTTTACCTACCAGACTCAAGAAAACATGTCAAAGATAGCTCCAGCCAGTCTCCACCAGTTGGGCAGTCTTTGGTTGTTTAGGGCAGTCTTTGGTGTTTAGGGTAGTTCACAAAACAAAGCGTTAAACTCAGGTCTTTAAACCCCAGGTTAATGGGATAGCTGCCACCAACCCCAGAACAAAAGGTGAGCCTTCAGGCAAGGAGCCCAGGGTAACTCCAGCCAAGCTCCAAATTCAGGGTGACCCTTCCCCTGCCAGGGTGAGACCTGGTCAGGCCAGTTCACTCTGTTCAAAAAGGCTTACACAAAAGATAGCATGGTCAAAGCCAGTACAGGCACTTAAGATTCAGCCTTGGGAAACCACAGAAATCACTAGACACTTTCAATATTAATAAACTCAAAGTTTATTCAAAAAATTTGTGCTCATTTACAGAAAGGCAAAAGTTACATGAGGCATTTAGCATTTAAAACAAGAAAGCTTCAATAATCTAACTACACATTTCAGTTGAAAGGCAATTGGCTTAAAGTCAGGCAAATCAGACAAAAAGATAAAGCATTCAGTTTTGCAATGAGTTACCACAGTCCAAGAGGTTAGCATCTGGATGTTAGCATGCTGGTCTCTTCAGTCAAGCATAGATTCGTTCTATGGGATAAAACAAAGGTTGATGAAAGGCCCAGGATGCGCCAGCACATCCCAAAACCTCCATTCTTTCTGATCCCAAAACGGATCATTTTATCCTTTCCATCTTACCGGCCTATGGCCATCTTAGCCAATAAGATAGCAAGGATTTCAATTAACCCTACATTAATTTGTCATGTCATCTCTCAGTCACGAGTGTTGCATGCTGACTTGCATTCTGCAGTTATGCGAGACACCTGGGAAGACTCAAACTCAGAAATAACGTTTAATGGCCCTAGTTGTTGCCTGGGAGATAAATCGTTCGTTGCTGCCCCTGATGGCTGTAAATTCAGGGCAGCTGTTTATCTACCACCTTGAGACCTTGAGGAGTACTTTCCAAAATCGAAAGCACATTCCACAACAATTTACGAGAGGCCTGCTTGTTATTCCAGGCCCCCCAATGTTTAATTAGCCAGAGTTTAATATCAGAGAATACTAAGCCTGACGCCTGAACCAGAGTTTCATAGAAGGAAAGCAGGGGGCTTTTCCTTCACACTAAACCAAGGGATGTGATGGTTACTTTTTATGATATCAGGATGAAAGATGCTATTATGAAACTCCATTATGACAATCCGATGATGGTAGGAGATGCCACTCTGATAATATTAAAAGACATACCCAGACATTTAATGGCAAAAAGAAATATCTTTAAAGACTTCACTGCAACACTTCGAAAAAATGGAATAAAATATAAATGGATACTACCACAAGGATTAACTTTTATTCACAAGGGAGTCAGAACAACCATTACTTCTTTACAAGACGTGGGGAAATTAATGAGGAAATACAAAAGGGACTTTGCAGAAGTTACATCTACTGAATTGGAAAAGGATGAGCAAGAAGAAGAAGAAGAGGATTTGTCAGGCACCGGCCTGTTGTTCAGTGGTTAGCCAGGTGGTGCTTCAAGGTCGCAATGTTATTCTCCTCAGTGTTGTTATGTCTTACTCTGCCTTACCCTGGGAACAAGGCCCTGGGAACAAGGGCTATCAGGGGGTTGCCGTGGCAACCAAGAGTCATTCAGAAAGTTTGCTTTCCCTTATATCTCCTGTACCCTTAGCGGTTCAACCACAACCGATACAGCCCTTACCGCGACCCTACGCCCAACAAAGAGACCAACGAGCGACTTTTGACGGATCGGCGGAAGGGCTACCGTATTTCTTACATCAAGTGGACAGTTTTATGAGAGAGCAGGGGCCCACCTTACCCACGGAGGGACTACCCAGTTCCTTCAGAGACGCTTTAATCAAAGGTTACCAAAGTGAAGGGTCAGCCAATACTCTCCCCACGGATCTTGTCCAGCGGGGGGAACTCTGTTTTAAAAATGCCCATTCCTCATTGTGTATGAGATAGAGTTTGGCAAGGCTCATCAACAAAGTAGCCGTGAAACTCTCCCTCCCCAAGGCTCTGAGAAAGATCCGTCCAGTGTTCCATGTTAGCCTGTTGAAACAACATGTTCCCTCGCCCAGGTGGCATCCTGAAGTCTCGCAAGAGGTACCTGGCGTGGGGGTGGGGGTGGAACACTTCGAGGTCTCCAAAATCCTCGACTCCCGTATCCACAGGGGGGCGCTCCAGTACCTGGTTCGTTGGAAACACTTTGGCCCTGCTTACGATGAATGGGTTACATATCATCAAGTCTCCGCCCCTAGACTGGTGCACCAGTTCCATGTGTTGTACCCGGACCATCCCTCCCAGTCGGACAGGCGGGGAGAGGGGCCTTAGAGGGGGCAGAATGTCAGGCACTGGCCTGTTGTTCAGTGGTTAGCCAGGTGGTGCTTCAAGGTCGCACTGTTATTCTCCTCGGTGTTGTTATGTCTTACTCTGCCTTACCCTGGGAACAAGGCCCTGGGGACAAGGGCTATCAGGGGGTTGCCGTGGCAACCATTAGTTGTTCAGAAAGTTTGCTTTCCCTTATATCTCCTGTACCCTTAGCATTTCCCCCATTAGTATCGTTGCTTATTTCCAAGTCATTTTCTGCAAATCACTGTGCCTATTTCTCAATAAATCAACTTTCTATGGAAAACCTGCCTAGGAGTCGGTTTGTGGGATTTAGCTGGTGAGCCCAGAGCTGACAGTATTCAACACTGATATACATCGTTTGTGCTTTACAAAGGGAACTGATACGTGCTGCTTGCAACTCATGAATGAATGAAACTGACAAGCCCTTTTTGCCGTGAACAACCATAATAATTATATTGGACAGATTGGAACCACAATGAATCAGTCTATTTTGGAATAACAATTCTACTTTGGGTTATATCATTTTTTTTGACACATATATATCACCAGGAGTGTGTTGTTAACATTGTTGCATTTTGAATTCATTGGAATGTGTTGTTAACACTGTTGCATTTTTTAATTTATTTATAAATAACTTGAGCAATCTTTAGGCTCCTTCTTATGTTATGTTTTGCTTTGTTTGGCCTATATATATTGAATATATAAACACTGCAGTGTTTGAATTTATTGAAAGACTAAAAACAAAGTATAAGGTTAAAAGTATTCATTTATTTTCTATTGAGCAGGAGTGCTGTATTATCTCTCTAACCACCAGGTAATAGCTGGAGATCTCCTGCTATTACAACTGATCTCCAGCTGATAGAGATCAGTTCCCCTGGAGAAAATGGCCGGTTCCCCATGTATGGATTTATCTAGTTTCTTATCATTCTTTCATGCCTTCCTTGCCATGTATATACGGTACTCCAATTTAGATGTTATACGGTAATTAATTTCAGCTGTGGAGTTAGTGAAACTTAAAATGGCGTTAAACATTTCTTTCTTCAGACGTCTTATCCAGCCGTCCTTACATACCAGGAAGGTACACTCCTTTAACTTCTGAATGTTATGTTTTTCATTCTAACTCTGTATAAATTGCATCATATACTATGCCAGATGTATATTGTGTTTCACAACATTTATGGATGGTTTCTAGTTATACATCTTATTTTTTCAGAAGCTACGAGCACACGGAAGAATTTACAGCTTGAAAAAATATCTATGAAATAGGAATTTACTGGAAGCCCATTGCGCTATATTCTTGTTCCATTGCTTTTTGTTCTATGTATGGACTTTTATGACCTATGAGCATTTTAACGCCTTTGTATTTCTTAACGTTTTGCGTTACTTATTTATTGTACATTTGAGACCTTGTCCGTTGTTTCTTATCAATTGCAGTTGTTCTTTTGAGGTTTTCCCTCAGAATATATTTCTATCAGCATAATCCAGTTGTGATAATTTATTGCTCCATAGTAGTGTGTGTCTACTTGTGCTTTAGTTTTGAATCCACACTTCCTGTTTAAGCACTAGCAGCCGCTTTTTTTGAGTACTAACCACCAGGTAATAGCTGGAGATCTCCTGCTATTACAACTGATTTCCAGCCGATAGATGTCAGTTCCCCTGGAGAAAATGGCCCCTTTGGCAATTGAACTCTATGGCATTGAAGTCCCTCCCCTCCCCAAACCCCGCCCTCCTCAGGCTCCGCTCCCAAAAACCTCCTGGCAGTGATGAAGAGTGACCTGGCAACCCTACACTATCCCCTACCTCTGTCTATTTCCAGCCCCCTCCTGTGACTCCTGCCCCTGGTCTACTCCAGCCCCCTTGGCCTGGGATGGCTTTGTCCCCCTGGCCAGCTGTCCTTGGGTGTGCTGGTGAGGCCTCTCCTTGACTTCATAGAATTATAGAGTTGGAAGGGGCCATACAGACCATATAGTCCCGTGTTGGCGAACCTATGGCACGCGTGCCGACTCTGGCACGCGTAGCCCTCTCTGCTGGCACGCGCCCGGCCGCCTCCACTCAGCCCCCGGGGAAGCAGCCTTCCTTCCCCTTCCCTTCCCGGGCTGGAGGCGAGGGGCCGAGGCGCGGCTTTGCCTGGCCCCGCGCCACGGGCGGTCCGCAGCGACTACGGATTGGGGGCGGGGACAGCGGGCGAGCCGGCAGCAGTCGCCCTCAGGGCCCGCCCGCCCGCCCGCCCGCTGCAAAAGGCCCCTGAAGGCCGGGCCGCCACCTGCGGCGCCTCCCCCGCTTGGCCAAGAGGAGCCGCCGCCCCGGTTCTGCCCAGCCGAGCGGCCTGTGAAGCGGAGCCGGGGAGCGGGAGCGGCCCGTGCGGGGGGGGGGGCGTGCTGCGGTGGCGGCCGGCGGGATTTGCGCCCAAGCAGCCCCCGGAGCCTCTGGCCCAGCCTGGGCTCCGCTGCAGCTGCCAGAGAAACGCAGCGGAGCACGGCCCTCTCTGAAGCCGCAGCGTGCAGGAACGCTGCGGCCCCTTTAAATCCCCTCTCGCCATCGGCAAGAGGAGGCGGGAGGCGGGAGGGAGGAAGACGCTTCCCCCAAGCCGGGAAGGCGAAGCGTCCCTGCACGCCGCGCGGCACAGGGGTTGAAACCTCTCTCGGCCGCCGCAGAGGGAGGGAGGGAGGGAGGGAGGGGAGGGGGGGAAGAAGAGGAAAAAGCCAATCGCTCCCTCCCGGGGCCGGAGCATCCGCGTGGGAGCCGATCAGGTGGAGGACTTTTGTGGACTTGGGGGGGGGGAGAGGTGGGAAAGCTGAAGCCCGGTCGCAGGGAGCCGGCTGTGTGTGAAGGCTTTTCTCTCTTTTCTTCCTTTTTCAGTCACTCTCCTATTCTTTCTCTCCTCTTTCCCCTTCTCTTTCCCCGTCTCTTTCCCCTTCTCTTTCTCCTTCCCCTTCTCTTTCTCTTTCCCCTTCTCTTTCTCCTTCCCCTTCTCTTTCTCTTTCCCCTTCTCTTTCTCTTTCCCCTTCTCTTTCTCTTTCTTTCCCCTTCTCTTTCTTTCCCCTTCTCTTTCTCTTTCCCCTTCTCTTTCTCCTTCCCCTTCCCCTTCTCTTTCTTTCCCCTTCTCTTTCTTTCCCCTTCTCTTTCCCCTTCTCTTTCTCTTTCCCCTTCTCTTTCTCTTTCCCCTTCCCCTTCTCTTTCTCCTTCCCCTTCCCCTTCCCTTTCTCTTTCCCCTTCTCTTTCTCTTTCCCCTTCTCTTTCTCTTTCCCCTTCTCTCTCTCTCTCTCTCTTTCCCCTTCTCTCTCTCTCTCTCTCTCTCTTTCCCCTTCTCTCTCTCTTTCCCTCTCTCTCTCTCTCTTTCCCCTTCTCTCTCTCTCTTTCCCCTTCTCTCTCTCTCTTTCCCCTTCTCTCTCTCTCTTTCCCCTTCTCTCTCTCTCTCTTTCCCTCTCTTTCCCTCTCTCTCCCTCCCTCCCCCCTCTCCCTCCCCCCCTCCCCCTCCCCCCTCTCTCTCCTTTCCATGCTTCCTTTCTGCCTTCTTTCTGTCCTTCATTCTTTCCTTCCTTCCTTCTTTCTGTCCTTCATTCCTTCCTTCCTTCTATCTGTCCTCCTTTCTTCCCTTCCTTCTTCCTTTCCGTCCTTCTTTCCTTCCTTCTTTCTGTCCTTCATTCCTTCCTTCCTTCTTTCCTTACTTCTTTCTGTCCTTCCTTCTTTCCTTCTTTCTGTCCTTCCTTCTTTCCTTCTTTCTTTCCTTCCTTCCTTCTTTCCTTCCTTGCAGATCGACCGCAGGCTGCAAGCTGCGCCCCCCTGGCACCTTGGTTGCCTGGGCCCACCGCTGGCTGCCTTCCCACCTGGGAGGAGGGGGAAGACCTGGGGGAGCTGAGACACCCTCCAAGCCTTCTCTGCATACCCTCCCCTAAGGTTGCCAACCTCCAGGTGGTGGCTGGAGATCTCCTGCTATTACAACTGATCTCCAGCCAATAGAGATCAGTTCCCCTGGAGAAAATGGCCACTTTGGCCATTGGGCTCTATGGCTGTGCAGTCTTCCTCCCCAAACCCCGCCCTCCTCAGGCTTCACCCCCAAAACCTCCCGCCAGTGGTGAAGAGGACCTGTCAACCCTAGCTTCCCCACACACACACACACACCAGGAGATCTACGCCCGGTATGGCCCCCGAACGATGTTATAAATATGCAAATGGCCCTTGGCAGAAAAAAGGTTCCCCACCCCTGTTCTAAACTAAAACCTCAGTATTCAGGTTAAATTGCCGCATTGGCACTTGGCGATAAATAAGTGGGTTTTGGGTTGCAGTTTGGGCACTCGGTCTCTAAAAGGTTCGCCATCACTGATATAGTCCAACATCCCCCCCCCCCCGGCTGCTCCTGGCAAAGGAGTCTGCCCGGGCTCACCCTGTCTGACTTCCCCGGTTGATTCCATTGCTTTGTTGCTGAGCTAAAAACAGAAACACAAATGTTAACCGTTTCTTCAAATGTATCAGGAGCAGAAAACAATCCAGGCGTGGTGGTGGTGCAGCTGTTGGGTCACAAAAGATAATTGCTGAAGGGAGATGGGGTGGTGGCAGAGAAACAGCATGAATTAGGTATGGCTGTTTTCCACATGGAAAATTCATTTTGTTTATTTAGTTCATTTTTATCCCACTTTCCACCCAAAGACCGCCCCCACCCCACATTCAACAAAGTGAGGGGAGAGGCGTATTTGGCTGCGGTAGTGCAAAAAGAGAGCCAGTCCTCTTGCATCTTCTGGCCTGATGTGGGAAGAGGGTGGGCCTGGGAAAAAGGCTTAATAGCACAGGGGTGGAGATTTCCTCCCTCTTTTGAAGCGGATGGAGCAGACAGGCGGACGGAGGAATGGAGGAACTCACACTCGAACATGTGGCTGAGTATCTGGGAAGAGGGAGACGGGCAGGGGCCGTCCGTTTGGTACAGTCCTTCCAAGGGTGGTGGGGCAAGCATCTGCTTGTGCACAGAGGGTCTCAGCATCTCCTGCTTTCTGCCTCTCTGGACACAGTCCTCTTTTAGTTCCCTGCCACGTGCGCGTGCCGTTTTGCTCCTTTTGTTTCCTTTGTCTACGTGCGCTTTCAGGAGACATAGCCTTTGTTCTGTTAGCTTGCGCTCAGGAAGCCGGGTTGCGAACTGGCTGCCCGGCGTCAGGGTCCTACTGCCCCCATTGTACAGGGGCTTGTGGCCTAGCTTTTGCTTCTCTCTCACGCACGTTTTTGGAACAGAAACGTTTCTTTTCTGCAGCATCTACCTCCTGCTTCACGCACGTTGCTGAATCGGAGGCCCCTTCATTTCTTTTCTTAACCCTCTACCTCTTGCTTCTACCAGCCATGGGACCAAGGAAAGGCACACATCCCTCACAGGCCAAAAGGCCCAAGAGGGCACGGAGGCCCACCCAAAAAGTACTGGAGGGGCAGGCTGCTGGCCACGTGGCCCGGCACATCCAAGCCACAAGCACGACCACCCAGAAAGGGAAGCAGGGCAGTGCTTTTCAAGCAGCGGGTCGGGTGCAAGGAATCGTGGGGCAGGGGAGGCCGCCTGCTCAGGGTGGGGCCTCACTGCAGGGGGCTCATGATTTGGAATCCATTTATCAGATTGTGTCCGTGATTGCAGGACGTATGGATGCGATTGCAGGGCGTATGGATACGCTGGAGCAGGGGAATGCCAGGGAACCCAGGGAGGACAGTGAGTCTGCCCCTGCACCGACAAGGGAGAGCTGCTCATCACCCAGGCTCTTAGAAACAGGTGAGTCCCCAGTGCACACACAGTCACGGGCCACAACATCTACTGGGGAGTCTTTAATTAACGATCAGGCAATGGACTTGCCACCCCTTATCAGTCAAATGAGGCACTGCCTGCCTTGGGGGCCCCGCAGCTCTCCGGGCGGGGGCGGCAGCCTTCCGGGCTGGGGCGGCGGCCTTCTCGTCAGTCTGCGGCCACTGCCCAACATCAAATGTCAGTGATCAATCAGGTGTGGCAAGGACAGCAAGCCACTGACCCCCGGGGGAAGCTGGATGGGGGAGCCACAGGGCCCACTCCGGTGGCTGTGCAGCCTACTGCCGCAGCTACGCTTGGCCAGGGCCCTCAGCCTCAGTTGATTACACATGGGGAGATGGGGCTGCCCTTAGGATCCCACCTTCCCCAGGCTCTCACAGACAAAATACTTAGAGGGGAATATGTGGATATCTTTTCACTGCTGAACGGGGATGAGGAGCCAAAAAGAGAGACAAGGAAGGGCATAGGGATGACAATAAGTGGCGAAGGAAGAAAGTGGACCGCACTTGGCCCAACTGGTTGGTAGGTTACCTTATCTATCAGGGGGTGATTGTGCATGAACAGCCATCCAGGGCCTCGGCCTTGGTCAAATCTCTGGACATCATTAATCATGCTTATAACGAGTTCATGGGGCAAGCTTGGCTCCAATATGATGAGAATTTCAGACTGTGAGCAGCTCGTAACCCGGCCCTTGCTTGGGACGTCCCGCAGGGTGAATTGTGGATGCAGTGCATGATGCCTGCAAGGGCAGTGCAGGGTGAGAAGTCCCACAGTGGACACCTCATCAATCGTGCCCCAAGCTTCAGGCCCCTGGGGGGCCAGGCGGTTCAACCCCGCTTGCTTTGCTGGGATTTCAGTTCCACCGGCCACTGTAGATACAGGCACAAATGCTCCATCTGTAGGGAACCCCACCTCGTCACTTCCTGCCCCAAGGGTCGACCCCATAGGTGGGGTTGAGGGGACCAGGGCTGGGGGCAGAAAGGAGGTGGGGGAGCTGCCACAGGCACTGCTCCAAAAGGCGCCCAGTCCAATTAAAGTCCCCGAACTCAGGCTCCTTTTAACTGCCTACCCGAAGGATTTGGACATGCGGTATTTGATTGATGGTTTTACATATGGTTTTCAGATCCCAGAGGTGGGCTCTAGGGTGCATAGCATGGCCAGGAATCTGAAGTCAATAACTGGAATGGAGGGTGTAGTTAAAACAAAAATTGATAAGGAAGTCAAGGAAGGCAGAGTAGCAGGCCCATTCAGTGCCTTGCCCCTAAAAAATCTGCGTATTTCACCACTGGGTATAGTCCCAAAGAAGGCTCCTGGGGAGTTTAGGCTGATACATCATCTTTCATTCCCGAAGGGCGGATCGGTGAATGACGCCATTCCCCAGGAGCTTTGTTCGGTCAAATATTCATCCTTTGATAATGCAGTGCGTTTGATATGCACTTTTGGAGAGGGTGCGCTGTTGGGGAAGTGTGACATTAAGTCTGCGTTCCGCCTCTTCCCCGTCCATCCACTTGACTTCGATCTCCTGGGTTTCTCATTTCAAGGCAAATTCTATTTTGACAAGGCATTGCCTATGGGGTGTTCCATATCTTGCGCGGCGTTTGAAAAATTCAGTTCCATGCTAGAGTGGGCAGTTAAGGTGCTTTCTGATCAACCCAGCGTAACACATTATCTAGATGATTTCCTTTTTGCAGGCCCCCCAGAGTCGCATAAGTGTTTGGAGCTCATGCAGCGATTTCATGCATTGTGCGGGGAGCTGGGAGTGACCCTAGCCCATGAAAAGACCGAGGGCCCATCCACCAAGCTGACATATCTAGGAATCGAAATGGATACCGTGGGGCAGCTTTCGAGGCTGCCAGTCCAAAGCTTGCTGAGCTCCGGGGCCTCGTTGTCATGAGTCAGCCTGAGAATTACTCTTCAGAAGAAGAGGCGGCAGAACAAGCCCTCACTCCCTCTGAAGAGATAACACCAGAACAGCAAGACGGGGCCTCTGAGCCAGAAGACCGGCCGGCTGAAACAAGAGACCAGGGAAGAGAAAGCCTTTCACCTTCAGGGTCTCCTCCACCAGTGGAGAGAAGAAGAGTAAAAGGTAGAATGGCATTGCAGCAAAGGAGAAAGTTGGCCCGGCTTTTGGACAAAAGACGTAAGTTGGCGCAGGAGGAATCAGAGTCTGAAGCCGACAGTTGAGCTGAAACACCTGGAGAGTCACGAAGGCAATATAAGCAAGACTGACTGTTAAGTGCCTCGTGGGAGCAAATGTTATTGCATGCCGCCTGTCTCTTATCTTGAGAAGCTTCATTTGGAGTCCGGTTTGCCGTGGTGTTGAACTTGGAAGAAAGCCGTGGCCTGCAGCCAAGACCTTAGAGGCGAGGAGCTTGTGTCTGTCTGTGACCTTGTTCCTGTATTTTGAGTATACTGCTCCTGTCCTTATTAAGGAGCTGCCGGGCCCTCCAGGCAAGAGTAAAATACGCATCAGGCTCTGCTTCCTTCAGCACCGATAAGTTGCTGTGTGGAAAGCAGAGACTCAGACCTGCCTGTACGCAACACTCGTGCTTGGTGCTATGTGGGCAAGGAAAATCAAGCTGCGTGAGCTCCAATCATTGGTGGGACATTTGAATTTCGCATGCAGGGTAGTCACACCGGGGCATGCCTTTGTGCATTGCCTCTGCCGGGCCATGGCTGGCGTGCGGGCCACCCACCACAGGATACGGGTCACTAGCGCCATGAGGCAGGACCTTTGCATGTGGGCCCGTTTTTTGGAAAGTTACAATGGGGTATATTTCTGGAGGGAAGACTTTTTGCTCGAGGCAGAACTTCAGGTGGACTCTGATGCAGCTGGGGCCCACAGGTTTGGCATTTACTTCTGGGGCAGGTGGTGTGCCAAGCGGTGGCCAGCAGAATGGAAGGCCAGTGACATTATAAGGGACCTCACTTTCCTAGAATTTTTCCCAATGGTAGTCGCAGTTCACATCTGGCCGGAGGCTCTAGCCAATCATTCAGTGTGTTTCTGGTGTGACAATAAGGCTGTGGTCCACATTGTTAACACATTGTCCTCCCAATCCCCTAGAGTCATGTCCTTGGTGCAGGCTTTTGTACAACAGTGCCTCAAATATAACATCCTTTTTTCAGTTCGCCATGTTCCTAGAATAACAAATAATTGCACTGATGCACTATCCCATTTTCAGATAGAGCGCTTCAAGATCCTGGCCCCTCTAGCCCAGGAATCACCAGAGGAGATGCCCGTGGCATTGTGGAGTCTTGGAGGGGTGAGGCCTGGCGTGCCATAGACAACTCTTTGGCCCCGCGTACTCGGAATGGCTATGCCAGGAGTTTCCGGGCTTTTGAGGAATTTAGGGGGAAGGAGCAGCTGCAGCCGGTTTGGCCTATACCGGTGGACCACCTCATGCAGTACTGCGTCCAGCTGCACAACACAGGGTACACGGTTTCCACTATAGCTGGCCGCCTGTCAGCTTTGGCATTCTACGCAAAGGCCGCCGGGAGGGCAGACATGACAGGCGACTTTAGGGTGAGGAGGATGCTGGAGGGGTGGGCCAGAGCAGAGCCAAGGAAGCCAGATGCCAGGGCCCCGGTGTCCCCTGAGTTGCTAGCAGGTTTGTCTCTGGCCTTAGAATCGCACTGCGCCTCAGCTTTCGAGGTCAAACTGTATTGTGCAGCTGCCCTCCTAGCCTTCTTTGGGGCCCTGCGGATTAGTGAATTGTTAGTGCGATCCAAACGGGACCAATCAGGCAGAGCACTGCATATGCGGGATGTTTCCGTAATGGCCACGGGTTTAGCAGTCAGGCTCCGAGCATCTAAGACTGATCAGAAGGGTAAGGGAAAGGTATTTCAATTGTACCCCTGTGCATCAGTGGCCGTTTGCCCCGTGCAAGCCGTGAAGAGCTATGTTGCAACATAGGGACAGGGAACTGGGCCTTTTTCCAGCATGCCGATGGCAAGCCACTTACTAGGTACCAGTACTGGGCGGTGGTGAAGAGAGTTTTAGCTAGTCTGGGAGCCCCACTTCACCTTTTTGGTACTCACTCCTTTCGCATTGGGGCTGCCTCCACAGCGGCCACTTTGGGTCACGGGGATGAAATGGTTCAGTCAGTCGGCAGGTGGCATTCAGCAGCTTTCAGGTATTATGTCAGGCCTTTGGTTTCGGTGGCACAGCTGCAAGGAGCGGGGTCGGGGCAGGGGTCCTCTGCGGCGGCACACTGATGTTTTGTCTTTACAGGTTGCCAGTGCAGGAGGAGGCGGGTTCTCATTTGGGCCACAGCATTATCTTTTGGGCTAGCCGCAGGGCAGCCACAGGGGGTTTCGGCACGCAGCTGGGTTTAAGCGAAACGATGCTGATTGCATGGCTGGGCAGAAGGGGCATGCAGTGGGAACAGTTATTGCCAACCCTCCACGACCACCTGAAGGCGTCTCACCCACCTCAAGTAATCGTCATCCACTTGGGCGAGAATGACATGGGAAAGCGGCCTGGAAAGTCTATTGTTTTGCAAGCCCTGGCGGACTTTGAGCACCTGAGGGCCCTGGTGCCCGGCGTATGGTTGGTTTGATCAGACATGCTCCAGAGATGGGTCTGGAAGGGCACATTGGCCCCAGGGCACTTGGAAAGGGCTCAGGCAAAAGTGACTGGTGAAATACGGCCTGCGGTAGTCGGGGGATGGCTTGCATATTGCGCATCCAGAAATCAAGCATTGCTTTCCACAACTATACAGACCTGATGGTGTCCACCTTTCAGATGCAGGCTATGACATCTTGGGGGATCTGCAGCGGGGCCTCCTGGCAGCCTAGAGGGCAAGTGGGGGCTGGGAGTGGACCAAGCATTAGGCTGATCCACCCCCCACCCCCCGTGACGGGAGCAGTGCGGGGAAAGAAAAGGTGGCTTCATGGTTCATGTTACAACTCCGGTGAGCACCCTGAGGCATCACTTGAGAAGATGAAGGAATAACCCTCAAACGAGGACTGGGGCCTCGGTGCCTGGCAGGGACCTGGGACAGGAACTCCTTAAGGGGTGCCGCTATCCTTTACCTATAGACCTCGCGTCTAGGGTGGATTGGACGCTGCACACCTCCCTCAAGCACTAAAAAGGCTTGACAAGGAAGAGCAGGAGCCATACCACATGTGACGGCTCGGAGCTCAGATCCAGGGTGGGTCTCGCCCTTAGAACAAGGATGCAAAAGCAAGAGGAGGCCTGACTCTTCAGCATCCCTGCAGTGGCCCACACTGCAGTCAGTTATTGGGGATGTTCTGGTTTTGTGTGCTGCAGATCCCTCTTGAACGATTAAATAAAGTTGGCCCTTTTATTATCCCAGCTCTGGTGTCAGCTCTCATTATTTACACATCCGCAGACAAAAGCTCAGGGCAGCATACATCCCTCTCCGCTCCTCCTTCCTCACAGAAACCCTATGAGGCCCATCCAAACTTTTCTTTTTTCTAAGGGCTCACGTGATTCTCACTTTTCTCTTACATTTCGATCCCACCCCATTCCCTTTTTGCATTGGCCATCTGTCAGCCCATCTCCACTGACTGCCTCTTTCACCAGGTCTTTCTTTGTGGTGGTAGATATTTGCTGACTAAGCACTTTGACATGTCAGGATCTGTCTGCAGTGGCCCAGTCACTGGCCTTCCTACTGCAAAGTTTTTGCAAAGTTCATGTCCCCTTAACCCCTCCCTTGCCCACCGGCTTCCTGTCTGCCTTTCCTTCTAACATCTTAATGTATTCTTCATCACCTTTATTAGGCATTTACCACACCATAGTTATAAAACAAGATTACAAAAACCGAACAGTCTATAGAAGCATTAAAATAACATTGTTAGTAACATTAACTAGGAGCGTGTACAACCAGTTCACATATCCTTGATACAGCTAGCAGGTATCTAGCTACTTGTTGAGTACTAAAAGAATTTCTGTCTGATAAAAGACATACCACCAACTGCTGGTCTGAGAAACTCTTAGCACTTGACAACAAATGTCTGATATAAACATTCCTCGGCCTCAAGTAAAACTTACAGTGCAGTAACATATGAATTAAGTGTTCAGGTACCCCAGCCATGCATGGACAACACCTGGCGCTGAGAGGAATTCTCTTACATCTACCATATAAAAAGGCTGATGGAAGAATATTAAACCTGGCAAGCATAAATGTCTGCAGACAACAGGTGATTCCTGTGAGATAAGTAAGCAGCTACAGTTCCATAATCCAGGACCACACCATTGAAACATGGGAGTACAATGTCTGTTTGCTAAAGAAAATAAAGTTTGCATTTCTATATCTAGCAAGCACTGATACAGCAATCGAAAGGCCTGCCCTTTTCCAAGCAGCAAAGGAGAGTCAAAATAAATACCAATAGATGTTATTTTCCTATTAAGTAACTTTGACCACTAACTTATATAGGAGTCGGAGAGCAAGGCAGAGATATAACAGGGGTGTTCAGTTAGAAAATGCAAACGCAACCAGAATTTAATGGTCTGAATCCAGAGTTAGTTTCCGAGTATGCTTGCCCAGTTTCAAGGAATAGAGCTGCATACCCAATGCAATTAGGAACACCTAAAATGCGATGCAGAAAAGACGACTGGACCCTCTCAGGGTCCTGGCTTATTCAGCTAGGAATTCCATATAGAAATTGGGCCATAGATTTAACCTTGAACACACGTAAGGCAGCAGGAACTATTTGACCGCCATGAACGTAGAAAAAGCGAGTTGTGGCCTCAATACTGCATTTGGCGAGGGACAAAGTATAGTTTCCGTGGAATGTCCAATTGTTATTATATTGGAAGTTCAGTCCCAGATATCTAAATTGTTTCATTTGTTCACTGTCATGTCCATTAAATTTCTAACAGCAGCTCCACCAAGTTTTGGAAAAAACCCGAATCTTAGATTTCCTAAAATTTATAGATAATAAATGAGAATCGCAGTCGCTCACAAACAAAGGCAGCAATCGCCTTAAGCCCTTCTGTGTTAGTGATAATACCACAGCATCATCAGCATAGAATAATAAGGAGATGGAGGAAGGACCCAGTTTGGGGAAATGGCCATCTACTGTTCTTTTCTTTTTTTTAATATATATTTTATTCATTTCGAGGGGGGGTATACAGAGACAAAAGGGAAAGGATAGGGGACCGTCTGCTATTAAAATACATTTATAAAAAATAATGATAACATTTTAACATAAAAAGGAAATACATTATTATTACCACAATTATTTCTCTAATTGATTAGATAAAACAACTTGTTCCACTAGAAGATACTCATTTTGCTATAATCAGTAGTTGTACCGTTGTTATTGTTCTGCTAAAAAATTACATCACTTTACTTCGATCAATATTTTTACCGCTTCATAAAGTTTCAGCTACTGGTTTCTATATACCTATAAAACAAACTCCATTTTTCATTGAACTGTTTGAGAGTTTCTTCATCAGTCATGTTCATGATATGGGTCATTTTAGCCATTGTGGCATATTCTAGCATTTTATCTTTCCAATCATCTATGTCTGGCATATTTGATTGTCTCCATCTCTTCACAAGAACTACTCTTGCTGCTGTTGTGGCATATTTAAACAATTCTTTTAATTGCAGAGATGGTTCCGGTGGCAGGCCATCTACTGTTCTTAAAGTTAGCGCAAGATTGTTTATTAAAAGGTTGAATAGATAGGGGACCAATGCACATCCCTGTTTCACAGCTTGGTTTGTAGCAATCTCTCTAGTTTGTTCACCTTGAGGGTCATATTGGACTAGGCAGCTGGTTGAGAAATGCAGTTTCTGGGATAAGAAAGAGCAGTCTCTTACCAGTTGAAGTCTTAGTCAGTTTCTCCCACAGAAGTTTTCTGGGAATAGAACTGAAAGCACCCCTTAGGTCAAGGAAGGATGCAAACCGTTTCTTACCACTGCAACCGCCATATTTCTCAGTCAGATGGGCTAGGGTAACACAGTGATCTAGAGGAGACCTGTCAGCACAGAACCCAATCTGTTCCCGGTGCAGAATTTTATTGTCATTCATTCATACAGAGAGCTTATCTAGTAGATGGCTTGCATATAATTTGCCAATAATGGATCTTAATTCTTTTTTTAAAAAACTACTATTTTATTTTTCACACTATATGTTACAGACTAAAACTACGATTCGTACAATATCACATAGACAACACAACTACTTACCATGCCGTACAATATGCCAATATATACTTTGCCAGGCTGCCCTTAAAACATTTGCTTTCATTGTGAATTCATGTAACATAAAAATCTAATGTACTATTAATTATTAACAGCCTTATTATAATAATGGATCTTAATTCTTTACTATGTATGGGTGTGAAAGCTGGACAATGAAGAAAGCTGATAGGAAGAAAATAGATTCCTTTGAAATGTGGTGTTGGAGGAGAGTGTTATGGATTCCGTGGACTGCCCCCCCCCCAAAAAAAAATCAGTGGGTTATAGATCAAATCAAGCCTGAACTGACCCTAGAAGCTAAAATGACTAAACTGAGGCTATCGTATTTTGGTCATGTCATGAGACAACAAGAGTCACTGGAAAAGACAGTTATGCTAGGAAAAGTTGAGGGCAGCAGGAAAAGAGGAAGACCCAACAAGAGGTGGATTGACTCAATAAAGGAAGCCACAGCCTTCAATTTGCAAGATCTGAGCAAGGCTGTCAAAGACAGGACATTTTGGAGGACTTTAATTCATAGGGTCGCCATGAGTCGGAAGCGACTGGACGGCACTTAACACACACACACACACACAATTCTTGACCTCAGGGTAACACAGGAACGAACAGTGAAATCAGTAATCTGCAGTATAATTTTATTCTGACACCGTGAATCACTACTCCTTTACATTCTTTTGCAGTTGGCTTCCAGAGCTCTGGATACTCTCAGGCTTTCTCTTGGTCTGGTTGTGTTCTCCACCTCCCCATTCTATCATGCCTCAAAGCTCTGTCAAGAAACATACAGAAAGGCTCCTGGTCCTTCTTCCTTTTCCAGCTACCAACAAGGAGATAAATAAAAGGATTGATAGAGCTTCCTATGCAATAACATATCAAAGTCAGATAATGAAGATTGTGATGCCTGAACGGTGTGGAAAAAAGAATCAAAACAATAATTTTTGCAGTTGGATATAATATAAGATGTAGAACAACTGCAGCCAAAATGCTGATGTCAAGACTTGCTGGAAGGTTTTGCTGTGGTTTTCTTTTAATTCTGATAAAAAGGGCCAAAGCGGAAAGGAGCATGCTGGGAAGCATTATTATAAAGAACAAGATGCGGTTGAATATTGTTGCAACGTCACAAGGGAAATTGCCAAGTTGCAAAATGGCAAGGTACCTGTGGCTGCATAAAAAATGGTCTAATACTTTTGGCATAACAGACAGGATCCAAAGAAAGGCACATATCAAGGCTGTGGGACACTTTTGTCGGTGAGATTGATACCAGACCGGGGCAAAGACAGTCAGACATCTTTCAGCAGTCATAGCTGTTAAAAAGTAGCAGCTGGTTTCATGTCCAAAGAAATATATTATTATCATTATCTGCTGAACGTTATAAGTCATAACAAGAGGATTGAAGAATGCTAGAAAACAAATAAATGCATGCAGCATTGAGAGAAAATCACCAAGAGCTATGTTTGCAGCATATGTGGTGAACTTGGTCTTCTTGATGGTGCAGCAGAGAAGCCAGAAGACAATTCCATTCCCAATTAATCCCAAAAGGCTGATTACGGTACATATGATCAAAACTGTGAAAAATACTGAGGTGTAAGATTGGCTTTGCTTCAATTCCAATTCTCCATTATAGTACTTGTCTGCATCAGCAGTGTGTAAAAACAAGAGGCTTGTCTGTAGCACAGTCTGTAGCATGCCAGCAAAGTGTTGCTTTAATTCTTCTCAACCTACCAAAGTCAAACACAATTAGTTAGTGGTTATGGTGTCGGACTCGGATCTGGGAAACCCAGGTTCAAATCTGCCATGGAAGCTTGCTGGGTGACCTTGGGCCAGTCACATACTCTCAACTCTGACCATGGCTAGTAGAATGAAAGATGGAAACTTGCCTTACCATGTCAGAGGCGAGTGGCCGACAGAACTATGGTTTTCTCTCCCTGTTTGCTCCTCTCCTTGGTTTCACTGTGCTTATGTAACACATGGAATGTAGACTCTCATTACCTCACAGCAATTGTGTGGTGACGCTCACTGTGATATCATTTGGTATCCATTTCAGTCCAGCTTCTGTGACTGTCTAAGACTTGGGATGGAAACTCCCTTGAATGCTGTCTATTAGTGGAAAGAGGGCTTCACATGAAGCAAATGCATCCACGGGCAGGCCATTTTTTTTTTTGGCAGTGCTTTGAATGCAATGTCAAGTCTCCCTGGCAATGGCTCTTCCGGGACAAACAAAATCTTGATGTAAGAGAGATCTTGAAGCAGTTCCAGACTAACATTGCCACTCTGCTTAAAAGGACAATTGGTGACCTTGGTCTAAATGGTGGAGGATTGCAATGAGAATTAGAACAGAATGAGGGGAATACCATGTACTACACTGTTGTCTTTGGATAATAATGAACACATATATTTATTTTAAACAGCTTTCAGGTACCAAGACTGACTGATGGATCATCAACAAAAGAGAAATACACTTCCGTAGATTCCCTACTTCCAGGATTCTCTCTTGTGAAAAAACACCTGTGTGGAAGGCTTTAACATTGGGGAGAAGGGGGCTGAAAAGCACTTGTGTGTGTAAAGTGCTGTCAAGTTGCAGCCGCATTAGGGCTACGCCAGCAAGGGCTTTCAAGGCAAGTGATAAGCAGAGGTGGTTTGTCATTGCCTTTCTCTGCTGAGTCTTCCTTGGAGGTCTCCCTTCCAAGTAATGACCCTGCTTAGCTTCCAAGATCTTATAATACTGGGCTACACCATGCTGCCTTCCCTCCCAAAAACCACTTAGGGAAGCTGAAAAGATAATATAAGATTTTATTTATTTATTTAGAAAATGTGTATGCTACCTCTCCAGACCTGCTCAACCTGTTGGTTAAAACTGCACAAACCATAAAAAAGATCAATAAGAACAAATCAGCAAGAACAAATAAAAACAAATCAATAAAATCAACATAATTTAAAACATTACAAAAACTAGAGCAGTCTAAAATGTTGTTGATAGAGGTCTGTAGGCAAGGAGCTGACCATAAAAGATGAAACTCCTTAGTTAAGAGCTCGGGCAAACGGAAATGTTTGGGTTTGAAGTGTACAAGAAAGTAAGGCAGGATCCAGGCAAGCTTCAAGGGGAAGGGCATTCCAAAGGTGAGGTGCCAGCATCAAAAAAAGCCCTGTCTCTGCTCACCATCTGCCTTGCTTCTGTAGACGGGCACAGAGCAGTGCTTGTCAAGAGGTTCTCAGGTTGTGGGCTGGGCAATATGGGAGGAGGCGGTCCTTCAAGTACTCTAGGCCCAAACCATTTAGGGCCTTATAGGTATGAAGCAGCAATTTGAATTACTCCTGGAAACAGATGGGCAGCCCATGTAGATCTTTCAACACGGCATGAACCTGGCTACTGCATTCTGACAGTAATGTGGCTGCTACATTTTGAACCAACTGAAGTTCCTAGTTTTCAAAGGCAGCCCCACAGAGACCACATAACAGTGATCTAACCTGGATGTGACCACAGCACAGAACACTGTGGCCAAATCATGCTTTTCAAGGACAGGCTGTAGCTGGCATATCAGCTGAAGCCAACAAAGGTGCTACATGCTAAAGAGAGACCTGAGATTCCAACTATGGACCAAGAACCAGCCACTCAACCTACAAACCTGTTCCTTCAGGGTGCTGTGCAACCCCTGTAAGACTGTTCAGTTCTCAAGTGGCTTTATTATTAATCACCATACCTTAGTCTTGTCTGGACAGAACTTCAGTTGATTGGACCTCATCCATCCTATTATCTTCTCCAGGCATCTGCAGACGACTTCTACAGCCCCACCTGTCATGTCTGTTAAGGAGAAATCGAGCTAGGTATCATCTGCATATTCATGGCACCTTCCTCAAAGCCTCTGGACAATCTCTCCCTTCATCAGCATGTCAATGTTTTTTTTATATATATAAATTTTTATTGCTTTTATAATTAAACACAATTTTTTAACAAAAATAAAATCATAATCCAATACAAAAAAAAGAACATGAAAAACAAAAAAACATATACAGAGCACTATTACATCCATTGGTAATACATTATTTACTACCTTTTAAAAATATATAGTGCCTAAACCACTACCACCCACCTATGTGCCCTCCACCTTTGGACTTCCAGAGCGGTGTTATGACAGTATATAAAAACCTGTTATTATAATCATTAATTAAAAACACATTAATCTATAATTCATTAACTATACCTATAAAGTCCGTTTTTGCCGATTTATCCCAGTATGCGGCGGCCTTTAACCATATTTGTTTAAATTCATCCATATCTTTACCCTGTAAAGAATCTGTAATTTTGGCCATCCACATATACATCCATAACTTTTCTCTCCACTCTTTAATTGAAGGTTTATTTATTTGCTTTCATTTCTTAGCAATTATAATTCTGGCTGCAGCAAAGCTGTATTGACATATGACTCTATCACCTTTATCTAAATCCTTTTTAGGAATACCCAATAAACAAAAGGCAGGATCTTTTTTATTTTTGAATTAATCAGATTATTAGTTTCCTTTCAAACTAATCGCCAAAATCTCTTAATTTTTTTACAATTTTTTTTTACAAAACCACCAAACGTTTTTTACAAAACCACCAAAAAATTTCCACAAGACGTTGGGGATTGCCCGGCCGAGGAAGACCTCGGTGATTGGATTAAAAATTTCCAAGGGCCTCGACCCGGACGGACCGGGGGGGGGGGGCACGGACGAAATCCAACGTCTGCGGGATCGAAACCAGGCGTTGGAGGAGCAAATAGCTCAGGTGCGAGATTGAATTGATTTTATGTGGCGGGAATTTGGCAAGATGCCGCCGGCACAACCTCTTGTACCGGCCCCGCTGCCGCCTGGACAACCAGGTAAACCAGGAGCGCCACCGCCGGGACAACCTGCCCCGCCACGACAACCCGCTCCAGGACTACCTGGTGCATCGGCTTCTGGACCATCCGGAGGACCCGTGCTGCCGAGTCATCCACAACCACAACCGGTAAGGCCTGCCCCGCAGCCGCATCCTTACGCCCCACAAAGGGACTTGCGAGCGACATTTGACGGATTGGCGGAAAGGCTGCCTTACTTTTTACATCAAGTGGACAGTGTCATGAGAGAGCAAGGGCCCACCTTTCCCACAGAGGACAGCCAGGTCAGGTACATGTCGTCTCTGCTGGAGGAAGAGGCAGCAGAATGGATGGTTCAACAATTCGACTTACGGGCCTGATCTGTACAGACTTTAAATGACTTTATGCGAGCGCTACGGAGATGCTTCGAGGATCCCTTCTGGGGCGAAAAGGCTAAGACTGCCATTCTCCAACTGCACCAGGACACAAAGTCCGTCAGAGAGTACGCAAGTGAGTTTCAGTGGCTCGCTAGTAAGATAGCAGACTGGAGTGAAGCCACATGGGTACAATACTTTTGGGAAGGTCTAAATCCAGAAATCATGTACTGGGGGTTCATGCAAAGGGACCCACCTAACCTCGAAGAATGGATACTACTAGCGGAAGAAGTAGAAAGCCGTCGGCAACTCCTTACCCTTTCCAGACGAAGGGCAAAGGAGAATGCACCACGGCAGTTCCTCACACCGCCAAAATCAGTTCCACGGACACCCGGTTCGCCACCACAGAGACTGGCTCTGGAAACTGATCGAGCTGAACGATTCAAAATGGAGCCTGTCTTGTTTTTGTGGATCACAGCCACTTCACTGCAGCTTGCCCAGCATGACTGAAATGGCCAGTTCCAAGTCCCTGCTCTGGGAGTGCAACTGGGGTGGGTGGAGACAGCCGTCGGAAGAGCGCGGCTACCGGACGCACCACCGCCGCCGGGCGCAAGGTCCCTCCTGCTCTTACTCTTGATGCAGACGTTTCCAGGGATCCCACCGCCCAGCTGTTCGACCCCTCCGGGTCACGGATTACAAATATGCCTTTGCTTACCCCTTCGGGGGTCCAGATTACAAATACTGCCGCCGCAATTGAGGACAGCACTGCCTCGTCGGAGGAGGAGGCGACCTGGGAAATGCCAGTGTTGAACCTGGTTCCCGCTCTCGAGCAGCCAAAAAATGGACTGGGTCTGCGGTAGAGGGAGCGCCACCGCAGACCCCTGCACCCGTGCAATCCAAAGCTCCGCTAATGGTGAGAGAAGTAGAGGACACAGTTTTTCTGGATGTGGTTTTACAACATTACAAGCCCCCCCAAAAAAAATTCTGTAAAAGCACTAGTAGACTCTGGTTGTGGCCGTACCTTGATTAATGAAGAGACGTTCAAAGCCCTAAAGGTGAAAGCAGTCTGCCTGCCCCAACCCGTTCAATTCGCTCAAATGGATGGCAGTGACATACAGGGAGGGCCAGTAGACCGGCGCACTGGCAGAGTAGCCATGGGTGTAGGGCATCACTGGGAGCAAATACACTTCACTATAGTACCAGGCATTCGTTACACAGTAGTTTTGGGGGCGAATTGGTTATGGGGCATAGTCCCACCATAGACTGGGCAGCCATAACGATTGAGTTTATCCAGCCCCAATGTGACCATCATCGACGAGAGGTAGCAGTCCCAATACCCGCCTTAGCGACTGAACTGAGTGTTCCTCTCGACACCTCTCGCTTGCCGTCCGAGTATGTGGACTTTGCTGAAGTTTTTGATGTCAAAGAGTGCGATGTGTTACCACCACCCCCATCGACAATCAGATTGCGCCATTGAAGTTGTGGGGGAGGGCAATTTACCCAAGAGTAAAATTTATCCCATGAGCCCCAAGGAAAAATCTGTGCTCAGAGACTTTCTGGACAAGAACTTAGCCCGAGGTTTCATCCATCCCTCCACTGCACCAAATTGCACCCCAGTCTTTTTCATGCACAAATAGACGGGAGACCTGCACTTATGCATTGACTTTCGCAAACTCAATTCAGTCACCCAAACCAACGCTTACCCCATTCCCCTGATTCCCGATTTATTGAGTCAACTAAGAGAGGGACGCATCTTTACTGCACTTGGTTGAGGCGTACTATCGTGTTAGAATTCGGGAGGGGGATGAGCCATTGACTGCCTTTTCCAGCTGTTTTGGAATGTTTGAGTACCTAGTAATGCCTTTTGGGTTGAAAGGCGCCCCGGGGGGTCTTCATGCAATTGATTAATGAAGTCCTGCATGACTTGTTGTTTAAAGGAGTGGTAGTTTACTTAGATGACATCTTGATTTACTCCAAAACTTATGAAGAGCATGTTACCGTGGTCAAGGAAGTACTGTGGCGTCTTAGAGAGAACCAGCTTTATGCTAAGGTATCCAAGTGCGAATTCCATCATAACCAATTGACCTTCCTGGGATACATAATTTCACCCTAGGGACTTACTATGGACCCCGAAAAGGTACGAGCGGTAGTGGAATGGGAACAGCCTACAACTCATAAACAAGTACAACAGTTCCTCGGGTTCGCGAATTTTTACAGAGGATTCCTCCCCAACTTTGTCCAAGTTGCATTGCCCATCATCAACCTCCTAAAAACCAAGGGAAAAGGGAGTGCAGCAATGCAGCCATCCTCTCGGGTAGAATGGACATTGGAATGTCAAAGAGCTTTTGAGACTCAAATGGTTGTTTACCACTGAGCCTGTGCTGCAGCATCCAGACTGTCAACGGCCATTCATTGTTCAGGTAGAAGCTTCAGAAGTAACCATGGGAGGGGCGTTATTGCAAGAGGGAGCTGACGGGCAGTTACACCCGTGCGCTTACTTCTCTAAGAAATTTTCCCAGTCCCAACTGAACTGGCCCATTTGGGAAAAGGAGGCGGCTGCGGTGAAACACGCTTTGGAAATATGGAGACACTTCCTAGAGGGGGCAGACACCCCCTTCCAGATCTGGACTGATCACAAGAATTTAGAAGCCCTGATGGGAACTCGCAAACTCTCAGCCAAACAAGTAAGGTGGGCGGATTTCTTTTCCAAATTTCAGTTTGTAATAAAACATGTCCCGGGGAAGCAAAACCAGCTGGCAGATGCTTTGTCCTGGCTTCCCCAGTATCCCAATAAGCTAGAGCACCCCATGGAGTCTCTTTTCATTCTCGCACAGAGGGGACTGCCCACGTTAACCATGCAGACCCGTGCTCAAACACAATGCTTCCCGGAAGTCACGAAAGTGCCTGCTAGCTCACCAAAAACACTCACCCCCCCTTCCCCCAACACCGCCGACTGTAGGGCCGGGGGAAGCGCCCACTAGCTCTTCACCAAGGGAGCCTCTCGAACTGTCTAACTCAGCTCTGACCGATCCTCTCCTAGAGGGACTACCCGTTTCTTTCAGAGACGCTTTAATCCAAGGTTACCAAGATGAGCATTCAGCCAGTACTCTCCCCATGAATCTTGACCAGCGGGGGGAACTCTATCTTAAAAATGCCAAACTGTATGTGCCGGAAGTACTCCGGAGGGAGGTGTTGCATCTTACGCATGGAGCAAAGACTGCAGGACATTTTGGGTTTGTTAAAACACTACACCTGCTCCAGTGACAATTTTGGTGGCCGAAAATGCGATCAGACTTGGACTTGTTCATTCGTAGTTGTCCCATCTGCACCACTTCAAAATGGCCCCAGGGAAAACCTCCCAGATTGTTGCAGCCTTTAGAAACTCCCTCAGGACCGTGGGAAGTTATTGCAATGGATTTTATGACTGATCTCCCCCTCAATAAAGAGAAAACGGAACTGGTGGTGACAGATCTATTTTTGAAGCAAGTGCATTTAGTTCCTTTAACAGGTCTACCCTCCTCCCCAAAACTAGCCAGTTTGTTTGTGTCACATGTCTTCAAATATCACTCATTTCTGCGCAAGATAATTAGTGACCACAGGGTTCAATATGTTGCCAAATTTTGGAGGACTTTTCTCAAGTTAGTGGGTGTGGATCTAGTGCATTTCACCCTCAATGTCTAGTGCATTTCACCCTCAAACTGATGGGCAGACTGAATGGGTAAATGTGGTGCTAGAATGTTATTTGCGGTGTTATGTCAATTACTATCAAGATGACTGGGTGAATCTCTTACCCTTTGCAGAATATGCCTTCAACAATGCTGTGCATCATTCTACAGGTTTCAGCCCATTCCGCATTGTGTATTGTCATGGCCCAGGCTTCAACAGGCGAAGCATCATCAGAGGAAGAGCCTGAGCAGGGAGAAATAACGGGCATTGCACCTCAGGCAGTTGAGAATGCAGGGCAGGGCAAAGGGCAACAGGAAGGAGTAAACACCAGCCCTGCTGAGGATTTGGAAGTAAACACAGAATCACCTCCTTCGGCACAACCAGATGCAGCTGTAACTCCACAGAAGCAGGACCCACCCAGCTCACCTGAAGACACTCAACAACAGCAAAGGCAAAAAGGAAGAATGCAGTTACAAAGTAAAAGGAGAAGTGCGCATTTACAGGCACTAAGGAGACGGCTCCAAGACTGTGAGTTGTCTGAGGATGAGACCTAAGGCAAAGGGAAACAGCTTAAAACCAGGCTTGGAACAGACAGACGTTGCGAAAGCAATTGTTGGAAAAGGATCTCTGACTTTTGTTGCTCACGCCCCTAGACTTCTGACCCTTGGACAGGACTTTTGACTTTCCCTCTGCACGCCGACTTTATTTTGGTTTCCAGCTCCTGGCGGGACTCCCCCGGATTCCTGCATTCCGGAGATAACAGCCTGCTCTCAAGACCAGTAGCCGGCAGTAACCCGAGACAACCTGGCCTAGCACATGTATGGGAAAGAGTTCGGCCCTCTGGGCAGTGTGGATGTTTCGGGGGAGGAGGGAGGTGCAGACATTTCTGAGTGGGTGCACACAATTCAAACCACTTGGCCATGGTTACAGAAAAACTTGGAACAGGCTAAACAAAGATACAAAGCCCAAGCTGATAAGCATCGTTCTCCAGGGTGGGAGCTTAAGGTGGGAGACTTTAGTGTACTTGTCCACTAAAAATTTAAGATCCCTGTGTTCGTGCAAGAAACGCAGAGAAAGATTCATCGGTCCTTTTCCCATAGCAAGAATCATCAATCCAGTAACTGTGGACATCCTCCCTAAGTAACATCCTCCCTAAGACTCTGAGAAAGGTCCATCCCGTATTTCATGTTAGCCTCTTGAAACAACATGTCCCCTTGCCCGAGTGGCACCCTGAAGTCTCCCCAGAAGTGCCTAGCGTGGTGGGAGGGGAAGAACACTTTGAGGTGTCCAAAATCCTCGACTCCCGTATCCACAGGGGGGGGGGGCTCCAATACCTAGTTCATTGGAAACATTTTGGCCCTGCTTACGATGAGTGGGTTGCGCATCACCACGTCTCCGCCCCCAGGTTGGTGCATCAGTTCCATACGTTGTACCTGGATCGTCCTTCCCCGATGGACATGCAGGGAGGGGGGCCTTAAAAAGGGCAGAATGTCAGGCACCGGCCTGTTGTTCAGTGGCTGGCCAGGTGGCTAGCCTCAAGGTCGCGATGTTATTCTCTGTACTGATGTTTTGTTTTACTCCGGCTCTGCCTTGGGAACAAGGCCCTGAGAACAGGGAACAGGGAGGGGGTTGCAGTGGCAACCAAGAGTCGTTCTGAAAGTTTGCTCTTCTTTATATTTTCCTGCACCCTCAACATTTCCCCATTAGTATCGTTGCTTATTTCCAAGTCACTTTCTGCTTATCACTGTGCCTATTTCTCAATAAACAACTTTCTATGGAAAACCTGCCTAAAAGTTCGTTTGTGGGATTTAGCTGGTGACCCAGAGTTGACAGCAAGTATCTAACTACTTGTTGAGTAATAAAAGAATTTCTGTCTGATAAAAGACATACCACCAACAGCTGGTCTGAGAAACTCTTAGCACTTGACAACAAATGTCTGATATAAACATTCCTCGGCCTCAAGTAAAGCTTACAGTTCAGTAACATATGAATTAAGTGTTCAGGTACCCCAGCCATGCATGGACAACACCTGGCGCTGAGAGGAATTCTCTTACATCTACCATATAAAATGGCTGATGGAAGAATACTAAACCTGGCAAGCATAAATGTCTGCAGACAACAGGTGATTCCAGTGAGATAAGTAAGCAGCTACAGTTCCATAATCCAGGACCACACCATTGAAACATGGGAGAATCAAAATAAATACCAATAGATGTTATTTTCCTATTAAGTAATTTTGACCACTTATTTATATAGGAGTCTGAGAGCAAGGCAGAGATATAACTGGGGTGTTCAGTTCGAAAATGCAAACGCAACCAGAATTTAATGGTCTGAATCCAGAGTTAGTTTCCGAGTATGCTTGCCCAGTTTCAAGGAATAGAGCTGCATACCCAATGCAATTAGGAACACCTAAAATGCGATGCAGAAAAGACGACTGGACCCTCTCAGGGTCCTGGCTTATTCAGATAGGAATTCCATATAGAAATTGGGCCATAGATTTAACCTTGAACACACGTAAGGCAGCAGGAACTATTTGACCGCCATGAACGTAGAAAAAGCGAGTTGAGGCCTCAATACTGCATTTGGCGAGGGACAAAGTATAGTTTCCGTGGAATGTCCAATTGTTACTATATTGGAAGTTCAGTCCCAGATACCTAAATTGTTTCATTTGTTCATTGTCATGTCCATTAATTTTCCAACAGCAGCTCCACCAAGTTTTGGAAAAAACCCGAATCTTAGATTTCCTAAAATTTATAGATAATAAATGAGAATCGCAGTCGCTCACAAACAAAGGCAGCAATCGCCTTAAGCCCTTCTGTGTTAGTGATAATAGCACAGCATCATCAGCATAGAATAATAAGGAGATGGAGGAAGGACCCAGTTTGGGGAAATGGACCATCTGCTATTAAAATACATTTATAAAAAATAATGATAACGTTTTAACATAAAAAGGAAATACATTATTATTACCACAATTATTTCTCTAACTGATTAGATAAAACAACTTGTTCCTCTAGAAGATACTCATTTTGCTATAATCAGTAGTTGTACCATTGTTATTGTTCTGCTAAAAAATTACTTCACTTTACTTCGATCAATATTTTTACAGCTTCATAAAGTTTCAGCTACTGGTTTCCAAATATCTATAAAACAAACTCCATTTTTCATTGAACTGTTTGAGAGTTTATTCATCAGTCATGTTCATGATATGGGTCATTTTAGCCATTGTGGCATATTCTAGCATTTTATCTTTCCAATCATCTATGTCTGGCATATTTGATTGTCTCCATCTCTTCACAAGAACTACTCTTGCTGCTGTTGTGGCATATTTAAATAAGTCTTTTAATTGCAGAGATGGTTCCGGTGGCAGGCCATCTACTGTTCTTAAAGTTAGCGCAAGATTGTTTATTAAAAGGTTGAATAGATAGGGGACCAATGCACATCCCTGTTTCACAGCTTGGTTTGTAGCAATCTCTCTAGTTTGTTCACCTTGAGGGTCATATTGGACTAGGCAGCTGGTTGAGAAATGCAGTTTCTGGGATAAGAAAGAGCAGTCTCTTACCAGTTTAAGTCAGTCAGTTTCTCCCACAGAAGTTTTCTGGGAATAGAACTGAAAGCACCCCTTAGGTCAAGGAAAGATGCAAACCGTTTCTTACCACTGCAACCGCCATATTTCTCAGTCAGATGGGCTAGGGTAACACAGTGATCTAGAGGAGACCTGTCAGCACAGAACCCAATCTGTTCCCGGTGCAGAATTTTATTGTCATTCATTCATACAGAGAGCTTATCTAGTAGATGGCTTGCATATAATTTGACAATAATGGATCTTAATTCTTTTTTTAAAAAATACTATCGTGTTTTCACACTATATATTACAGACTAAAACTACAATTCGTACAATATCACATAGACAACAAAACTACTTACCATGCCGTACAATATGCCAATATATATTGGTTCTTGTAGGTTATCCGGGCTGTGTAACCGTGGTCTTGGTATTTTCTTTCCTGACGTTTCACCAGCAGCTGTGGCAGGCATCTTCAAAGGAGTAACACTGAGGAGACCCCCTCACCTCTGCAGGAGTATATCGTATACCTTGCAGCTGTGGACAAGTTTACATCGGGACAACAAAACGCAGCATACAAATAAGGATAAAAGAACATGAAAGATACTGCAGACTGGGCCAACCTGAGAAATCAGCAGTGGCTGAACATGGACTGACACAAACAGGACACAGGGTCTTATTCCAAGACACTGAAAGACTGGACAATTCTACCAACTATTTTGTCAGATTGCACAGAGAAGCCATTGAAATTCATAAACATCAGCACAACTTTAACAGAAAAGAAGAGAGTTTAAGAATGAATAAGGCTTGGCTTCCTGTCCTGAAAACCTCCAGACTAACAAAGACTACAGTTTACAATAGCCATGCAGATTAGCCTTGGATTTCACACATTATCAGATCACTTCAGGATACAATGGTTCCACATTAACATGCCACACCCTCATTAGCACATTATCTTGATACTTACAGCACAATGATTAGCACATTACCTTTAATACTTTTTGCAGGACAATGATTCAGCTCAACCCAACCCCTTTCTGACTATATATTACTCTTCCTACACACTTGACACTGAGAGACACTGTCCTTCAGTGTTACTCCTTTGAAGATGCCTGCCACAGCTGCTGGCGAAACGTCAGGAAAGAAAATACCAAGACCACGGTTACACAACCCGGATAACCTACAAGAACCAATGAACTCTAACCATGAAAGCCTTTGACAATGCCAATATATACTTTGCCAGGCTGCCCTTAAAACATTTGCTTTCATTATGAATTCATGTAACATAAAAATGTAATGTACTATTAATTTTTAATAGCCTTATTATAATAATGGATCTTAATTCTTTACTATGTATGGGTGTGAAAGCCGGACAGTGAAGAAAGCTGATAGGAAGAAAATAGATTCCTTTGAAATGTGGTGTTGGAGGAGAGTGTTACGGATTCCGTGGACTGCCCCCCCCCCAAAAAAAAATCAGTGGGTTATAGATCAAATCAAGCCTGAACTGACCCTAGAAGCTAAAATGACTAAACTGAGGCTATCGTATTTTGGTCATGTCATGAGACGACAAGAGTCACTGGAAAAGACAGTTATGCTAGGAAAAGTTGAGGGCAGCAGGAAAAGAGGAAGACCCAACAAGAGATGGATTGACTCAATAAAGGAAGCCACAGCCTTCAATTTGCAAGATCTGAGCAAGGCTGTCAAAGACAGGACATTTTGGAGGACTTTAATTCATAGGGTCACCATGAGTCGGATGCTACTTGACGGCACTTAACACACACAAGTTTCCAAAAGGCGTTCACATCTCCAGCCTTCACAATGGCCACAAGCTTTTCCCAGTTCTGGTTGATCTCAATCTCCTTTTTCCTCTTAATTAGGTCTTTGTAGGCTTTTTTACGGTGGAAGAATTCCATCAGGTCTTCTCGCCTGTAGCACCGTAGTTTAGCTTGGATGGATCTCTTGGCCAAATGACAATCAGCATCGTATCAAAGATTTGACCTCTGGCAGTTCTTTGGTCTCGTCAGATGCTCCCTTGTAATTCTCCTTACTAGTGTGTAGCAGTCCACGAAGGGATTGAGTAGATCAGAGTAAAGTGTGGATTGAGGCAATGCGGAATCCATCGAGGGAGGCGATTCAGGAGAACTTCCAGTGTCTAAAATGTTTTTAATTTCCGCCACCCGCGTAGATACAACTGGGGGATTCTCACGACCACTTCTAATCCATTTTATATCGTCTTTCTCCATCCACACTGCCAGCCTTCCAGATCTGCCTCTAACAGCTATTTTGAGAGTGAGGTATACTGGGAGGTGGTTTCTACATCTTACTCTTAAGGACCCAGCCCCCAACCCCTGGCTGAATCTGTTAGTGGAAAAATTAGAAGTACTGGGACTCCCAATCTCTACTCCCTCTGACAACCTGGTTCCATCTCATTTAGTGGCATTCTTGAAGAGATTGAAGGAGTTAGATTGGGCCAGTATGGTTGGAAGGGCCAGACGTACTTGCTCCGGTCTGGTCTCGGGACTTGTTATGCTTGGGGCTATTTCAGTGAAACCCCAGTACTTAACTTTCTGCTACCATTTAGAGGGATAGGATCGTTCCTCTGATCTATCGAGAATAAGCTTGATCACACACACGCACAAAAGACACAAGACGTTTGTCTTTGAAGTAAAAACAATCTTTACTCTAACTTAGGGTAAAGGGTAAAAATCACTGGGAGTAAAACAAAGAATTCTGTCTACATTCTATATTTCCTAGACTTGCCAGAAGCATCTCTGGCAGGCTCTAAGCTTCCTCATGAGTAGGCATTCTTGAGAGCAAGAAAGCCTCTCATCCTTCCAGGCTGGCATCTGGAGAAGAAGTGGGGTAACTGCTTTCACTTCTAACAAAGGAATCGAAAGCAGTTACACATGCAAATAGCTGCATACGTGACCCTTAGGCACGGCTGCAATGGCCACCAAAACTGACCACTTGGTCAGTTACAATATTAACCCCTTAACTGTCTGACATGTAACAAAGCTCGCTATCTAATACCCAACAATCCCCTTTTCGAGGTTTAGTTACATTCAGACATATAAACACAATGCATCACTTAAGTATTCAAACTGTTGTCTAGGCAGCTGCTTCGTCAGAATGTCTGCCACCATCTCTTTACTTTCACAGTACTTCACTTCTACAAGACCTCTTTCTTGTTTGTCCTTTACTGAGTCCATTTTGATTCGAAGAAGTTTCTTCCCTTTCTTAGAGTTCTCGCCATTCAGTAGTGCTATACATGCTTGATTGTCCTTAAACATTGTAGCAGGTGTCAGTTCATCTAATCCAAAGTCGCGAAGCAGTTCAATTATCTCTTCCAGCTCTATACATGCGCACTTGGCTGCTATGCATTCTGCTTCAGTTGAAGACGTTGCTACAGTTTGCTGTTTCTGGCTGGTCCAAGAGATCAGGTTTTCTCCAAAGTAGAACAGATAGCCACTTGTAGATTTGCTGTCTGTTCTAGTACCACCTAGACTAGCATCCATGTATCCTTTCAGTTTCAGCTCAGTATTTGGAGTTATCTTCAACTTCAAATCGATAGTTTTCTTTAAGTATTGTGTGAGGTGTTTAATTGCATTCCAATCATGTTCTGCAGGTGTGCTGGTCCTTCTACTTAGGATTCCAACTGCTGCACTTAAGTCTGGTCTACTAACATTGCTCAAGTATAGAAGTTTTCCAATAGCTTCTCTATATTTGTGGTTGTTAGGCAATAGTTCACCTCTGTCTAGATCCACATATGAAGGGTCAAGTGGAGTGTTCTTGGTCTTGCACTCCTTCATGTTCATAAATTGTAGAAATTCCAGTATTTTGTTCCTTTGATTGATTGAAAATCCATTGTCTTGGTTTCTTTCAATCTCCATTCCAAGATAATTCTTTACTTGTCCAAGAAGTTTCACTTCTACTGATTCATTCAGTTTGTTTGCAATTTCT
This sequence comes from Euleptes europaea, assembly GCF_029931775.1. Lineage (NCBI taxonomy): Eukaryota > Metazoa > Chordata > Lepidosauria > Squamata > Sphaerodactylidae > Euleptes > Euleptes europaea. The sequence continues at coordinate 16,528,722 of NC_079318.1, read as the reverse complement.
TTTGCAGCTTCTTCAGTGTCACAACATAGTAAAAGGTCGTCTACAAAAGCTAAAACAAATTCCCATCGATCATCCTTTTTCCTTCTGAATAGACATTTTTCTATGTTTCCTTGTTCAAAGCCTTGAGCTTTCAATAATGAGGTAAGTTTGTGGTTCCATGCTCTTGCTGACTGTTTAAGCCCGTATAAAGTCTTTTCAGGTTTACAAACTTGATTTTTAGCATCACAGTCCTTTAATCCTGGTGGAAGTTCCATGTATATTTCTTCTGATAAGTCGCCATTCAGGAAAGCTGTTTTGACGTCCAGCTGCAGTACCACTTTATTCCTAGAGGCGGCTATACTCAGCAAAGTCCTTATAGCCGTGTGACTAATCACAGGTGCATAGGTTTCTGTGTAGTCAGTTCCATACTTCTGGGTAAATCCTTTTGCAACTAGTCTTGCTTTGTATTTGTCAACAGTTCCATCAGAATTCTTCTTAACCTTGAACACCCATTTACTTCCCACAGTCTTCTTGCCTGGTGGGAGTTTGGTTAGTTTCCAAGTATTATTTTTCTGCAGTGAGTCTAATTCTTCTTGGATTGCGTTCAGCCATCTTGACCGCTCCCCATCGGGCAACTTTTGCAGTTCGTCCCAACTTGAGGGTTCCACGTGGCTGTCAATTCCAGTGAAAAGACTCAGTTTCTCTGCTGGTATTCCCTTTGTAGTCCTTGTAGATCTCCTTAAGGTTTGAGAGGGTTCGGCTGTTCCATCAGCACCGGGATCAACCCCTTTTGAATCTGCAGTCTCTTGTTGTTCCGCAGGAGCAGGTGGATAGTAATCCCATGCTGTAAATGGAATCTCTATGGTTTCCTCTTCACAAACCTCTGGATCATCAAAGTTATTAATTTGTTGGTTATTAATAACATTTCTTTCATCTATGTATACTGCATTCAATATTTGTACTTTGTAAGTCTTAATGTCCATTATCCTGTACCCTTTTGAGAAAGGATGGTATCCCACAAGAATTCCAAGTTCTGTAGTAGGATCCATTTTTCCCCTTTTCTCTTTTGGGACATATGCAAACACACGAGATCCAAACGCTTTCAAGTGTTTCAGGCTAGGCTTCCTGCCATTCCATCTTTCATATGGAGTCATGTTGATAGCACTTGAAATTGTCCTGTTGTAAAGGTAAGCTGCTGTGTTTACACATTCTCCCCAGCAGGGGTAAGGCAATCCTGCCTGTAGCAGTAAACATCTTGCACTCTGCATCAGGGTTCTGTTGAACCTCTCTGACAACCCATTGTTCTTTGGGGTATATGCAACTGAGGTTGCATGCTCTATTCCTTCAGATTCAAGAATTTCTTTAATTTCACTATTAAGGTACTCCCATTGTCAGAAAATAATAATTGTATTCCTCTATTGTGCTTATTCTTCATCAGAGCAACATAAGCTTTAAATTTTTCAGCTACTTCAGTCTTTGATTTCAACAAGTACACATATGCAAATCTTGAAGCGCTGTCTATGAAATGCAGAACATATTTTGCCCCTCCTGCTGATGCCTTGAGTGGGCCAATCAAATCTGAATGCACTTCTTCCAAAATCTCTGCCTTAACACTGCTTGGCCTCTGCACGTGTCTAGGCGCTGTCCCCTTTCCTCTGAGACACACTTCACAGCGTTCTTTGTCCTTAAAGCATTCTTTAACTGGTATTCCACAATCAATCAGTAATTGCTTCACAGATTTAAAGTTTTTATGAGCAAGTTTAACGTGCCACTGGAATAAGCAGTCTGTGTGATTGCAATCTACAGCCTTCTGCTCTGTCAATCCTTCACTAAAAGCAGCTAGGCATTCAGATTCTTTCTCATTAACAACATCATCATCTTCATCTCCATAAAAATCACTTTGATCAGAATCAATATTGCTTTCAGAATCACTACAATCATATTCCTCTATTTGACTTGATACATTTTCCAGGCAATAGTGCGAATCAACTGAGAGAACTGGATATTCTCTGCCTTCAGAGTCAAACAAACGGCATCTGTCCTTCTTTATAGACACCTCGAAATCTGCATTTACTAGTCTCTTCACAGACAACAAATTCTCTTCGGAATTAGGCATATGGAACACGTCTTGCAAGGTTAAATGCATTACATTTCCACAAAAGCTTTGGATTGTAATAGAAACTTCACCCTTCTCAGTGGACACGTATCTTTCACCACATGCCATTACTAAAGTCTCATCACAAGGCTCTAGAAAGTCAAAAGCTGATCTCAAGCCAGACACATGTACATCCACTCCACTGTCAAGAACAAATGTTTGCACACGCTTTAAATAACTTTTGTTCGCAGACATATTTGAGACCAAATAAGTTTTTGACTGATGAGACCATTTGGGCTTGCCTTGGCTTGCGCTTGGGCTCCCTCTTGTGGCTGACTGGCCTTGCTGCTTCTCATCCCTCTCCCTTTGTGTGGATTTCACGGGCTTTTCTTCCCGGCGAGAGTGGGGGGGGGATCCTCCCTTTGTATCACGTTTCTCACATTCTTGTGCCCATGTTTCCCACACGTAAAGCATCTGACCCTTGTATTCTCATTCACACGCAATACAGACATTCCTTGAGATAGCTCACTCTCTCGGTTCCTGTCTGTCTCAAACTGTTTAAGTGCAGTGACAAGCTTAGTAAGGGTTAAGTCCTCTCTCCCCAAGAGATTGTGCTTTTCAGCATTGAATTTCGGATGCAAGCTGCCCAGGAATATTATCAGAAAATCCTCATCGCTAACTTCCCCTCCTGCAACCTTCAACTCAGATTCCAAAGTCTGCAGATACTTAAGGTGTTGCATGAGAGTTATATCTCCAGGCATTCTACTTGAAAACAGTATGGTTTTCATAATTATTCTCTGGCTGTTAGACACAGTTCCAAATTTTTCATTGAGTGCACCCATCATTTTTCTGGCTGTATCATTATTTAGAATGATGGCAGTCTCATCTGGATTTATTGCATTTGAGATCAGGCTCATCGCCTGGGCGTCTGCCATTTTAAACTTCTTAAGGGCCTCCCCATCTGTTTCAGTGGGTGGGTCCTCATTCAGGACATGATTCACCCCAATTGCAGTTAGTGCATTTTCCACCATTCTCTTCCATACTGGGAAGGAGGTTTGGGTGATATGTGGGATAGCTACGGATTGGGCCCCTTTTGAATTCATACTTCCCTTGTCGTTGCTCATTTCAGCGGCGTGGGGCTGCTTTCCTCTCAGGATACAAGCGCTGGGTGATTTCCTCTGTCGTCCTTCGCAGACAGGCTGCTGGCTCCGGCACAGAAGATTCCTTCAGGGCGTTTGTAAATCCTTTTGTCTCCAGTGAAAAATCCCAATACCAAAAATAAAATGTGCGGTGTGATCTTATCTCAATAGCCAAAATAAAACCAAGCGTACTCAGCTACCACTTTGTTAGGATTCTGGAGAAGAACTGGGGTCGCTATCTAATACCCAACAGGACTCCCCCCACTCTACTGTTTCAATCTTCTCACATCGTTGGGCTCTCCTTTTAGCTCGTTTAAATGCCTTTCCATCCATGGTCATGTTGGGCAGATATACCGGGATACCTTTTCCGGACTGTCTCTGCCCATGTAACACGGGCGAAATCGAAACATTGGACCATTTGATGCTCCGCTGTCCTCGCTGGTCTCAAGATAGAGATGCTCTTATTGCTCCAATCCTCACCAGCTTGTACCTCCCTCTACATGCCTGGGTGTTGCCTTTTTTGCTTGGCGACTCAACTAATGGTGCAGCCACATTGAATGTTGCCCGCTTTTTGGCCAGAGTGGCTGCTCTTAAGAAGAAAGAACTCTCAACGCCTACCTCTGGCAACGTTCAGTCAGTTTGCTCCGCCCCCAGTTTATTTTAGTTAGGAATTTTACCTATTGGGCTGACGCCTAATTTTTAGCATTGTTAACTTAAGATTGTATTATACTACGTATTATGCTTCCCATCCTCCCTCATCTTCCCCTCCCTTCCTTTCTTCCTCCCTTGGTCCAAGACTGCGGTCATAGACCTAATAATAAATTATTATATATTAACACACACAAACAATTCTTGACCTCAGGGTAACACAGAAACGAACAGTAAAATCAGTAATCTGTAATATAAATTTATTCTGACACCGTGATTTGTAATCACTACTCCTTTAAATTCTTTTCCAGTTGGCTCCCAGAGCTCTGGATACACTCAGGCTTGCTCTTGGTCTGGTTGTGTTCTCCGCCTTCCCTTTCCACCATGACTCAAAGCTCTCTCAAGAAACATACAGAAAGGCTCCTGGTCCTTTTTCCTTTTCCAGCTACCAACAAGGAGATAAATAAAAGGATTGATAGAGCTTCCCATGCAATGAAATATCAAAGTCACATAAAAAAAATTGAGATGCGCGAACGGTGTGGAAAAAAGAATCAAAACAATAATTTCTGCAGTTGGATGTAATATAAGATGTAGAACAACTGTAGCCAAAATGCTGATGTCAAGACGTGCTGGAAGGTTTTGCTGTGGTTTTCTTTTAATTCTGATAAAAAGGGCCAAAGTGGAAAAGAGCATGCTGGGAAACAATATTATAAAGAACACCATGCGGTGGAATATTGTTGCAACGATACAAGGGAAAACGCCAATTTTCAAAATGAAAATGTACCTGTGACTGCATAAAAAATGGTCTAATAGTTTTAGCGTAACAGACAGGATCCAAAGAAGGGCACATATAAAGGCTGTGGGACACTTTCGTCGGTGAGATTGATACCAGACCGGGGCAAAGACAGTCAGACATCTTTCAGCAGTCATAGCTGTTAAAAAGTAGGAGCCGGTTTCATGTCCAAAGAAATATATTATTGTTATTATTTGCTGAGTGTTAGTAGTCATAAAAGGAGGTGTGAAGAATGCAAGAAAACTAATAAATGCATGCAGCATTGAGAGAAAATCACCAAGTGCCATGTTTGCAGCATATATGGTGAACTTGGTCTTCTTGATGGTGCAGCAGAGAAGCCCGAAGACAATTCCATTCCCAATTAATCCCAAAAGGCTGATTAGGATACATATGATTGAAACTTTCAAAAATGCTGAGGGGTAAGGACTGCTTGACTTCAATTCCAATTCTCCATTGTAGTTCTTGTCCGCATCAGCAGTGTGTAAAAACAAGAGGCTTGTCTGTAGCACAGTCTGTAGCATGCCAGCAAAGTGTTGCTTTAATTCTTCTCAACCTACCAAAGTCAAACACAATTAGTTAGTGGTTATGGTGTCGGACTAGGATCTGGGAAACCCAGGTTCATATCTGCCATGGAAGCTTGCTGGGTGACCTTGGGCCAGTCACATACTCTCAACTCTGACCATGGCTAGTAGAATGAAAGATGGAAACTTGCCTTACCATGTCAGAGGCGAGTGGCCGACAGAACTATGGTTTTCTCTCCCTGTTTGCTCCTCTCCTTGGTTTCACTGTGCTTATGTAACACATGGAATGTAGACTCTCATTACCTCACAGCAATTGTGTGGTGACGCTCACTGTGATATCATTTGGTATCCATTTCAGTCCAGCTTCTGTGACTGTCTAGGACTTGGGATGGAAACTCCCTTGAATGCTGTCTATTAGTGGAAAGAGGGCTTCACATGAAGCAACTGTATCCACGGGCAGGGCTTTTTTGGGCAGTGCTTTGAATGCAATGTCAAGTCTCCCTGGCAATGGCTCTTCCGGGACAAACAAAATCTTGATGTAAGAGAGATCTTGAAGCAGTTCCAGACTAACATTGCCACTCTGCTTAAAAGGACAATTGGTGACCTTGGTCTAAATGGTGGAGGATTGCAATGAGAATTAGAACAGAATGAGGGGAATACCATGTACTACACTGTTGTCTTTGGATAATAATGAACTCATATATTTCTTTTAAACAGCTTTCAGGTACCAAGACTGACTGATGGATCATCAACAAAAGAGAAATACACTTCCGTAGATTCAATACTTCCAGTATTCTCTCTTGTGAAAAAACGCCTGTGTGGAAGGCTTTAACATTGGGGAGAAGGGGGCTGAAAAGCACTTGTGTGTGTAAAGTGCTGTCAAGTTGCAGCCGCATTAGGGCTACGCCAGCAAGGGCTTTCAAGGCAAGTGATAAGCAGAGGTGGTTTGTCATTGCCTTACTCTGCTAGGTCTTCCTTGGAGGTCTCCCTTCCAAGTATTGACCCTGCTTAGCTTCCAAGATCTGATAAGATTGGGCTACACCATGCTGCCTTCCCTCCCAAAAACCACTTAGGGAAGCTAAAAAGATACGTGAATATAAGATTTTATTTATTTATTTATTTAAAAAATGTGTATGCTACCTCTCCAGACCTGCTCAACCTGTTGGTTAAAACTGCACAAACCATAAAAAAGATCAATAAGAACAAATCAGCAAGAACAAATTAAACAAATCAATAAAATAAACATAATTTAAAACATTACAAAAACTAGAGCAGTCTAAAATGTTGTTGATAGAGGTCTGTAGCCAAGGAGCTGACCATAAAAGATGAAACTCCTTAGTTAAGAGCTTGGGCAAACAGAAATGTTTGGGTTTGAAGTGTACAAGAAAGTAAGGCAGGATCCAGGCAAGCCTCAAGGGGAAGGGCATTCCAAAGGTGAGGTGCCAGCATAAAAAAAAGCCCTTTCTTTGCTCACCATCTGCCTTGCTTCTGTAGACGGGCACAGAGCAGTGCTTGTCAAAAGGTTCTCAGGCTGTGGGCTGGGCAATATGGGAGGAGGCGGTCCTTCAAGTACTCTAGGCCCAAACCATTTAGGGCCTTATAGGTATGAAGCAGCAATTTGAATTACTCCTGGAAACAGATGGGCAGCCCATGTAGATCTTTCAACACGGCATGAACCTGGCTACTGCATTCTGACAGTAATGTGGCTGCTACATTTTGAACCAACTGAAGTTCCTAGTTTTCAAAGGCAGCCCCACAGAGACCACATAACAGTGATCTAACCTGGATGTGACCACAGCACAGAACACTGTGGCCAAATCATGCTTTTCAAGGACAGGCTGTAGCTGGCATATCAGCTGAAGCCAACAAAGGTGCTACGTGCTAAAGAGAGACCTGAGATTCCAACTATGGACCAAGAACCAGCCACTCAACCTACAAACCTGTTCCTTCAGGGTGCTGGGCAACCCCTGTAAGACTGTTCAGTTCTCAAGTGGCTTCATTATTAACCACCATACCTTAGGCTTGTCTGGACTGAACTTCAGTTGATTGGATCTTATCCATCCTATTATCTTCTCCAGGCATCTGCAAAAGACTTCTACAGCCCCACCTGTCGTGTCTGTTAAGGAGAAATGGAGCTAGGTATCATCTGCATATTCATGCCTCTGGACAATCTCTCCCTTCATCAGCATGTCAATGTTGAACAGCATGGGGGCCCCTGTGAGACCCCATAGTATAAATACCACATGTAGCATAGCATCAGTGCCACATATAAATACTATAATGGGAGCCCTGGCAACCTGAGAGGGTGACCAAGGCAATCTCTGACCCAAATGCAGGCCTGAATGTGGGTTGACATGGATACAGATGATCCATCTTGTCCAGGGCTGAACAAATTGTGTAGCCACCCCCAGCTTGAGCCCCTTAACCAAGAATAGAATAACGGCCAATGGTCAGTAGTTATTCAGGTCATTTGGGTTCAGGAACAGAAGGGGCTATATATATATCCTGCGTGTGCTCTCTCAATAGCTAATATTCATATGGTAAACTATGAGAAAAAATATATCTTGGCTAACAATGCACACAATTCTTGCATAGTTTACTACCGTAGATTTGTGGATGATCTGTTCCTAGTGATCCAGGACTTATCTTCATTTGATAAATTTGTATCCTGGATTAATTTGCAGGACTCACACATTCAATTATCAGGACAAGCTAACTCCAAGGAGATACCTTTTTGGATACTGTAGTATACAGGGATCTTAATAACTTGTTAGGTGTTCGCGCCACCTGTGGATACTTAAATCTGTGGATCGGGCCTGTTTACGCAGAAGGAAAATTTGTCTATGAAGTTGTCAGACCCTCTCAGGTTTGCACAAAACATGGAGAGGGGGGAGTAAGTCTCCCAAAATAGAGGAGCGTTTTCTGCGCATGTGCAGACAACACTTCTCTGTAGAAGCTGCTTTGAGGGGGAAGTGCTGTAGGCGTGCAACTAGGCCATCACCACATCACCTGACTTCTACGATGACACCCCCACACCCGGTGCTGCTGCGGCTCCCGGCTTCAGCACTGCAGTCCCCAGGCTTGGCTCTGCTCTTGCCGTTGTGGCTCCCAGCTTCACTACTGTAGCCCATTGGCATGTATTCTCTGAGCAATTGCAGTGCCCCCTCCCCCAGGACTGCACTGACCCAAGTCAAGGAAGACGCAAAAGGGGGGGAAACTTTATTCAAAAAAGGAAGTTTACCTGAATGTGGTGAACAGGAAGGAGTAGAGGTCTGGGCAAACAAATGTAAATAATAATGTAAGCAGAAAGAGAAATTGAGGACCAGATTGCTAAAAACAGAAACACAAATGTTAACCGGTTCTTCAAACGTATCAGGAGCAGAAAACAATATGGGGGGTAGGGGATTCAGCTGTTGGATCACAAAAGAGGATTGCTGAAGGGAGATGGGGTTGTAACAGAGAAACAGCATGAATTAGGTGTGTCTGTTTTCCCCATGGAAAATTCATTTTGTTTATTTAGTTCATTTTTATCACACTTTCCACCCCAAAAGCTCAAGGCAGCATACATCCCTCTCCGCTCCTCCTTCCTCACACAAACCCTGTGAGGCCCATCCAAACTTTTCTTTTTTCTAGGGGCTCTCACAATGCTCACTTTTCTCTTACATTTCGATCCCACCCCATTCCCTTTTTGCATTGGCCATCTGTCAGCCCATCTCCACTGACTGCCTCTTTCACCTTTCACTAGGTCTGTCTTTGTGGTGGCAGATATTTGCTGACTAAGCACATTGACAGGAGCCCCGTGGCGCAGAGTGGTAAGCTGCAGTACTGCAGTCCAAAGCTTTGCTCACGACCTGAGAGTTTGATCCCTACGGAAGTCGGATTCAGGTACCCAGCTCAAGGTTGACTCATCCTTCCATCCTTCCGAGGTCGGTGAAATGAGTACCCAGCTTGCTGGGGGTAAAGGGAAGATGACTGGGGAAGGCACTGGCAAACCACCCTGTAAACAAAGTCTGCCTAGAAAATGTCGGGATGTGACATCACCCCATGGGTCAAGAATGACCCAGTGCTTGCACAGGGGACCTTTACCTTAAGCACATTGATATGTCAGGATCTGTCTACAGTGGCCCAGTCACTGCCCTTCCCACTGCAAAGGTTTTAGCAAAGTTCATGTCCCCTTAACCTTTCCCTTGCTCACCAGCTTCCTCTCTTCCCTTCCTTCTAACATCTTAATTCTTGACTTCAGCGTAACACAGGAATGAACAGTGAAATCAGTAATCTGTCACAAATTTATTCTGACACCGTGATTTGTAATCAGTACTCCTTTACATTCTTTTCCAGTTGGCTTCCAGAGCTCTGGATACTCTCAGGCTTTCTCTTGGTCTGGTTGTGTTCTCCCCCTCCCCTTTCCACCATTCCTCAAAGCTCTCTCAAGAAACATATAGAAAGGCTCCTGGTACTTCTTCGCCTTCCAACTACCAACAAGGAGATAAATAAAAGGATTGACACATCTTCCCACGCAAGAGAATATTATAGTCAGATAATAAAAATCGAGGACATACGCGTACGGCCTGGAATAAATAATCCAACCAGCCATTTCTGTAACTGGATATAATATAAGATGTACAACAACTGTAGCCAAAATGCTGATGTCAAGCCTTGCTGGAAGGTTTTGCTGTGGTTTTCTTTTGATTCTGATAAAAAGGGCCAAAGTGGAAAAGAGCATGGTGGGATACAGTATTATAAAGTACACGATGTTCTGGAATATTGTTACAACTTTACAAGGTCTATTGCCAATTTTCAAAATGTAAATGTACCTGGGGCTGCATAAAAAATGGTCTAATACTGTTAGCGTTAAAGACAGGGTCCAAAGAAGGGCACATACAAAGTATGTGCGACACTTTCCTCGGAGAGATTCATACCAGACTGGGGACAAGACAGACAGACACCTTTCAGTACTCATAGCTGTTAAAAAGAAGGAGTTGGTTCCATGTCCAAATAAAAACATTATTACCATTAGTTGTGTCATGCCAGTAGATATATAATGAGGTTTAAAGTATTTGAGAAAACTAATCAGTAAATGCAGTATTGTGACAAAATCAGCAACTGCCAAATTTGCAACATATAGGGTGAACTTGGTCTTCTTGATGGTGCAGCAGAGAAGCCAGAAGACAATTCCATTCCCAATTGATCCCAAAACGCTGATTGGGGTACATATGCTTAAAACTGTCGAAATGTCCCAGGAAGGCATTCTGATTGACCTCAACTCAAATTCTTCACTGTAGTTCTTGTCCGCATAAGTAGAGTGTAAAAACAAGAGGCTTGTCGGTTGCATGGTGATACTAGCAAAGTGTTGCCTTAATTCTTCTCATCCTACCAAAGTCAAACACAATTAGTTAGTGGTTAAGATGTTGGACCAAGATCTGGGAAACCCCGGTTCAAATCCCCACTCGTGCCATGGAAGCTTGCTGGGTGACCTTGGGCCAGTCACACACTCTCAGTCCTGACCCTTGCTAGCATTTGGATGGGAGACCTCCAAGGAATACCAGGGTCCTGACGCATAGGCTGGCATTGGCAAACCACTTCCAAACGTCTCTTGCCTCGAAAACCCTACATTATGGCCATAAGTCAGCTGTGACATGACCTTGGGCCAGTCACACACTCTCAGTCCTGACCCTTGCTAGCATTTGGATGGGAGACCTCCAAGGAATACCAGGGTCCTGACACATAGGCTGGCATTGGCAAACCACTTCCAAACGTCTCTTGCCTCGAAAACCCTACATTATGGCCATAAGTCAGCTGTGACATAACAGGAAAACAAAAAGTGTTGAAATGTATTAAAAAGAGTTAGGAAAGTTTTCAGTGCTAGTTAAACACCTATGTGAAAGCATTGGGACAGGTTGTGTGAGGATTTGGACCCTTTAAGGCCCTAAACGGCTGAGTCAAGTGGGTCTGTGGAAGTCCTTGAGAGAGACACATGTTCACCTATGGCTGAATAAATGTATATACATATAATCTCTGGGGCATTAACCTATAGAACTTGCTTTAAGCCATTAATCACATATCAGGCCGGGGGGACATTCTGGGAGAAGATTCACCAGGCTGGGAGTTTCCAGTTATGAGGAAGTTATGAGGAGAGCAGCTTGTGTCAACCTGAAAGCAGACAACTTCGGCTTTTGCGGCCAGGCTTGTTATCCTGTTATTTCAAAGGCTAGCAACTGACAGGAAAGCTTAAAAATAGCAGACTTATGGCAAAATGCACACATTAAGTCAGTAGCAGATAAATAAGTTAGAATTAAATAGCTTTAGCATTTCATAGAGAGGTGCTTTAGGTAAAGTGTTAGGAACACCTTATCAGGGGGCTTAGTAACCAATATAAATGGGAGTGGAAGTATGTTATCTCCCTGACCCTCCCAGAGGTCAGGAAAGCCTTTTGAAGGAATACTGGGCTTGGCTATCCTCTATTTTGGACAAGATCACTTTCAAGACTCCAATTCTTTGGCCCTCAGCATAGAATGGTAGGTGCTAAATTCCTGAAGAGATCATCCATTGTCTCTACAAGGGAAAGGTCCTTCCAGGTGCTGCTGCTAACCACTGAAGTGACAATCTAGGGCCAGGAGCGAGACTGGATACACCACACCAGAGTCTATGCACCACCACCCACACCAGACCTTAGGTCGGGGTGGAAGGTGTCCTTGACAGAAGGACAGCCATTAAAGCAAAACCAGTAAAAGGCAGAAAAATGGGTCCCCTTGGAAAGTTAAGCAACAGTAAAGTGACAATTAGCGAGAAATCTGTTGTCAGGCTAGCAGTTTCCTGAGTTTTTTTTAAAAACTAACCCAATGTTTAAGCAAGTGGCTTTAGCAAATGTTAGCAAATTTTTAACCACAAGCTGACAGTTCAAGTAAACAACCTAGAAAGGGCATGCGTGGAGAGCTTATGAAATATTAATAAGTGTAACCAGTGAAACAAGAGGGTGGGATTTTGGGCTAGGATTTCAGATGATGTAAATTGTATTCTGTATCTGTAATAGGCAGACGGAAAGTTGTGAACCCTGCCCTTTAGCCAATGAAGGGACTGGGGAGGGAACTGCGGCCGCGACCTAGGGTATAACAAAGGTGGACTTCCCACCTGGTCTCTTGAGCTGGCTGATGGAAAGCTAGCTCCCATTTGTTGCAATAAAAGCTTTAACAGACTTCTCTGAGTCTCCAGTGTCTCTATTCCCAAGTGACGGTTAATTTAAAGGGGGAATAAGAGTGTTTGGCGTTTCTGACATCCTAAATAGGTGCCTGGAGAAGGTAGTGGGATGAATGAAACCAGTAAACTAAAGCTCATCCCAAACAAGACTGAGGCGCTGTTGGTCAGTGGAAAAACTGCTCCGGAATAAGGCTGTCCTGAAGGAGCAGGCTCATAGCTTGGGGGTGCTACTGGATCCTGGCTTACCTTTTATCTGTTTCAGTTGATATACCAGCTGCAGCTGTTCCTTGAAAACTATGATCTACCTAAAGTGATCCATGCATGTTCTGATCCCATCCCAGTAAGCTTACTGTAAAGCACTCTGCATGGGGTTGCTTTTGAAAATGGTCCAGGAACTTCAATTGGTCCAAAATGTAACAGCCAGGCTACCAACAGCGGTGGCGAACAGAGATCGTATCACTGCTGAAGATCTGCGCTGGCTGCCCTTTTGATTCCTGGCACAATTCAAAGTGCTGGTTATTACCTTTAAGGCCCTCAATCGATTGGGGCCAGGGCATTTGAAAGACCGTCTCCTCTCTTGCATTGTCCAGCCCACCCATTCCGCCTCCCAAGACCGCCTCCCTGTGAGAGCGAGCTTTGTTACATGTCAGACAGTTAAAGGGTTAATATTGTAACTGACCATTTGGTCAGTGTAGTGGCCATTGCAGTCGTGCCCCGAGGGTCACGTATACAACTACTTTGCATGTTCAACTGCTTTCGATTTCTTTGTTAGAAGAGAAAGTAGTTGATCACTTTTCTGCTTGCTTGACTGCTGAACAGGCAGGATGGAGAGAGGCTCTCCTTTTGCTAAGGGTGCCTACTCGTAAGTAAGCTTAGTGCCTTGCCAAAGGCTTTTGGCAAGTATAGGAAACATAGAATGTAGACAGATATTATTTGTTTTGTATCCCAGTGACTTTTTCCCTACCCTGAGTTAGAGTAAAGATTGTTTTACTTCAAGACAAATGCGTCTTGCCTCTTTTGTGCGTGTGTGTGATCTCAATTCTCATAGTTCAAGAGGAACGATCCATTCCCTCTGATTTGGTAGCAGATAAATTAAAGATCGGGGTTCCCTTTACAGGAACTGGGGCCCCGATCCCCCAATAAGTGGTAGCAGAGTACGGTTGGTTTTTATTTTGGCTATTGAGATAGGATCACACCGCACTCCTTTTTTTTTTGCTTTTGGGATCTTCACTGGAGACGAAAGGATTTACAAACGCCCAGAGGGAATTTTTCCTGTGACGGAGCCAGCAGCCTGGTCTGCAAAGGACGGCAGGAAACTTAACCCCGCGCGCCGCGCTTGGATCCTGTGAGGAGGAAAGCAGCCCTGAGCCGCTGGAATGAGCAACGATAAGGAAAGTATGAATTCCAAAGGGCCCCAGTCCGTTTCTGTCCCCCATATCACCCAAGCCTCCTTTCCAGTATGGAAGAGAATGGTGGAAAATGCTTTAACAGCAATTGGGGTGAATCACGTTTTGAATGAAGACCCGCCAGCTGACACAGATAGAGAAGCCCTAAAGAAATTTAAGATTTCAGATGCCCAGGCAATGAATTTGATTGCCAACTCAATTAATCCGGAAGAAACTGCAATAATTTTGAATAATGATACCAGCAGAAAAATGCTGAATGCACTCAATGAGAAATTTGGAACTGTGTCAAAAACCCAGAAAATGATTTTAAAAACTAGACTGTATGCAAATAAAATGTCTGGAGATATGACCCTCTTGCAACACCTTAAGAAAATGCAAGATATGGAATCAGAGTTGAAGGCTGTAGGAGGGGAAATCGGTGAAGAAGAGTTTCTTGTACTATTTCTGGGAAGTTTGCATTTTAAATATAACGCTGAAAAAAGGAATCTTTTGGGTAGAGAGGACTTAACCCTTACTAAGCTGGTGACTGCACTTAAACAGTTTGAAGCAGACAGGAGCCAAGAAAGGGAATTGTCTCGTGGAGTGTCTGTACTGCGTGTAAATGACAAATCCACAATCAGATGCTTCTTGTGTGGAAGGCATGGTCACCGGTCGTTTCAATGTGAGAGACGTGAAACAAAGGGAGAAATTCCCCCCCCCTCTCGCCGGGAAGAAAAGCCCGCCAAATCCTCACAAAGGGAGAGGGATGGAAATGGGAGGCAACAGCCCCAATCGTCCACAAGAGGGAGCCCAAGTACAAGCCAAGGGAAGCCCAGATGGCACAGTCACCCAAAGGCTTATCTAGTCTCGAATACAGCTTCAACCAAAGATTATTTAAAGCGTGTAAATACATTTGTTCTGGACAGTGGTGCAGATGTACATGTGTCTGGCTTGAGATCAGCTTTTGACTTTCTAGAACCTTGTGATGAAACATTAGTTATGGCTTGTGGAGAAAGATTTCTATGCACTCAGAAAGGAGAAGTTTCTATTGCAATTCAAAGCTATTGTGGAAATGTGATGCATTTGACCTTACAAGACGTATTCCTAATGCCTAATTCAGATGAAAATTTACTGTCCGTGAATAAATTAGTGGATGCAGACTTTGAAGTGTCTATAAAAAGAGACAAATGTCGCTTATTTGATTCTAAAGGAAGAGAATACCCAGTGCTATCAGTAGGCTCGCACTATTGCCTGGAGAATGTTGCAAGTCAATTGGAGGAATATGCTTGTAGTGATTTTGAGAGCAATGTTGATTCTGATGAAAGTGATTTTGATGGAAATGAAGATAATGTTGAGGAAGAATCAAAATGCCTAGTTGCTTTTAATAAAGGATTGACAGAGCAGAAGGCTGCAGAGTGTAACCACAAGGACTGTTTGTACCAATGGCACGTGAAACTAGCTCATAAAAACTTTAAGTCAGTGAAGCAACTGCTGATTGATTGTGGAATGCCAGTTAAGGAATGCTTTAAGGACAAAGAACGTTGTGAAGTGTGTCTCAGAGGAAAGGGAACAGCGCCTAAGCACGTGCAGAGGCCAAGCAGTGTTAAGGCAGAGATTTTGGAAGAAGTGCACTCAGACTTGATTGGCCCACTCAAGGCTTCAGCAGGAGGGGCAAAATATGTTCTGCATTTCATAGACAGCGCCTCAAGATTTGCATATGTGTATTTGTTGAAATCAAAGACTGAAGTAGCTGAAAAGTTTAAAGCTTATGTTGCCCTGATGAAGAATAAACATGACAGAGGTATACAGTTATTGTTCACTGACAATGGAAGTGAGTACCTTAATAAAGAAATGAAAGAAATTCTTGAATCTGAAGGAATAGAGCATGCAACCTCAGTTGCATATACCCCTAGGAACAATGGGTTGTCAGAAAGGTTTAACAGAACTCTGATGGAAAGTGCAAGATGTTTAATGCTACAGGCAGGCTTGCCTTACCCCTGCTGGGGAGAGTGTGTAAATACAGCAGCTTACCTTTACAACAGGACAATTTCAAGTGCTATCAACATGACTCCATATGAAAGATGGAATGGCAGGAAGCCTAGTCTGAAACACTTGAAAGCATTTGGATCTCGTGTGTTTGCATACATCCCAAAGGAGAAAAGGGGAAAAATGGATCCTACTACAGAACTTGGAATTCTTGTGGGATACCATCCTTTCTCAAAAGGATACAGGATAATGGACATTAAGACTTACAATTTACAAATATTGAATGCAGTATATATAGATGAAAGAAATGTTATTAATAATCAACAAATTAATAACTTTGATGATCCAGAGGTTTGTGAAGAGGAAACCATAGAGATTCCATTTACAGCATGGGATTACAATCCACCTGCTCCTGCGGAACAGCAAGAGACTGCAGATTCAAAAGGGGTTGATCCCGGTGCTGATGGAACAGCGGAACCCTCTCAGACCTTAAGGAGATCTACAAGGACTACAAAAGGAATACCAGCAGAGAAACTGAGTCTTTTCACTAGAATTGACAGCCACGTGGAACCCTCAAGTTGGGACGAACTGCAAAAGTTGCCCGATGGGGAGCGGTCAAGATGGCTGAAGGCAATTCAAGAAGAATTAGACTCACTGCAGAAGAATAATACCTGGAAACTAACCAAACTCCCACCAAACAAAAGGACTGTGGGATGTAAATGGGTGTTCAAGGTCAAGAAAAATTCGGATGGAACTGTTGACAAATACAAAGCAAGACTAGTTGCAAAAGGATTTACCCAGAAGTATGGAACTGACTACACAGAAACCTACGCACCTGTGATTAGTCACACGGCTATAAGGACTTTGCTGAGTATAGCCGCCTCCAGGAATAAAGTGGTACTGCAACTCGACGTCAAAACAGCTTTCCTGAATGGAGACTTATCAGAAGAAATATACATGGAACTTCCACCAGGATTAAAGGACTGTGATACTAAAAATCAAGTTTGTAAACTTGAAAAGACTTTGTATGGGCTCAAACAGTCAGCAAGAGCATGGAACCACAAACTAACCTCATTATTGAAAGCTCAAGGCTTTGAACAAGGAAATATAGAGAAATGCTTATTCAGAAGGAAGAAGGATGATGGATGGGACTTTATTTTGGCCTTTGTAGATGATCTTCTGATTTGTTCTGACACTGAAGAAGCTGCAAAGGAAATTGCAAACAAACTGAATGAATCAGTAGAAGTGAAACTACTTGGAGAAGTAAAGAACTATCTTGGAATGGAGATTGAAAGAAACCAAGACAATGGATTTTCAATCAATCAAAGGAACAAGATACTGGAATTTCTACAATTCATGAATATGAAGGAGTGCAAGACCAAGAACACTCCACTTGACCCTTCATATATGGATCTAGACGGAGGTGAACTATTGCCTAACAATCACAAATACAGAGAAGCTATTGGAAAACTTCTATACTTGAGCAACGTTAGTAGACCGGATATAAGTGCAGCAGTTGGAATCCTAAGTAGAAGGACCAGCACACCTGCAGAACATGATTGGAATGCAATCAAACACCTCACACAATACTTAAAGAAAACTATTGATTTGAAGTTGAAGATAACTCCAAATACTGAGCTGAAACTGATAGGATACATGGACGCTAGTCTGGGTGGTACTAGAACAGACAGCAAATCTACAAGTGGATATCTGTTCTACTTTGGAGAAAACCTGATCTCCTGGACCAGCCAGAAACAGCAAGTTGTGTCAACATCTTCAACTGAAGCAGAATGCATAGCAGCCAAGTGCGCATGTACAGAGCTGGAAGAGATAATTGAACTGCTACGTGACTTTGGACTAGATGAACTGACACCTGCTACAATGTTTGAGGACAATCAATCGTGTATAGCACTACTGAATGGCGAGAACTCTAAGAAAGGGAAGAGACTTCTTCGACTCAAAATGGACTCAGTAAAAGACAAACAAGAAAGAGGTCTCGTAGTAGTGAAGTACTGTGAAAGTAAAGAGATGGTGGCCGACATCCTGACGAAGCCACTGCCTAGACAACAGTTTGAATACTTACGTGATGCATTGTGTTTATATGTCTGAATGTAACTAAACCTCGAAAAGGGGATTGTTGGGTATTAGAGAGCGAGCTTTGTTACATGTCAGACAGTTAAAGGGTTAATATTGTAACTGACCATTTGGTCAGTGTAGTGGCCATTGCAGTCGTGCCCCGAGGGTCACGTATACAACTACTTTGCATGTTCAACTGCTTTCGATTTCTTTGTTAGAAGAGAAAGTAGTTGATCACTTTTCTGCTTGCTTGACTGCTGAACAGGCAGGATGGAGAGAGGCTCTCCTTTTGCTAAGGGTGCCTACTCGTAAGTAAGCTTAGTGCCTTGCCAAAGGCTTTTGGCAAGTATAGGAAACATAGAATGTAGACAGATATTATTTGTTTTGTATCCCAGTGACTTTTTCCCTACCCTGAGTTAGAGTAAAGATTGTTTTACTTCAAGACAAATGCGTCTTGCCTCTTTTGTGCGTGTGTGTGATCTCAATTCTCATAGTTCAAGAGGAACGATCCATTCCCTCTGATTTGGTAGCAGATAAATTAAAGATCGGGGTTCCCTTTACAGGAACTGGGGCCCCGATCCCCCAATAGTTATTACCTTTAAGGCCCTCAATCGATTGGGGCCAGGGCATTTGAAAGACCGTCTCCTCTCTTGCATTGTCCAGCCCACCCATTCCGCCTCCCAAGACCGCCTCCCTGTGCTCCTGCCTTCAGAAGTGAGGTGGGTGGGGGCAAGAGACATGGCATTTTATGTGGTAGCACAGAACATCCTCTATCTTGAGGCTTACTTAGTACCTATTTTACTGACTTTTTAGGAGCCAAGACAAAACATTTCTTTTTACGCAGGGGTTCACTTAGTGGCTTTATCTTACTAAATGTTATATGGTCTGCATCTGGTCTGAGGTCTCTTTTATATTATTTGTAAGTCCCTGGACAGTTTGTAATGTCTTGTTTTAATACTTGTTTGCATGGCTTTTGGGGGGGGTTCTATATAAATAATTTATTATGGTTTTATTTGTAAGCTACCTCAAGCAGAACTCTGGAGAGGTGGCAAAAAACTGCTAAATAAATATGTCTGAAGGGTGGTCCATTTCAGTTCAGTCCATGTTATTATTGTGTGCCAAGTGCTCCAGCTGGCAGGCTTCACTCAGGGAAAGGGAAGATGGTTGGAGCTGGCAAATTCTGCTGTGGACTTTCACTGTTTCTACCGTAAAACCTAGGGCATGTCATTCACCAGATCAGCCCCGGCCTCCACCTAGGGTTGCCAGGTTGCTGGAACCGGTGGGCAATTGCCTGCCAATCCAGCAGGCTGCTTGGAGCGGCGGCCGCGCATGATGTGCTTGCGTCACTTCCAGGTTTATTTTATTTTATTTATTTATTATTTCCATTCGTTACCCCGCTCTTCCCGGCCAAAGCCAGGCTCAGAGCGGCTTAGTCCCAGAAATGCCGCATCACGAAGGGGCCCTTTACCTAGGGTTACCAGGTCCTTCTTTTCCTCCGGCAGGAGCCTTTTGTGTTTAAGCATGTGCGCCACTTCCAGTTTAGAAAGTGCCGCCTTACAAAGGGCCTTTACCTCTTAGTTTGAGTGGTAAAGCGGCCCTTTAGCACTCAACCTAAGAGGTAAAGGCTCCTCACGAGGGGGAACTTCCCGTTCTAAACTGGAAGTGGCGCACGCGGTATGCACGCATGTGTGCACGTTTGCCCGATGACCCTCAGGTGGTCAGCAAGCAGAGGGGGCAATTGCCGGGGGGCTGGCTGCCACAAGCAGGCACCTGGCAACCCTACCTTTACCGCTCAACCAGTTTGAGTGGTAAAGGGCCCCTTTGTGATGAGGCGCTTCTGGGACTAAACCTGGAAGTTATGTGCGTCTGCCCACCCAACTGCCTGCCCCTGCCCCAAAAACCTCCTGTCAGTGAAGAGGAAGGACCTGGCATCTTTACCCCCGCATACGCTTGCTTGAAGGACACAGAATCTGTTTTCTTCTCCCTGTGCATACTGAACTTTGGCTAATGAAACTATAGGTGAAAACACACGGTCACTTCAGCCTCCTTTATTCCCTGTTTCAGCCTGGATTCAGCCAGGGTTGAACGCATGCGTTTCGCCAAACGGGCATTCGATCCCGGCTGAATCCTGGGTGAAACAGGGAATAAAGGAGGCTAAAGCGACTGTGCGTTTTCGCCCTATAAAAGAGGAACTGGAAAAGGCCCATTTGAAACATGTTTCAGCTTTATAGCCTTTCATAAGAGAGGAGGAGGCTGATATAGGGTTGCTTACTCTGGGCTAGGAAATTCCTGGGGATTTGGGCATAGATCTGAGAAAGTGGAGTTTGGAGAGGGTGGGAAGCTAGCATTTTCTCCAGGGGAACTAACTGATCTCTGTAATCTGGGGGTCAGTTGTAGTTCCCGGAGAGCTCCAGCCAGCCACTACCTGGATGTTGGGAACCCTAGGTTGATATCAAAATGTACTCAAAGACAAAAGTATTCAAAAATACACAATTGCTTTAAATATAGATAACAGAAGGCACTCTGTACTCGTCCTTTCTAGGAATGTAGCCATCAGTTTTACCATAGAGTTTCCAGCAGTTCCTAGAGAGGTGTCACATTACTTCCAGGTTATCTGCAAAAGAGATGTCACACCATCGCTGGTAGCTGCCCTCCCCCACAGTTTCCTGCTGGTTGCAAGACCAGGACTGGGAACCCTAGCAACCCTTAGGACAGGCCATTTTAGCAGGTGGAGGCCACACAAGGGAATACTTGGGTACGAGCAACTCTTGATCTTACCAATTTGCAGAGTAGTACTACCCAAAAGGGGATGTGCAATAGTATAGTAAAGCCCAATCTCATCAGATCTCGGAAGCAAAGCAGGGTCAGGACTTGGATGGGAGACCACCAAGAAAGACATTGCCCAGGAAGGCAATGAAAAACCATCTCTGCTTAACCACTTGGCTTGAAAACCCTATAGGGGTTGCCATAAGTCAGCTGTGACTTGATGGCACTTTACGCACGCACGAGCGCACACACACACACACACACACTATCAGAAGGTTTTGCTCTGCAGAGTGTACCTATTACAGTGGCCCATATTGGGAAAGGCAGTCCTTTACATATGTGGCCCTAAACCCCAAGGAAGATAGTTGGATTGAACCCAAGAATGAATTGGTAACCAATGAAGTGACAGCAAAGTAGTATGCATACTCTGCCTAGCCCCTGATAGCAATAGAGCTGCAGTATTCTGTAACAGCTGAAGTCTACAAATTATCTTCAAGGGCAGGCAGTCATCTAGGAAGGAAAAGGGCATTTGCAGGAATATATTTAAGAGAGTCTGCAAACAATAGCCCCAGCAGAATCAGAGGGCGTACTTGGAGACCCCGTATCAGGGACACTGAGCCCCTTACAGCCCATTCCTGAAAATACGGCGTGCGGAGTTGGTGGGGAAGAGGCACAGTGGCGCCTCTTCCTAAGCGAAATCGCGCATGCCGTTAAACAAACAAAAAAAGCCGGGTTTTTTTGTTTCACTGGGGCTTTTCGCCCCATTGAAAACAAAAATAGCAGGCACAGCAACGCCGTTCCAGCCGCCGGCGCAAGTGGCCGAAAGAGGGCAGGAAGCCGCCTAACCGACAGCTCCTCCCCCTGCGCCAGCGCGGCCTCTCCACGCACTTACGTCGGCGGCGGGGTCAGGCCGCCTCCTAAGAGGTTTCACACACCCCCTCAGGAATGGGCTGTTAGTCCCATAAAGAGGAAGGAAACCTGGCAGGGACAACTGAGATGGATCTGGAAAGGCTGATCCATCAGTCACAGAGCCCAGGCAGACCCCCTCAGCTAATGGAATTGACATACTGAATGGACCTCTCTGTGCTGAGGGATGACCACTTTTCAACTCTCCACTAGACCAGACCTTCCCGCTGGGCCTGCACCCAATCAGTGGGTCCAAAAGAAGTCCCTTCTGTTGGAACCAACAGGGATATTCCCAATGCGGTTACAGAGTAGCCCCCTGACTGTGGTGAGGAGCCCCGGGGTTTCTGACTGTAGAGGTTGGATGTCTAGGCACTTAGGAGTCAGCCGGAGGACGTGGCCTCCGAGTTGTTGAGATCCCATTTTCTGACTTGGAGAACCTTAACGTATGCAGAGGAGAGTGAAAGATGGAAACTTGCCTTACCATTGTCAGAGGCGAGTGGCCGACAGAACTATGGTGTTTCTCTCCCTAGTTGCTCCCCCTCCTTGCTTTCACTGTGCTTATGTAACACATGGAATGTAGACTCTCATTACCTCACAGCAATTGTGTGGTGACGCTCACTGTGATATCATTTGGTATCCATTTCAGTCCAGCTTCTGTGACTGTCTAGGACCTGGGATGGAAACTCCCTTGAATGCTGTCTATTAGTGGAAAGAGGGCTTCACATGAAGCAACTGTATCCATGGGCAGGCCATTTTTTGGCAGTGCTTTGAATGCATTGTCAGGTTTCATGGGCAATGGCTCTTCAGGGACAAACAAAATCCTGATGTAAGAGAGATCATAGAATCATAGAGCTGGAAGGGACCACCAGGGTCATCTAGTCCAACCCCCTGCACAATGCAGTAAATTCCGAACTACCTCCCCTTCACATCCCCAGTGACCCATACTTCATGCCCAGAAGATGGCCAAGGTGCCCTCCCTCTCCTGATCTGCCTGTCATAGAATCAGCATTGCTGACAGATGGCCTCTTCTTGAAGCGGTACTGAGTAGTGGTTACAGTACCAGACTAGCATTGCCACTCTGTTTAAATGGTCAATTGGTGACCTTTGTCTAAACGGTGGAGGGTTGCAATGAGAATTAGAACTGAATGAGGATATTACCATGTACTACACTGTTGTCTTTGGATAATTACATAACACATATTTATTTTAAACAGCCTTCAGGTACCATGATTGACTGATGGTTGACTGATTCCATGCTGGCCATAATTAGACAAGGAATAGAGAATAAAACTGCTGCTATCATGCTGCCCTTGTACAAATCTATGGTGAGACCACACTTGCATATATATAAGGAGGGGGACAAGGAGGACACTGCCCACCCTTGTTATATTTCTAATCCACAGATAAAGAGTAAGTGGGTGAGGATTGACTTGAAACAACTATAGTGTGATTAAGAACTTAAATATGTTGTAAAACAGTCTCTAAACCTTTGCTTGAGGAAATTAAAGTCACAGAAACTTAGGGCAAGTCTACAAATTACCACTTCTGCACAACTGAAAAATATAAAGGGATGTATTTAAATTGTAAATTCTATCACTGCATCCCTGGAAACTCTGAATTTTGTTTTATTTGGTGATGTATAAGAACCAGCTTAGCACCTCCACTAGTCAGTTAGGAACCTAGAAAGTGGTGTTGCCAACTCCAGGTTGCAAATACCTGCAGATTTGGGGGGTGAAACCTGGGAATGGTGGGGTTTGAGCAGCGGGAGGACCACAGAGTCAACCCTCCAAAGCAACCATTCTCTCCAGGGGAACTGATCTCTGTCATCTGGAGATCAGTTGTAATTCAGGGAGAACTCCAGGCCCTACCTGGAGGATGGCAACCCTACTAGAATGAGACCTCTGAAGATCTTTCCTAGAAAGAAAATCGTAGCAAGTTGCCAGTCAAAAATCCAGCTACCAGGCCTAAAATCTCTGTTCTGGAGGAGCTCTTGGGCCAGCAGCAGCAGTCTGAAGAATGCTGCTTATTCAAGGTGTTCTAACGTGGCTTCTGTTTGACTGCAGCAAATCTCACAAGATCAGGACATCGCATAAATACAGGGCAATAAACTTGTATACATATTTCCAAAACCTAATCTTCAACATCTAGAGTTGACAATATCCAGGTGGGGCCTGGAGATCTCCCATAATCTCAACTGATCTCTAGACTCCAGAGATCAATTCCCCTGGAGGAAACAGCAGCTTTGGAGGGTTGAACTCTATAGCATTACATCCCTGCTGAGCTCCTCTCCAAACCCTGTCCTTCCCAGGCTCCACCCCCAAATATCCAGGAATTTCCCAGCCCAGAGTAGGCAACCCTATCTACATCTGAGTTTGAATTTTCCTCTCATAATAGTGAATTTGTGCGTGTGTTAAGTGCCTTCAAGTCGCAGCCGACTTATGGGGACCCCTTTTTGGGGTTTTCATGGCAAGAGGTGGTTTGCAAGTGCCTTCCTCTGCACAGCAACCCTGGTATTCCTTGGTGGTCTCCCATCCAAATACTAACCAGGGCTGACCCTGCTTAGCTTCTGAGATCTGAGAAGATCAGGCTAGCCTGGGCCATCCAGGTCAGGGCAATAGTGAATTTACAGCACCCCAATTCCAGGCTCCCCTAGATGGCAGGTCCCTGGTTAAAAATATTCAATCCTCCCCTTCCCCCTGGACTTCAGATGTTCTAAAGGCTCTTTCCCCTCAGGTGCTCAGATTCTGCCCCATCCTTCCTCCCAAAACAGAATGGAGAGGAAAGCCAGCACAGCCCTCTACCCCATTGTCTCATCAATCAAGAGCATCGGACTGCACGGAAGGCTGGGTATGGAAGGGGGAAAGAAGAATGATGATGCTCATGTTCCAGCTGTAAAACTGTGGAAGGAGTGTAGACATTAGGCATGGAGGTAGAGGAAGCCAGAGCAAAGGTTCTTTGCAAGGCAGAGTTCCTGGAGTCTGGGGATGTATTATTTTGGGTTTCTTTTCAGGTACAGAACTATTTAAATATGAAGAACCTTTGTGGTTGGGTGGGGAAATTAAAAAGTAGGAACTGCAAATAATGGAAACCAACTTTATCCTTGTCCTTCCCTTCTATGCACTGGAATTTTCCAGGGAATGCCTGTAGTTTCTGTTATAGGAAGCTTCTGGTATGGATTGTAGGGTTGCCAGGTTCCTGCTTTGGGTAGGAAGCATCCCCATCCTGTTGGTTCTTTCCACCACTTCTCAGCTGGGCAGCAGGAGAAAAATGTGGGGAGGTGGTCAGGGGCAATTGCTATTATTCTGGTCCAATAGCATCACTTCCAATATGGGGAGGGGCTGTGGCTCAGTGGTAGAGCATCTGCTTGGCATACAGAAGGTCCCAGGTTCAATCCCCGGCATCTCCAGTTAAAGGGACCAGGCAAGTAGGTGATGTGAATAGATCTCTATCTGAGACCCTGGAGAGCCACTGCCGGCCTGAGTAGACAATTCTGACTTTGCTGGACCAAGGATGTGTTCATGGCCGGGAATGACATCATGTGTCACTAGTGATGCTCTATCATTTATTTAAAACACCAGCATGATGGCATCACTTTCCTTTGCACCCAAAGTGACATCATTACATTGTTGGCAAGGATCCCCACACAAAGGTCAGCTCCCACCAGTTGCAGGAAACCCTATGTGGATGTGACATTCAGCTCCCCCAGAGGGCTTTTTTCTCAAGAGAAATCTATATATCCATACATTTTTAGACTGAAAGACTGGCTTGACAGATGAAATCCATTTCAAAAATATAGATGCTGTAAATTTTGTATTGAAAGTGGTGAAACTTACCCTATTCAAATGATTCAATGAGATGCAGACCAATCACCTACTCAGTTTGATTGGCAGTAAACAAGTTGAAAGCCTGGGAAACTCATTTGCATTGAGGTTTGTCAAAACTGTACATGTGCAAAGCATTGCCAATCCAAGCAGGTTGGCAGCTGTTAACTAAGGACCACTTAGATGAACACCAAAGGGTAGAATTTTTCAAAATACTCAGTTAATTCAGTCATAAATAAATTGTCTGTGGCTCTGTCCACACAGCAGGCTGCCATTTGCCCTATGTTTTTCATCTGCCATACTGCTGGAAGGCTGTTGGAGTAGTTCCATCTTATGGAATGGCCTGCCTGATGAGGTCAGGAAGGCCCTCATTCTCCCAGCATTCTGGAAACTATGCAAAACTGAATTATTCTGGAGCCCAGTTTTACCAGGTAATAGGACTATATTATAATGGAATGGTTCAGAAAGATGCTTTAATAAAGGGAAAAGGGCTGTGACTATTATATATAGTATGTACTGTAGCTGTATGTATTATTCTGCTATATAATTTCTGCTCCATTTAACATATGATGTTACTACTTGGGCTTTTAGCTTTGTTTCATATTTTTGCTTGCTGTTAGTTTTGCTTTTTGTCCTAATCCTATTACATTGCTTATTGGATGTTCCATCCTGTTGATTGTGTTGGTTTATACTTTGTAACCTACCTTGGGGAGGGAAGGCAGCGCGGTATAACCCGATCTCATCAGATCTTGTAAGCTAAGCAGGGTCAGCCCTGGTTAGTATTTGCATGGGAGACCACCAAGGAATACCAAGGTTGCTATGCAGAGGCAGGCACTGGCAAACCACCTCTGCTAGTCTCTTGCCTTGAAAACCCCATAAGGGGTCACCATAAGTCAGCTGCGACTTGACGGCACTTTACACACACACATACACACACACAAAATCTGCCTTGAGTCTCAGTGAGCGAGGCAGATTGTAAATGATGTAAATAAAGTAGCCAGTTATACAGGGACAGGCAGGATGAAGAATGTCTTCCTAGGGAACTGGCTGATGGATGTAAGTGACAGATCATGGGACACATTGCAGACTGCACCACCTCTCTCACATGATTGCCTATAGCAAATCATGCATTAACAGGAAGAATGCACTTTTGGTCATTTCGTTGCCATTTCAGTATTTTATGCTTTTCTCTGTGTTGTACCTGCTGTTCCCAAATTCAAAATACACATATTGAGGTCTGCATGTTTAGTGTTTCCAGCCTTTCCCAAGAGAGTGCCCCAGACATTAGAAGGGCACAGCCAATCATAAACTAAATATAAACATCTGTCCAGATATGTTGTTAGCTTGGATTTGGGAAAATATTTCATTCCATTTCCTCATATGCTTGGATGCTTTACGTTGTGTTTGTTTGGCAGCCAGATACACTCTGCAAATCACTGATAACAGAATATAAACTCAACAGTGATCATTGGTGAAAATAAAGGCAGATGAAGCAGAAGCACAGAAGAAATTGTTTCCCCTGCATTTCTTTTTAATCTGTCAATGGTTCTAGAATTTAAAGGGGACCATTTCCTTCATAACTGAATTTGCCTAAAAGAAAATGTGTTGAAACACAGTGCTGGCTGTAGCTTGGTAAGTAGTACCAGATCTATTCCTTCAATTATTATGTTGTTTATTTCTCCTCTAGGAACACAGCTATATCCTGCCCGTTCCTTTTCCCTTCTTCCCTATTTCCTCATCTATTTCTGTGTCCTCTTCTTTTCGTGTGTTCCATTCTTTATTTCTCATTCACTTTGTGTGTCCTGAACACACTTTGTGTGTTCTTCTTGTGGAGTCTGTGTGAACAGTGCATGCAGTTCTTCCAGGCAGGAGTAGGGAAGAGAACTGTACAATAAGGAAGGACGATCTCTTGGCCCATTTCCCTTTCTGCCATTTGGCCATTCTATCTGCACAAATTTTCCACTCTTTTTAGTAGGGCAAGTAAACAGCATGATTTCTGACTTTATGAATTTGCAAATGGGATATTTTATGCTGGTGGTTAATGATGCCTGATAAAGATCACAAATTTGCAGATGTGCTTTCCCCCTCTTTTGTAGTATCTTTTTCATTACATATTTTCAATTTATGCACACACACAGTCACATACCCTATTCTCTGTCCTCTGACACAAAGTAAACTTTATGTAATATTCCACTCATATCTTTCCTTCTTATACATGGTCTGCATTCGTGTTTGTGTATACAGCTAGTTAGGGATGTGCATTCGGATAAATCTGGTTTGAATGTATATCTGAAAAATACTTTATTAGTATTTTCTGATTATATTCATTTCTCTGAATGTTATCTAGGATTTTTCATGATATGAGGAAATGGGTCCTGAAAAATCCTGGAAATATTCTGCAATAACTGGGAATATTGGGAACAGGCAATTGAAACCTCCCAGGGTTGTTTTTTTCTTTATTTTTTTCTGGGCATCCAGCACATAGTATTGGCTTGCCCTGTTGGTTTGGCTTTTATTCTGTCCTATGAAATTGGTTTTGTTGGTCTTACAATGTTGCATTCTTTGCACAAGTTGGTTTGTGTAGGGTTTGCGGTTTGTGGTGGATTCTCAGGTTTGACATTGTCTTCAATTCTTTGGTTGTACATGGGCTTAGATTCTCTGATTTTACATTTGTTGGGCCTGCAACAGCATTCGTTTTTGGTTTGGCTTGGATGATTCTCTGGCTTGACATTGGATTGGATTCTCAGATTTTACATCTGTTTTGTTAGACTTTGCCGGTTCTGCATTGGTTCTTTGGGTTTGTTGGTTCTGTCTGCTTTGAGAGGTTTTTGGCCAGGAGTTGCTTTGCTTGCTCTTGTGTATTTAGTTATTCTTTGCTCTGGGGAAAGCATGGAATCTCCCCCATAGAGAACAATAGGGAACAATGGAGGATGGCTAGGGCCATCAGGTTCAGGGGCCCATAGAATTGGAACTCTTGATCCAATTCACTTGAAACTTGGGTATTATTTAGTAGACAAACACTGTAATGTTTGTGCCATTTGCCTATAAAACAGTCCCTCCAGCCCTCTGGAAAGATTTTCTCCATGGGAACTGATTTCTATCGCCTGGAAATCAGTTGTAACAGGAGATCTCCAGCCACCACCTGGAGGCTGGCAACCCTGGAGAATGCCCTTGACTACATCAGAGCTGTTGGGAGCAAGAGGAGGTGTATGGAGACTGGAGGGCTTCTAGGAGGAGACACTCCATCTAAACTGCCTCCCATACCCTCTCTTTCCTCAACATGGAGGTATTTCCCTTTCTAGAGCTCACCTTCCACATGCATAGTGAGAGTGAACAGGAAGGAGGTTACTGCTGTAAATAAATGCCTCTCCATTTTTTTCCATAATGGAATGTTTTCTGTATAAATCAAAAAACATCCTGTAGGAACAGAGGATTTCATGCACGAGGTTCTATTTTTCTGATATTTTTGCAGGGATGGTGGTGGTTGTGGTAAAGGAACATTAGACCCTCTGGGGGGTGCATGCAACTAATGAGGCTGGTATGAGGCAGCTGATGTGACTATTATAGGAGAAGGTGACAGTGCTTTCCGACAGGTAGGAAAGGGAAAAAATCTAACTGTGTGTATGTGTGAAGTGCCGTCGAGTTGCTTCTGACTTATGGCAACCCCATGAATGAATGACCTCCAGAACGTTCCTATCATTATTAGCCTTGCTCAGGTCTTGCACATTGAGGGACATGGCTTTTCTTTATATAGTCAACCCATCTCATGTTGGGTCTTCCTCTTTTCCTGCTGCCTTCCACGTTTCCTAGCATTGTTGTCTTTTCAAGTGACTTTTGTCTTCTCATAATGTGACCAAAGTACCATAGCCTCAGTTTAGTCATTTTAGCTTCTAAGGAGAGGTCAGGCTTGATTTGATTTAGAACCAACTGATTTGTCTTTTTGGCTTTCCACAGTATTTATAAAACTCTCCTCCAACACCACATTTCAAATGCATCAATTTTATTCCTGTCAGCTTTCTTCATTGTCCAACTTTCAAACCCATACATAATAATAGGGAGTATTATGGTATGAATTATCTTGATCTTGGTTGCCAGTGACACATCCTTACACCTAAGAATTTGATCTAGCATCTTCATGGCTCCCCTTCCCAGTCTCAATCTCTTTTTGATTTCTTGGTTGCAGTCTCCCTTTTGGTTGGTGATGGAGCCAAGGAATAGGAAGTCTTGAATAATTTCAATTTCCTCATTGTCCACCTTAAAGGTGAGTAATTCCTGAGTAGTTATTACTTTTGTCTTCTTGATGTTCAGCTGTAATCCTGCTTTGGCACTTTCTGCAAAAGTAGTCATTTCACATATTTACTATTTTCCACCAGTAATATAGTGTCACCTGCATTTCTTGAATTGTTAACATTCCTTCTACCAATTTTCACTCCACCAGATAAATCTAATCCAGTTTTCTTTATTATATAATCTGCATATAGATTGAATTGATAGGGAGATAAAATACAGCCTTGTTTTATCCCTTTGCCATTTGGGAAACCATTCTGTTTCTGCTTATTCTGTCCTGACACTAGCCTCTTGTTCTGTTTGGTTTCTCATCTAGACACCTAGGGTTAACAGCAGATCCTTTTTAGGTGTATGATCAATTTCTTTCAGCACACTTGCACAAAAGCTTTCAGATTCTTCCACTTCAGCATCTGTAGTTGGGGCATAAACTTGAATGGTGGTTATACTGATAGGCTTTCTATGAAGTCTGATTGATATTATTCAATCAGACTTTGCATTATATCTCCTGATTACTTGTGCTACATCTTGCCTCACTTGTAGAGCAACTCTGTTTCTTCTGTGTTTGTCATTTCCAGGGTAGAACATTTTGTAATTTTCTAACTGAAAATTTCCCAATCCAGACTACTTTCCAAGGACTGCAATGTTTGAACGTTGTATTTCTCTTTTTACAATTTCAAGCTTACCTTGATTCATACTTCCCACATTCCATGTTCCTATAATATGTGTCAAACAGCTGTGGACTTTCCTTTGGCATCTATTCACTTCAACAACCAAACACCCTTTCTCCCCTAATAACAGGCTCCACCACATCCTTCATTCCCCAGAATAGTTTGTCCAGATACCTTTCTGCCAGATGCATATAAACAGATGTTTTGTGTGTTAAGTGTCGTCAAGTCGCTTCCGACTCATGGCAACACTATGAATCAAAGTCCTCCAAAATGGCCTATCTTTGACAGCCTGAAAATTGAGGGCTGTGGCTTCCTTTATTGAGTCCATCTATCTCTTGTTGGGTCTTCCTCTTTTCTTGCTTCCCTCAACCTTTCCTAGCATTACGGTCTTTTCCAATGACTTTTGTCTTCTCATAATGTGACCAAAGTATGACAGCCTCAGTTTAGTCATTGTAGCTTCTAGGGTCAGTTCAGGCTTGATTTGATCTAGAACCCACTGATTTGGTTTTTTTTTGTTGTTGTTGTTTTTTTTGCAGTCCACGGTATCCGTAACAGTCTCCTCCAGCACCACATTTCAAAGGAGTCTACTTTCTTCCTATCAGCTTTCTTCAATGTCCAGCTTTTACACCCATACATAGTAATAGGGAATATGATGGCATGAATTAACTTGATCTTGGTGGCCAGTGACACATCCTTACACTTCAGAATCTTTTATAGCTCCTTCATGGCTGCCCTTCCCAGTCTCAATCTCCTTCTGATTTCTTGGGTGCAGTCTCCCTTTTGGTTGAGGATGGAGCCAACGGATAGAAAGTCTTGAACAATTTCAATTTCCTCATTGTCAACCTTAAAGTTGTGTAATTCTCCAGTAGTCATTACTTTTGTCTTCTTGATATTCAGCTGCAGTCCTGCTTTGGCACTTTCTCTTTTAATTTTCAGCAGTAGTCATTTCAAGTCTTCGCTATTTTCTGCCAGTAATGTAGTACAAAACTGCATATATGCACAGTTACAAAACTGCATATATGCACATGTATGTCAGCCACACCACTGCAAGAAATACTAGTGTAACTCGATAGCCGTTCTTGCATCTGATGAAGAGATCTCCAAATCATGAAAGCTTGTGCTGGATAGAATGCTGTTAGCCTTTAAAGTGCCAGTGGATGTCCGTTTTTATTTGCCAGTGGGTGGCAGTGGCTCAAATGTCAGACTAGACTCCCTTCTGCCATGCAGGCTTGCTGGGTGACCTTGAGGCAATCACACGCTCCCAGCTAACCAACCTCACATGGAGGGTGTTGTTGAGGGTGGAGAAGATGGGCAGAGGCGCGGATTAAGGCTCCCATGAAACTGAGGGCGATGGGGGAGACTGGGCATTATTAAAATGTTATATGCTCTCCCTCCAGTATCTCTTTCTGACAGACAGGCATTCAAAACAGCTGCAACGCCGAATGTCTGTATGGGAGGGGGGGTCACCTATTATATGTGTGCCTGTCAGGCACATGTGTGAAACACTCCTATTGACTGTGTGAAAAAAGAAAGAGGAGGTTTTGTCCTCCCAAGACCAGAAACACCAAAAGATGACCTCACAACCAAACATCCCATGGAGTTAAAATAAAATAGGAGTCTTGTGGACTGAAAAAAGTTTTTATTCTAGCATTATCTTTTCTGAACTACATCCCTCCTTTTCCCATGCAAAGATGATATTGTGTTGTTGTTTATTTATTTTAGCATAAGCTTTTGAGAGCAAGTACCACTTCTGCAATCACAAAAATGGACATAGTCTTTGAAGACATGGATTCTATCTAGTCCACAAAGTTTATGCTAGAATAGAGTTTCTGTTAGTCTTTAAAATGCCACAAGAATCCAATTTTTCTTTTGAGGCAAAGGCTAAATATGGTGGCTCCCCTCTGGATTTATTTGCCAAGAATTAAAAATGTTATAGTATTAGAACAATCACTATTTAAAAACCTATGAGAACCCAAAGCAACACGGTCGTCATTGATGAATTCTATGGATTTACTCATCTGATTTGGTATTTGGCAAGAATTAGTTTAAGTGTGTGTGTTTAATCTGGTTATTGTGAATATAAAATGGAGGAGAGGGGAACAATGAAAGCCACTTTGCGTCCCTAATGGGGAGAAAGGTGAGGTATAAATGAAGTAAAAATTAAACCGTGTAGTAGTTGTATTTGCCATCTAATGTGTACAGCTGCCCCAGAATGCTCCGCAATCCAGCCACACTCTTGTTCTTTTCTTGGTTTCCCACGGAGGGTTTTAGGATGAAATGTTTTCTTATTTGGATAGATTACTCCTCCAGGGAAAAGGAGGAAAACTATTCTGACATATTCTTCCTTTTTAGGGACCAGTGAGGGTCCCCATGCTCCTTGCCATATTATCTTTTCTTTTTCTTCTGTATTATTCCATTTATTTTCCTTTTCAGAAGACATTGCCAACAGATTAGATCTAATGCTGCAAGTGGAGGATTTGCATGTATTTTCCCAATGGATGCAATGGACACAGTGAGGGACAGCAGTGGGAGGAGAGTTGTATCATTGTAAACTATTTTTTCAAAGGGAAGAGAAGAAGAACAGTTGGTTTTTATATACCAACTTTCTCTACCACTTAAGGGAGACTCAAACCAGCTTACAATCACCTTCCCTTCGCCTCCCCGCAACAGACACCTTTGAGGTAGGTGGGGCTGAGAGAGTGTGACTTTCCAAGGTCACCCAGTTGGCTTCGTGTGTAGGAGGGGGAAACAAACCCAGTTCACCAGATTAGCCTCCGCCACTCGTGTGGAGGAGTGGGGAATCAAACCCAGTTCTCCAGATCAGAATCCACCATTCCAAACCACCGCTCTTAACCACTATACAACGCCGGCTCTCAGCGTGGTGTGGTTTTTTAAAATAGCATTAATAGGTTGCAGAGTTTATGTGCCTTAAAAACAATTGTACAATGAGCCAATTGTAAACAAGCCTTTAAAATTGTACAATAAACCAATGAAAAGTTGGTAGAAAAGACCCAGTTTTTTAAAAACCACAATCTGTAGTCAACAATAGAAGATAACTTGGTTCCTTTGGTCACTACCACCATTCCTTGGATAACTAATAATTCTAGAAATACATCTAGGGATGCATACATTTATCAGATAAATACCAGCCTGGCGTTGCTCTTGATGCTTTGTTATACTGCTCTGGACTTGAAGAGAAGGAGAACCAGTGCTAATAATGAGTACATCCTGATTGACTGACAGTTTTCAAATGACTAGAGTGGGCTAGGCCAGGGGTCGGCAAACTCATTAGTCAAAAGAGCCAAATATCAACAATACAACAATTGAGATTTCTTTTGAGAGCCAAATTTCTTAAACTTAAACTATATAGGTAGGTACATTGTTTATTAACTTAATAAACTTTAATTAAAGTTTTAAGTCTTAATTAAACTATAGGTACACTGAATAAAACTTGATATCATACTTAATAGTGATCTTATTTATTGATAAAAATTAAATTGTAAGTCCCTGCCATTTCCCCCTCCCCGTCCAGAGTCCTCGTATGGAGGCCTGGTCTACCGCCATAAAAACCTATTGGTAGACCTGGCCTCCGGCTGAGTCCCATTGGGAGGCCAGGTCTACCCATTGACTTTCTTGGCAGTAGACCTGGCCTCTGGAGGCCCATAGAAGCCAATTGGTAGACCTGGCCTCTGAAGGGGGACTTTTTCCCCTCCTCGGAGTCCAGGTCTACCGCCAAGAAAGCCAGTGGGTAGACATGGCCTCTGAGGAGGGAAAAAAGTAAGTAAGGTATCCATAAAATTAAACCATGACAATGACTGACAAACACTTAATGTGAACAATGTGAGCAAACTTTTCTCTAGATTCACAGAAGCAGTAAACACATGAGAACACAAGAAAGGCCGTGCTGGATCAGACCAAGGCCCTTCAAGTCCAGCAGTCTGTTCCCACAGTGGCCAACCAGGTGCCTCCAGGAAGCCCACCAGCAAGACCAGTGCAGCATCATTGTCCTGCCTGCATTCCATAGCACCTGATATAATAGGCCTGCTCCTCTGATCCTGGAAAGAATAGGCATGCATCATGACTAGTATCCATTTTGATTAGTAGCCATGGATAGCCCTCTCCTCCATGAACAGGTCCACTCCCCTCTTAAAGCCCTCCAAGTTGGCAGCCATCACCACCTCCTGGGGCAGAGAGTCCCACCATTTAACCACGCGTTGTGTGATGAAATACTTCCTTTTATCAGTTTTGAATCTCCCACCCTCCAGCTTCAGCAGATGACCCTAAGTTGTACCATTATGTGTGTCCCGGGTTGGGGCCCCACCCCGCGCCCCGGGGCTTTCCCGCCACCCTCCACTTACCAGACAAGCCCCTGTTGGCTCCAAAGTGTGCCTCTTCCCTACAGGGACCCGCAGGCCCAGAAGACGACGGGGGAATGGAGTCGGCGCCGCAGAAGACGGGGCGCCGCGGCCCAGTGCCGCTGCCGGGGACACGCCGCCAAAGGAAGCCTGCCCCGCCCAACAGCTGATGGGTGGGTGGGGTGGGCCAGGAACCACCGAGCCGCCTGTCCAGCAATCGCATGGCTAGAGGGGAGGGGAGGCTTTAGCCTCCCAACCATTGAGGGCAAGGGAAAGGGGGACCCGGCCATTCTCCACAGCGGGGAGGGGAGAGACAATGCGCCCTCTCGCCTGCTCTCTCGCTCTCTCTCTCTCTCTCTCTCAGCCGTGCCGGCTCCGCAGCCCGGCTGCCGGCGCGAGCAGGTGCGAGAGCAGGGTCTCCGAACCAAGTTCGGAGAGCCGCACTCAATGGGCCAAAGAGCCGCATGTGGCTCGCAAGCCACAGTTTGCCCACCCCTGGCTAGGCTTATTGCTTTAATACTGAAACACCTGTCTGTATGCTGGGCTATTCAGAATTAATAAACACCAGTCCTTGGCCCTGTGTTGTTCAATATCTTTATAAATAATTTGGATGAAGGAATAGAGGGGGCACATCAAAATAGACCTAACCAATCTTATGAAGGAGGGGAACCCTGAGGACACACAACTGAAGCCCCCCCCAAACCAGGGAGAGAGAGACTCAGGGGACACCCCCCCCCCCGCAGAACAGGCGAAAGCCCCCTTTGGCTTCCCCCCCACAGAAACTGCTCCCTCCCCACACACACACAGACTCTGCTTCCCCCACACACACACACACACAGGAGGAAAAAAATAGAGAAAAGCCCCACAATGGGTCTTACTGTGGATGTCTTCTGTTCCATCAGGGGGCACAACCCCCCCCCCCCGCAGAACAGGCGAAAGCCCCTTTTGGCTTCCCCCCCACCCACAGAAACTGCTCCCTCCCCCCACACACACAGACTCTGCTTCCCCCCCCCACGCACACACACAGGAGAAAAATTATAGAGAAAAGCCCCAAAATGGGTCTTACTGTGGATGTCTTCTGTTCCATCTTCTTCGCACCTGCCCCGCCCTTGCTCCCCACAGCTCAGCTGTTTGTTGGGGCTGGGAGCTTTGGCCGTGGGCGGCAAGCTCTGCTAATTGCAAACCCCCATTGTCAGAGATGCACATTAAGGGTGGGGAAGAAGACCCAGCTTGGCCACCGATTGGCTGCAGGAGAATGCTGCTTACTAACTGACAGTTATGCTGCTGCGCCAAACCCCGAATTTGCCGAATTTATTCACCGAACACCCCGAACTCACTGAATTCCGCCCTATGAGAAGCGGTTAAAACGGTTAGGGTTGTTGAGTTTGGAAAGAAGCCGGCTGAGGGGAGATATGATAGAGGTCTATAAAATTATGCATGGTTTGGAGAGAGTGGACAGGGATATGTTTTTCTCCCTCTCCCATAATACTAGAACACGGGGTCATCTGCTAAAGCTGGAGGGTGAGAGATTCAAAACAGATAAAAGGAAGTATTTTTTCACACAACACAAAGTTAAATTGTGGAACTCCCTGCCCCAGGATGTGGTGATGGCTGCCAACTTGGAAGGCTTTAAGAGGGGAGTGGACATGTTCATGGAGGAAAGGGCTATCCATGGCTACTAGTCAAAATGGATACTAGTCATGCTGCATACCTATTCTCTCTGGTATCAGAGGAGCATGCCTATTATTTTGGGTGCAGTGGAACATAGGCAGGATGGTGCTGCTGCATTCGTTTTGTTTGTGGGCTTCCTAGAGGCTCCTGGTTGGTCACTGTGTGAACAGACTACTGGACTTGATGGGCCTTGGTCTAACCCAGCAGGGCCTTTCTTATGTTCTTATGATTCTATAACCAATAGGAACTAAAAAAAAAAAACCCTAAAAGAGTTCCAAACAAAAACACAGTTTGTCGTCAACAACGGAAAAGAGAATGAGTTCTGCAAATAACTTGGGAAGGAGTTGAGGCTACAACTATGAACCATGTTTTAAAAACCTTGACATCTAAATAGGCCCCAAAGCACATTTTCTGAAACTCACCATTAATTGAATTCAACAGGAATTTTCCATGTGGCAGTGCCAATGCTTGAAACCAGAACTCCCACCTCCACAAATGTCCGACTTTCAGATATATTTGGAATGTCCCCTTGGCCATTCGAATAAAAAGGGTGGGCTGCACACATCTGACAGCAATGGCTTTTATGTGGGGGATTAGATTGTGTGTGTGTGTTCCTGTATATTGCAGAAATAGGAATACTTTGTATTCTGGTGAATAATGTACGTTGACTCTGTTTGGAAGTAAGGAAGGCCTTAATGAGGTGTGGCCTCCCAAATATAAAGTTCAGACCAACACTGGTACTAGGGAGATTTGGATATGCTCACTAGAGAACTTTCCCTGGATCCTATTCCCTTTACAAAGTGCATAGGTCAAATTCCCAATGGCACTCCAAATTTAGAGACCAGGCTTCTGCCAGAAGTATCTTCCAGACAAACTGAGACAATCCCTGTGGAATCATGGCCTACCGATTGGGGTCATAGATTTCTCACATCGAAAGCCCATGTATTACAGAAATTACTCAATTAGAGCCTGAACAAACTGTCCTTTTTTGGCCTGAATAGTAAGGATGCATTTCTCAGCTAGAGGAAGTTGAAGAGTTCTGTCCATGGTCCCTAAAAGATCATGAGAAAAAAAAACCAAAATTATTTGCACTGTAAACTTTTTCACATATTCTTTGGTGTTTTATACATGGGAATTGTACCTTGGGTTTGATGCTCTCTCGGCCCACACTTTTCTGAACCAAATTCTCAAAGTCCTATGCATGGTGGTTGTTTGCCCCGAAGAAAGTCCTGGAGAAGGTTTTGTACTGCAGAATCACCGGCAGAAATCCTGCCCCTTGAAAATGCTGCTTTATAATTGGCTGTAGTGTTTATTGTTACAAAAATGTCACACACACCCAGCTCCCAGCCAGTGGCGCTTCTTGTGCGCACGACTGACGGCCGCATTCACTTCCCACCCGGCCCAGTGTCGCATTGCATGTGTGAGTGTGTTCCGGCGTGCTCACCTCCTCCTCCCCGGCCTTAAATGGTCAATAGCTGTGGAAGGGGAGAGAGAGAAAGAAGGCAAGGCAGCACTGCCATCGTCGCATCATGAGCGAGCTTCTTTTAACAGGAACAGTTGCTCCCTTCAGCCATTGCGGGCATGCTCTGGATGGCCTTTCCCGCCTTCCTCCTCCCTAGAGTGGCCAGGTCCCTCTTCGCCACTGGCAGGAGGTTTCTGGGGCAGAGCCTGAGGAGGGCGGGGTTTGGGGAGAGGAGGGGAAGGACTTCAATGCCATCGAGTCCAATTGCCAAAGCGGCCATTTTCTCCAGGGGAACTGATCTCTATCGGCTGGAGATCAGTCGTAATAGCAGGAGATCTCCAGCTACTACCTGGCAGTTTAGATACTCTCTGCAAACAGAAACACCTGTGCTGAAATTAACGTAGTTGCAACAACAGCATGCAGGCTCCAATGTAATAATTGCACAACACTAAGAAATATTTCAATAATGGTTATTTGTAAATATTTTTGTAAATATTTTGTAAATTAATGTATACTCAGATGTAAGTTGCTGTGTGTATGCTATTTTATTATTATCTTTATAGAGGCATCTTGCCCTGGAGACTGTATACAATTAAATATACAACTGAAGAAGCAATGTATGCGAAACGAATATCAACCTAGAGGTATCGTCTTGCATCTTTGTCATCAGCAACAATTGGATCATCTTCATCTCCTGTTGAACTTTTGTTTTGCATATTGGGGTGATGCAACCTGACTTACATTTTGAGAACAGCAAGTAGCTTGGACTTTTCAGTTTGAAGTGGTTCCTTATACTTTGGACTATTTTCGACTCCCTGGCTGGGATATATTTATGTTTGGATATAGACTTGTTATTTTGAAGGAGATTATAACCATTGTTGAAATATTTCTTAGTGTTGTGCAATTATTACATTGGAGCCTGCGTGCTGTTGTTGTTGCAACTACCTGGCAGTTGGCAACCCTACTCCTCCCTTAATTAGGGTTGCCAGCCCATGGACCCATCATGATAAAAGAAATAATATCATTTGTGTTATATTTAGGAGGGCAAGCTGGGGAGTCATGCTCTTTTATCATCCTAGCTTTCTTCTGATTGAGATTTGTTGATTTATGTAAATCACAAAAAGGAGACAGATTTGATGTTAATATATGTTATGATTGTTGAGTTTTGTTTTTTGTTTTTTGTTTTTGCGGTCAAGTCACATCTGACATATGGAGACCCCTAGTGGGATTTTCAAGGCAAGAGATGTTCAGAGGTGGTTTTCCGGTGCCTGCCTCCACTGAATTAACCTCCAAACTGGTTTGGAAAAGTCTCCATTCTGAATTTATGAATTTCATGTGTACAATTTTATGTTATTACAAGCTTCAGTCTTGTGTTTTTCCAGATTTATTATTATTTTTACAGGGAGGGGAGAATTATTATATACACAAAGTGTCCTGCTGACAGAAAGAAGCTCCAGAATGTCCAGTCACACTGTGAACGCAACAAAGACAATTGAGGTACAAATACTGAATGGGACCGACAGAGATGAATACATCGCCACAGTCTTGAGCTACGTTTCCATTCCAGTTGTGATCTTGGGACTACTTGGCAACGGGGCTGTTTTCCAGATACTCTGCTGCAGGGTAAAAAGGATGAATTATACTGTGTATGTACTGAACCTGGCCATAGCTGATTTTACGGTACTCTTCTGTAACGTTGCATTTACTTTTTTAAGTTTAATGATATGGAGCACATTTGCTTTTGATATATTCCTCTATGTTGTACTTGATCTCCTGTGGTTTTTTGGGTACAACAGCAGTTTTTTGTTGTTGACAGCCATTAGTGTTGAGAGGTGTCTTGGTGTTTTCTACCCTTTCTGGTATCATTCTAATCGTCCAAAGCATCTCTCGGCTATACTCTGTACTCTTCTATGGGTCATCTCCTGCTTGGTGACTTTAGTAGAATATTTCACCTGCTGGTCAGAATTTGTCAATTACAAAAGACAGTGTTACACAAAGTATAGAGCTGCCAGTATATTCCTTGTCACCATTTCCCTGATTTTTACTCCAGTCATGGTCCTTTGCAGTGTGATCACATTTGCCAAAGTACAGAGAAATTCACGGCCATCATCTTCAGCCCGCTTGTACCTCACCATTGTTGTCACCATAGTGCTGTTCCTCATCTTGGCTTTGCCAGGCAGATTAGCCTTCCTGATAGGGTACTGGCATCCAGAAGCGAAATTAATATGGAATGTCATCGAGGTTTCTTTTTTCCTCAACATTGTCAACAGCACCCTCAATCCTTTTGTTTACTTTTTTGTTGGAAGGAAGAAAAAACCCAGATTCCAGGAGCCCCTCACTGTGGTGTTTCACAGATCCTGGAATGATGTGCCGCAAGATCCCAAAAACACCCCAGAAGAGGCCTGGAAATATTTGGGTCTCAATACTGTTGGAAATCCCAGCGTTTCACTGGGGAGAGGCTTACAGATAAATGTCTGATGGAAAGATATTTTATGTTGTTCAGCTATTGGCTTCAGAATCCATTCTTAAAGTTGCTTTGGGAAGAGTTGCTAGTTGTCTTGCAGATTTTGTCCACTAGGTTCCATTTATCATTTTTTAATTTTGTTTTGTGTTTGTTTTAAAAAGGGGAAGGGGGACCAAACAATTACATCGGATAACTACAAACCCTAGAAGTCTTCCACAAACTCTGCCACCACCACCTTCACACACACAACAATACCCTAGAAGCTAGCAAGGCTTGGTCTTTTGGAAATCAGCCTATCTTAAGCAGGCATCAACACAACTCCCACCGGGACCGGAAAATCACCACTAAGTTCTGTGGTGTATTTCTCTTGGGCAGAATAAAATGCGTGTAAAGTGCCATCCAGTCACAGCCGACTTATGCAATCCGTATGAGGGGGCAGCACGTGGCTCAAAACTGAAATATGCAACATC
The DNA here is from genome assembly GCF_029931775.1 of Euleptes europaea. Lineage (NCBI taxonomy): Eukaryota > Metazoa > Chordata > Lepidosauria > Squamata > Sphaerodactylidae > Euleptes > Euleptes europaea. The sequence continues at coordinate 16,488,036 of NC_079318.1, read as the reverse complement.
AAATGCCAAAAAAAGTTGTAAGCATGTATTATTAAATTATTAAAAGAAATACTAACAACAAAACCAAAATACTCGTGGTGGCCTCGCAGGGCTTAAGGCTAGTATTGCTTACAATCACAACTCAAATATAGCCAACCGGCTTGATTTTAAGACGTCAAAAATATTAACAAAGCCAAAGGCTCATATTTCTACACATATGTTTAAAAAGCACATATGTTATATGAAAATATTCACAAAAGGTAGCAAAACCAATGACAGTAACAAAAAGGTCCACAATAGGGTCTGTCCAGCAGGTTTTTAAAGGCAAGAGACTAACAGAGGTGGTTTGCGTTTGCCTTCCTCTGCATAGCGACCCTGGTATTTCTTGGTGGTCTCCCATCCAAGTACTAACCAGGGTTGACCCTGCTTAGCTTCTGAGATCTGATGAGATCAGGCTAGCCTGGGCCATCCAGGTCAGGGAAGAGTAAAATACTCTTTGCCAAATAAGAAAAAAGGATTAATGGCTGGCAGGTCGCCAACTGGGTAAAGATATGGAAGCAAGGTGCAGAAGATGTGGGTGCAAGTAACTTTAAAACAAGCAACTCTGAGTGGCGGGTTATGGTAGACCACTTTGCCCTCCCCCCACCCCACCCCCACCCAGAAGTGGTTTTACAGAATGGAGCATTCCCTGGAAAACTTTCCAATGGCCACCCTGTTACCATAACATGGTGTAGTGGGGAGAAATGGAAGGTTTCTGCTGTGAATTAGAAACAAAGGACATTTTACATTCAATTATTAGCAAGCAGGCAGTCTGAAAGTGGGGTTGCTTTGCTCTTAGAAATACGGAGCAGGCCTTGTTAGCTGATTAAAATTTATCTAATAAAGGTTGGCATTCACCACATTGCTCTATGGAGTCTTCCCACGAGGCCCTGGAACGGTTAGCTTCATGGATCTCAGGCAGCCTCGCTGGGCTACCGAGTTCCTAGTCTGAATGGGTAAGTTCCCTCTGGCATGACCTCTGAGTCCCTAAGAATCCCTGCAGCAGACAGACAAGCATGGTTACAAGAATGTCTTTGTTGCACAATCCTCCTTTGGCTTCTTGCCTTTCAATCTCTGCACCAGCCAAATTACACAAGAAATCTTGTTTTTTTTTTCCTACGTAAAGAATTAAACTACTCCCTTGATTTAGTATTTATTTATTTTGAGGATTTATACCCTGCCTTCAACCAAACAGTTCTTGGGGTAGCTGACGATTACAATGAAATCCAAAACGCAATTTTAAAAAAGCATTGTCATCAAAAAAATTAAAAATCTAAAAATGCAGGGAAACCTATATAAAATTAGAAAGCCAGCAATGCAAGACACAGCAGAGGGATTATATTAATAGCTCTAGGCAGTCAAACAAAATTGTATGGGGCATTATTAAAAATAATCATCATCATAAGTCATCATTTTCCAAAATTTATTCAAAAAGAGGGGAAATATTCAAGGACTCACATTGTACCCAAAATTGGTAAGGTGCAGTGCCTGATGAATAACTAAGAGGAAGTCTTCCACAGTTAGGGTGTCACAACTGAGAAGGCCCTGTGACTGATATTGACCTGTCTAGGCACAGAAAAGAAAGGAGGGCAGAGTAATATCTTGGAAGATAATCTTAACTGATAGGAAGGCACATATAAGAACAGGTGGTCCTTCAGGTATCCCAAAAGCACTCCCACCTTTATGTTGCTTATTACCTTATGAATATATATTTCTGGAGGCGTGCACTTCATGGATCTGATGAAGTAAGATCTGACTCACAAAACCATCTGCTGGTATACATTTTGTTAATGTTCAAGTGCACAGGTCTTTGGTTTAATTTGCTGTCTGTTTTTATGCTGGGATAGGTTTTTTATATCGTCTTTTAGCTAATATCTCAGAGTGTTCTGTTTCGATTATTTTTATTCTGTAAGTCGCCTTCGGCAGCTGCCTGAAGAGACGACATTAAAATGTATAAATAAATAATTTCCGAGTATCAACGTACAGATTGTGAAACTGCCGTCTTGAAGTGAGATTATTTCAAAGTAAACATGTATAGAATCATCGTTTTGATTATTTTTTTATTTACTTGATTTTGAATTCAGATATGATCAGCCTCTACAGATAATTCTGGATATCTTTGAGTTGTTCACCATTAGATAACACAGTCACTGAGCATTCCAATTACATCATCATCAAGCCTGATCCACCAATTCTCCTGATCTAGAGGAAAGCTTGGAAGATTCGCCTGCTGACAGGTCAGAGGTAAAATTCATAGCTGAACAGGTTTAAACAATAATACCACCACCACCAAGCAGGATAAATAATATTCTAAATTCTGGAAAGTACCCTAAGGGTAAAGGTAAAGGTCCCCTGTGCAAGCACCGGGTCATTCCTGACCCATGGGGTGACATCACATCCTGGCCTTTACTAGGCAGACTTTGTTTGTGGGGTGGTTTGCCAGTGCCTTCCCCAGTCATCTTCCCTTTACCCCCAGCAAGCTGGGTACTCGTTTTACCGACCACGGAAGGGTGGAAGGCTGAGTCAACCTCGAGCTGGCTACCTGAAACCAACTTCTGTTGGGATACAAGTATAAGTGGATCCCCAGTTCCTCAGAGGATGAGGCACCAAATAACATCATACCAAGTCTTTCTAAGGATCCTAGATCAAACTTTGCAGGGTTTTGCCTTTCAAAACTGGCAAACAGGTTTAATTTATATATTCTGAATGGCTCTCTTAATGGAGACTGCCCTGGTGAATTTACATTCACAGCCGGTTGGAAATTCTCCACCATCTATTATATGCTAGTCTGTGAGTCGTTATTAGCCACGGTCGAAAAATTTCAAGTATCACCTTATCTAGAGGAAGATAATTTCCCCCTCTCAATGACTATAACTGTACCAATATGGCAATTACAATGTAAACTACACTACCCAATATCTGTCACAGCCACAGGACATATGGGCTGTCGGGCCAAATAGACCCCAGAGCTGGACCAAAAGATTAAAAAGGCCCTAGCATCTGAAAGTATGCAAAAATACAATAAGAACATAAGAACATAAGGAAGGCCCTGCTGGATCAGACCAAAGCCCATCAAGTCCAGCAGTCTGTTCACACAGTGGCCAACTAGGTGCCTCTAGGAAGCCCACAAACAAGACGACTGCAGCAGCACCATCCTGCCTGTGTTCCACTGCACCCAAAATAATAGGCATGCTCCTCTGATACTAGAGAGAATAGGTATGCAGCATGACTAGTATCTATTCTAATACTACGAATACCCCTTTCCTCCATGAATATGTTCTCTCCCCTCTTAAAGCCCTCCAAGCTGGCAGCCATCACCACATCCTGGGGCAGGGAGTTCCACAATTTAACTATGCATTGTGTGAAAAAATACTTCCTTTTATCTGTTTTGAATCTCTCACCCTCAAGCTTTAGCAGATGACCCCGTGTTCTAGTATTATGGGAGAGGGAGAAAAACTTCTCCCTGTCCACTCTCTCCAAACCATGCACAATTTTATAGACCTCTATCATGTCTCCCCTCAGCCGCCTTCTTTCCAAGCTAAACAGCCCTAAGCGTCTTAACCGCTCCCCATAGGACAGTTGCTCTAGTCCCTTAATCATTTTGGTTGCTCTTTTCTGCACCTTCTCAAGCTCTGCAATATCCTTTTTTAGGTGTGGTGACCAGAACTGTACACAGTATTCCAAGTGTGGTCTCACCATAGATTTGTACAAGGGCAGTATGATATCAGCAGTTTTATTCTCTATTCCTCGTCTAATTATGGCCAGCATGGAATTTGCCTTTTTTTCAGCAGCCGCACACTGGGTTGACATCTTCATTGAGCTATCCACTACCACCCCAAGATCCCTTTTTTGGTCTGTCGCTGCCAGCACAGATCCCATCAGTGTATATGTGAAATTGGGATTTTATGCCCAAATATGCATCACTTTACATTTGCTCACATTGAATCTCATTTGCCATTTTAATGCCCATTCTTCCAGTACGCAGAGATGCTTCTCGAGCTCTTCACAGTCCAATTTTGTTTTAACCACCCTAAATAATTTGGTGTCATCTGCAAACTTGGCTACTTCACTGTTTAACCCCAACTCCAGGTCATTGATGAACAGGTTGAAAAGCACCGGTCCCAACACAGATCCCTGAGGCACCCCACTGTTCACATCCCGCCATTGGGAGAACTGATCAATGATTCCTACTCTCTGCTTCCTATTTTTCAGCCAGCTCTCAATCCATAAGAGGACTTGTCCTCTTATCCCAAGACTATGAAGTTTGCTTAGCAGTCTTTGGTGGGGGACTTTGTCAAAAGCTTTTTGGAAATCCAAATACACAATATCCACAGGCTCATTCCTGTCCACATGCTTATTGACGCTATCAAAAAACTCTAATAGGTTAGTGAGACAGGACCTACCCTTACAGAAGCCATGTTGGGTTTTGCTCAGCAGACCTTGCCCTTCTATATGCTTGACAATTCTATCTTTAATAATGCTTTCCACTAATTTACCCGGAACAGACGTTAAGCTAACTGGCCTGTAATTTCCTGGGTCCCCCCTGGAACCTTTTTTATTCACCACCTGAATACCCGGGCCGCAAGGGCTTGACCGCCACTTCCAACCTCGTGAATCCTTCCCAGGCGTACTTAACACAAAGCAAACCAGGATTTGAGCAGCTAACTGAGAGCCGGATTCACAAATTAACCATGTCACCATGGTGTAGTGGTTAAGAGCGGTGGTTTGGAGCTGTGGAGCCTGATCTGGAGAACCGGGTTTGATTCCCCCCACTCCTCCACATGAGTGATGGAGGCTAATCTGGTGAACTGGATTAGTTTCCCCACTCCTACACACGAAGCCAGCTGGGTGACCTTGGGCAAATCAGAGCTCTCTCAGCCTCACCTACCTAACAGGGTGTCTGTTGTGGGGAGGGGAAGGGAAGGTGATTGTAAGCCAGTTAGAGACTCCCTTAAGTGGTAGAGAAAGTCGGCATATAAAGACCAACTCTGCTTCTTCTACAGAGTACATCCTTAGACAGATCCTTGGCCCCTTTGGTCATTTCACAGCTCTTTAACTTTCACTTATCTGCCAAATTTGGGAAGGTGGTTTAATTGGGCAATGGATCCCATTCCTGAGAATTTCATCCCAAGCAGGCGAGGGAAAATGGAAGTCTAGATTGTATTTTACAAAGAAGCCAATGGATATCATTATGAAATTATATAAAAGCTCTGAGCATACAGTGTAGCAAAAAGCTGACCAGATGGTCTGTCTCCAAAAAGGGACAGCACTGGTTTAGCAGCTGAAGCTAGTAAAACATGCTACTGGCCATAGCTAATAACTGGGTATTCAGCGGTAACTCCAAGTCAATTTACACCCTCAAACAATGAACCACATCCATAAAAGGGAGTGTGACCCCCCATCAAAGACAAGCAGGCCTCCCAGAACCGGAGTCACGGGACTTGCAAAAGAGGCTATCATTCCTCAAGCAGAAGAAAACAAGAAGCAGAGCTGCTGTCCTTAGGTTATTGAAAACGCTGTGCCCAAAATTCCCAAATGACATAACCCAGCAATGTAAATAGATTTCCCATTCAGCACGGGGACAAAATAAAGGGAGACTGCGGCCAAGAAATCAGAAGGAGATTGAGACTGGGAAGGGCAGCCATGAAGGAGCTAGAAAAGATTCTGAAGTGTAAGGATGTGGCACTGGCCACCAAAATTAGATTAATTCATGCCATCGTATGCATGGGTGTGAAAGCTGGACATTGAAGAAACCTGATAGGAAGAAAGTAGATTCCTTTGAAATGTGGTGTTGGAGGAGACTGTTACGGATACCCTGGACTGCCCAAAAAACAAATCAGTGGGTTATAGACCAAATCAAGCCTGAACTGAACCTAGAAGCTAAAATGACTAAACTGAGGCTGTTGTATTTTGGTCACATTATGAGAAGACAAGAATCACTGGAAAAGACAGACATGCTAGGAAAAGCTGAGGGCAGCAGGAAAAGAGGAAGACCCAACAAGAGATGGATGGACTCTATGAAGGAAGCCACGGCCCTCAATTTGCAAGATCTGAGCAAGGCTGTCAAAGATAGGCCACTTTGGAGGACTTTGATTCACAGTGTCGCCATGAGTTGGAAGCAACTTGACGACACTTAACACACACATGGGGACAAATGCATACTGGACATTTACTTTACTGGGGGGAATCCTGGTGGTCCATTGACCTAAGCTCCACTCACTCCGAGAATGGAACCAGAGTGGAGGAGTATGAGTATCACTAGCATAGGGTGAAGCCAGGAGCCACTCACTGTGCCTATGCCCCTCCCCACCCAGGCCATGTCAGAGGAGCACCTGTTTGGCCCTATGCCAGCAGCACCCATACTCCTCCTTGCTGGTCCTACTACACCCAGGACATGGCCACTATAATGTCTGGCTTTGCCCTGTGCTGGCCCAGGCATGGCACAGCTGGTGAGGAGCAGGGGCCCAGCAGTCCCAGGTTTTGCCCCACCCAGCATGGCTGTGGTGCGGCCAACGAGGAGGAGCAAGGCATGACATGTACTCCTCTTCTCTTTGGCCAGGCTGGTGAGGAGGAGCATGGGCACAGGAGCATCTTCTTTCTCCCTGTACCAGCTTAGGTGTGTTGTGTCTGGAGAGCAGAAGCATGGCAATGCCCGCCTTGGACCTGCAGGCAAGGTGCTGCCAGGAAGGACGAACATGGTGGCACTGGTTCTGTGGCCCTTCATGAAGGGAGGGAGGCATGGTTGCAGGAGGGGACGCGGCCCCTTTTCCAGGACCATGTGTGGCCTCTGGCCTGGCATCTACCAGGGTGGCTAACAGTGTCTACATCCCAAAACCCAGAGAAAAGCAGGATTGAAATCAATGCATAATGATGTCACAGTGAGCTTCACCACACAGTTGCTGTGAGGTCATGAGATTCTCACATTCCATTTGTTACATAAGACACCTATTAGCGCCATGTCAAGTCTTTTCGGGATTCGCTTCATGTGAAGAGTGGAAGCGAGATCAGAAGCACAGCAACGGTAGTATTGATGTTTCTAAAATCTTGCAGATGCTCATATCCATTTGGTTAAAAATACTTGGCTGGATCCAGAATAAATCGACAATTTCTGCCAATTCCCCCTTCCCACTTCAGATTCCCCCCTCATGACCTTCCCCAGGGTCCCCTATCCCCAGGAGCAACATTTCGTGGAGATCAGTGGGATGCAGAGGGGGGGGGGAGGCAGGAAAATGCCATTCTGCCATGGAAAATCAAAGTCTGGATCCATCCACTAAGATTATAAAGGTAAAAGATAAAGGTGTGCAAGCACCGGGTCATTCCTGACCCATGGGGTGATGTCACATCCTGACGTTTACTACGCAGACTATGTTTACAAGGTGGTTTGCCAGTGCCTTCCCCAGTCATCTTCCCTTTACCCCCAGCAAGCTGGGTACTCATTTTATTGACCTCAGAAGGATGGAAGGCTGAGTCAACCTTGAGCCGGATACCTGAAACCAACTTCCATCAGGATCGAACTCAGGTCGAGAGCAGAGCTTTTGACTGCAGTACTGCAGTTTACCACTCTGTGCCACAGGGCTCTTCCTTCCATTTACCCCACCTTTTAGGTGGTGTAGCCCCGTGGAACACAATGGTGTGGTTCCATGGGGCTTGAAAGTAAGGGAAGCCTCCCAGCTTCAGTCGGGGGGGCTGAATTCTCCTTCGAAGGCGGCGCCGCCTCCAGCCACGGGCTCTTAAAATGATAAAAGCCACAACATAATTTGCCTGTGTTACAGACATTGTGTGAATTTGCCCTAGCAGATAGTTCTGGCTGAAACGCAAGTGTTCTTCCTATCAGTCACTTCCCTTGGACATGGAAAGGCTGGTGTGCTGACTCTCTTCTGCATGTGAAGGCTACCATTTACTTTTTATAAGAAATAAAAATTTTTAAAAAAAACATAAGTGGAAAAAAGGTACAATTAATTTTCCCCCGAAATAAATGTGTGTGTGTGTGTATACAGTTTGCTAAAATGGAATTTTTATTTTTTTAAAGATTTTAAATAAATTATTTAAATACATCTATTATATTTCCAAGCTACTAAAAGGTCATTAAGAGTCTTGTGGAGCAGACTGGTAAACTGCAGTACTGCAGTCCAAGCTCTGCTCCCAACCTGAGTTCTATCCTGACAGAAGATGGTTTCAGGTAGCCGGCTCAAGGTTGACTCAGTCTTCCATCCTTCCGAGGTCGGTCAAATGAGTACCCAGCTTGCTGGGGGTAAAGGGAAGATGACTGGGGAAGGCACTGGCAAACCACCCCGTAAACAAAGTCTGCCTAGGAAACGTCAGGATGTGACGTCACCCCATGGGTCAGGAATGATCCGGTGCTTGCACAGGGGACCTTTACCTTTTAAAAGGTCATTAAGATTTTAAACATCTTGTCTAATGTTGAAGGGGGCCCACTTCATCAGGGGCCCACAGTGACAGTCTTATTATTAACGGACCTAACATTGCACAACAGCAGAGTTGGGAATGGGTGAGTCCTAGGACCTCTATCATCATTTCTCGGGATGGGTCGCAGGTTGGAAGGGACCCAAGCATATCCATATCTCCGGTTCCTTCCCTTACAATACCTGCTCCCACCGCCATACCTTTCGCGCGCCCCATAACTGGGATCCCCAGCCCCAGGCTGGCCTTCCCAGATAGAACTAGTCCTGTCTGCATTTAAATGCTCAATTACAGCAACAGCAAACCTAAACGCACTAATCACAATACAATAGCAAACTAATAATACAACAGATTCTATTACCTCTATTACCCCAATAAATAAATTACAACCGCTCTAACTAAAAGGTAAATAGACTAAAACACCCTACTCCAGCCAAAACCAGAACAAATTTAAATCTGGGTCCACAATAACAGTTTAGAGTCACAGGAAATTACAGCAATGTAACAAAGAACGACCTGCTAGATGGAAAAATAGGTACCTACAGAACTTCCCCTGAGAGGTAATAATGGTTGGAAATTATCTATCGTGGCGATATTTCCAGTATTTAGCAGAGTGCATTAAGCTTAGCTAAACAGCAGAAGCTACACGTGCGTGTGCGTGTGTGAAAACAAAAGGAAGATACATTTATTGTAGAAATACACTTTGGATAGGAAAGGACAAACAAGGGTCCCCTATCCTAATCTACCTTGCTAATTCTCTAGGTATAAAAGGGTATCTGCCTTCCACTCCATCTTGGGGTGGGAAGGCCTGGACGCGCAGAGCGCCCGGCTCTAGGTCTTGCTTGGATGAAGGGCAACGGGGAAGAGAGAGAGAGGGGAAGTTTCCCTGACAATATATCTCTAAACATCAAAGGTGACATCAAATGAGGGTGAGGTGCAACTGGAGATAACCTTCCCTGTCCTGTCTATCTATCTGACTCTGTGGTCAGTCCCCCCTCTAAATGTGCAGGCAAGTGACACCGTCTAGAAGGGCACATTTTCCCAACAATAATGATGGAAAGCAAATTGTCCAGTGATCAATTCTTAGCTCTAACAGGGACCCCCCTCCCCAAGCAAGACTAACCAGCAAGACTATCCTGGAGCCACTTGGCAGGATTAGAAAGCTCAGTCCGATGGTGCGATGGTGGAAGCAAATATGTCCCAGAATGGTGTAGATATGAGGCAGTGCACGAAGGGACGTTACGCAGCCACCAAAGGTTCTTCTGTGCCCCTGTAATTAATATTCCAGGATTGGGTGGTGGTGGGAAGGAGAGAAGGAAGCAGGGAATGCTGAAAGGATATGGGGGCTGCCTGGAGGAGGGAAAGAGGAAATAGGGTAGGGAAGAAGAAACATGGGAGCATGAGGTACCCCCACACACACAAATCCATGTGGGTTCCCCACTCGCCATTCTAAATTCCATGCTGGCTGACAAAGTTTCCCCATCTAGTTCTCGTTGGAGGTGTGACCTCGAGGGAAACAGCCATCCATAAAAGGCCTATGAAAGGCTACTTTAGAGTTTTTCAGCTCCAGCCACTCCCATGTCCACTGAGCCAAGTCTGCCCACCTGGTCACAGGGAACGATTAGGCAGCCTGTCAGGCACAAGAGCTGATGCCCAGCTCTCCCAGTCAAAGCTTATGAAACAGTGTCATCATCACAACAGGGTCCTGGCCTGACAGTTAACCTTGTGAAAGCTTTCCTAAAATATCTTAGAACGTTCCAAGGTCTCAATGACAACTATATTTGATTTTGACAGGAAGAGAAGAATTAAAGAATTCACCGACAGCATCATCATGGTGGCAGACTCTTTTCACAGCCTTCATAGCATCAAGAAAAATGATACTGAACTGGAGCTGTGGTCAATCAACACATCTGATTTCTACCAGGAATTTAGGACAGTGGCAGACATTGGCATACCATTCTGCGTTGTGGGATTAATTGGGAACGGAGTTCTCTTCTGGCTTCTCTGCTGTACCATCAAGACGACAAAGTTCACTATATATGTTGCAAATATGGCAGTTGGTGATTTTATTATACTCCTCCACTATTTTGTTGCTTACCTTTTAATTTTTTTACCGCCTCGTGCTAGTTTTTACTATCACAATGTAAGGGTCATATCGTTAATGTTTGGATCTGGCACCAACATCTATTTTTTAACTGCTATGAGCACTGAAAGGTATGTCATGGTCTTTTTCCCAGTTTGGTTTGAAGCTCGCCAGCAAATGCATCTCACATCCATCGTATGTGTCAGTCTTTGGACCTTGACAGTAATACTGACAGTAATAGAATATTATTGTTGCCATCCAAGATACTTGTTACCCCATACTATTGGATTTTATTGCCATACTGCAATAGTATTCCAGTATATCGTCAACTATCTAATATTTATCCCTGTGATGGTCTTTTCCACTCTGGCCCTTTTAATCAAAATGCAAAAAAACCCACCACAAAACTTTCCAGCAGTGCTTGATATCAGCATTGTGGCCACAGTTTTTATGCATCTTCTATTCTCTACATTTATTAAAATAATGGTTTTCATGAATTATTTGGTTGCATTTAGACCTAGTTCACAATATCGTGGAGTTTCTCTGATATTTGAATGTGTGGTTACCAGTGTCAATCCTTTTGTATACCTCCTTGTTGGCTGCTGGAAGAAGGAGAAGAGCCAGGAGTCCCTTCATGAGCTTATTGAGAGAAGTTTGAAGGCTGAATCAAACAGAAACCTGAGAACACGACAAGACCAAGAGCAGGCCTGAATGTGTCTGGACCCCCAGATGCCAATCGGAAAGGATAACACTAAAAAAAAAAATATTGACTACAAATTGAAGCTTCAGAATAAATTTATATTACAGATTATCTCCTTTTACTGTTCATTCTTGTGTTGCCCTTGGGACAAGAATTAAGGTGTTGGAGAGATAAACCAAGATGCCGCTGATAAAGGAGGGGTCAGCATGTGAAATTTGCACAGATCTGTGCAGGTGGGGACAGCAGTGTCAGAGGCTGACGAGTCAATGTGCTTAGTACTCAAACACCTACAAGTGGGATGACACTTGGGGAGTGAGAGAAGCGTTCAGTGGAGGTAGGCCAGCCAATGAGCCGTAGCTCAGTGGTAGAGCATCTGCTCGACATGCAGAAGGTCCCAGGTTCAATCCCCGGCATCTCCAGTGAAAGGGACAAGGTAAGTATAAGGTAAAGGTCCCCTGTGCATTCCTGACCCATGGGGTGATATCACATCCCGACGTTTTCTAGGCAGACTTTGTATACTGGGTGGTTTGCCAGTGCCTTCCCCAGTCATCTTCCCTTTACCCCCAGCCAGCTGGGTCCTCATTTGACCGACCTCGGAAGGATGGAAGGCTGAGTCAACTTTGAGCCAGCTACCTGAAACCAACTTCCGTCGGGATTGAACTCAGGTCGTGAGCAGAGTTTGGACTGCAGTACTGCAGCTTTACCACTCTGCACCACGGGGCTCTTCACTAGGCAAGCAGGTGATGTTAAAGACTTCTGCCTGAGACCCTGGAGAGCTGCTGCCAGTCTGAGTAGAGAATACTGACTTTGATGGACCACAGGTCTGATTCAGTATAAGGCAGCTTCATGTGTTCATGAAGGGAGCCCCTAGGAAAAAAGAAATCTGTGGATGAGAATCCAGTCATTTATGGGTCCAGCCTGAAAGCCAACAAAAATTAATATAGACATTGGAAATGTAGGCAATGCTTTGGTAGGTACCCTAGAGCAGTGGTTCCCAACCTGGGGTACACGTGCCCCCAGGGGTATGATCCAAGACATTTAGGGGTATGCGGGGGGTGGGGGAGAGAATAATGGCCAGAAAAGGCATTTGAAATAACAGCAACTATATTATTTACAAACATTTTGGTAGTACGAGGGGTCCAGTTTATGGCAATGGGCTGCCAAGGGGTACACAAGTGAAAAAAGGTTGGAAACTACTGCCCCAGAGAAATGACTTCTTATTGTTAATCCTAAACTTTAAGAAGCTTTATTCATTCATGCTTTCCGATGATGGCATTCTAGAACGATAACGAACAAATTAAACCCATATTCCCTCATTGCTATGAACTTATTCCCCTGTTGAAACATTTTTGCAGTGTGCTCATTGTGGATAACTTGTACAAATGTGCACATCCCAAGGAAAAGATACCGTAAATGCCATTACAAAGTGTTTTCTCGGCAGACTAAGAAGCCGCTCATCTGCAGTTTGGGCAACAAAGCAGCTGACATGGTTGATAAACTCCTACCACAGCAGGACTTTACAGACAAGGCCCTCCCACTAAGGATGGCTTTTGAATCATATTTGGGATAAGCTTAGGGTTGCCATCCTCCAGGTAGTAGCAGGAGATCTCCTGCTCTTTCAACTGATCTCCATCCGATAGAGATCAGTTCACCTGGAGAAAATGGCCACTTTGGCAATTGGACTCTATGGCATTTAAGACCCTCCCCTCCCCAAACCCTGCCCTCCTCAGGCTCCGCCCCAAAATCCTCCCACCGGTGGAGAAGAGGGACCTGGCAACCTTAGATAAGCTGGTTACCCTGGTCCTGTGAATTAATGAGAACTTGGCTGCTAAGTTTAAAATTCCTGTTGCTTGCTAGTTATACCTGACTTTAGAGAATCATAGAGTTGGAAGGGACCACCAGGGCCCAACCCCCTGGACAATGCAGGGCATTCACAACAACCTCCCCTTCCCCACACCCCCAGTGACCCCCCACTCCATGCCCAGAAGAGGGCAAAAAAACCCTCCAGGAGCCCTGGCCAATCCGGCCTGGAAGAAAATTGCTTCCTGACCCCAAAGTGGCAATTGGCAGTACCTTGGGCATGCAAGAAAGGGCCACAAGAGCCAAACACTGATGCAAACCTTTCTGCCCTCCCTCTCATGATCTGCCTAAGTTCACAAAATCAGCATTGCTGACAGATGGCCATCTAGCCTCGACTTAAAAACCTCCAAGGAAGGAGAGCCCACCACCTCCCGAGGAAGCCTGTTCCCCTGAGGAACCACTCTGTCATATTTTTAAAAATTCTATTAGCCACTTTTCACAATTGCAGGTTGAAAAATAAAGCATAAAAACGGTTAAAGCATGAAAAAAAGATGGAACCATGCAACACCATGTGCGAACATTCCCGCTTAAGACTAGCAGCTTCTCAACACGGCCTTCTAGAATCTCTGTTCAGAGTTGCAGTGGACCCCATCAACAATTGTGGAGTCCCTTCATTCCCATTCCATGCCGATGGGCTGTCCCAAACCCAACACCCTCCACAGCGTTGCCAAGAGGATTAAACTTCCAAATCAGGGAGCCTGCTCCCAGAGGGTGGCTGGTTTGGCAGGGGCACACAGACGAAGGGCTGAAGTGTGAGTCCACACACCTCAGGATATTGCTGCCACCTGCCCTTTGACTACTCAGACAGCCAGAGACCAAGGGACCAAGCCTCTAGCCCTCCCCAGGTCTAAAGAAGAAACCGGCCCTGTAAGGTTGTACACTCACTAGCTAAGTCACCAAAACAAGTTACTTTGGTAGCTATAGCCAACTTGGGCCAAAGTACTGGATTCAGATTGAAGCCTCCTAAATTGAATAACACACCAAAATATAATTAAAGGATGTGTAGGAATATACAACAAAGAGCAAAGAGGAGTGAAGACAAAATAACAAAACTAGATAACTAACCTAGATACTTAAACATTGGTTGTCTAATCTAGAGGTTACTTAGCAAGGCAAAGTCCAAGTTCAACAAGTGCCTGGCCGTTGTAGCCTACCCCAGTCAAAAGTGTCCCAAATCTAGTTGTAATCCAAGCAAACCTAGAATAAAGATTCCTTCCCAGGGGTGTCAAACATAAGGCCCATGGGCCGAATCCGGCCCCTTGACCAGCCTGAGAGCCAGCAGAGGCATACACCTCCCCCTAGTCCTGATCTGGGCTGACAAGTCTGTTGGGGGCTCACCAGCCAAGGCGGCCACCCCCCACCCTCACTCACAAACTGGGCTGGAGAGGGATGGCCTGTCCCGAACAAGTGACATTAGCTGGAGATCTCCTGCTATTACAACTGATCTCCTGCTATTACAACTGATCGCCAATCAATAGAGATCAGTTCACCTGGAGAAAATGGCTGTTTTGGTAATTGGACTCTATGACATTGAAGTCCCTCCCCTCCCCAAAACCCACCCTCCTCAGGCTCCACCCCAAAAACCTCCAACCAATGGTGAAGAGGGTCCTGGCGACCCTACAGATGCCCTGCACCAGTGAATTCCTCCCATCCTCCCTTATCTCTCCCTCTGAGTCACTTGGCACTTTCACACATGCTGAATAATGCACTTTCAATCCACTTTCAATGCACTTTAACGATTGTTTGCAAGTGGGTTTTGCCGTTTCACACAGTAAAATCCAGCTTCAAAGTGCATTGCAAGTGGATTGAAAGTGCATTATTCGGCATGTGTGAAAGTTTTCCGCTTGGCCTTGGTGCTCGGAGAGAAGAGGATTTTTGGGTTCTGTAGGCCTTAACCTGAGCTAATGTTTCAGTTTGAACAAGAGACTCTACCAGAGTTACCAGTACCTAAACCTGCCAGAAACTGAACTGAAATGGGTTCAGAATGGTGCCGTTGTGGTGCGATGGGTGGCAGCTATTGTGAGGTCATGAGATTCTCAGATTTTGATTGGTCGAGGTAAAAGCTTTCCGACATTTAGAGCATTACACTTCTGTGGAAAAAAGCATTCTCAGACAAACTGGAAAAGGACCTAGGGGTGCACCCGTCAAAGGTTGACTTTTCTGTCTTACATCTGCTCATCAATCTGATAAAAATGCCAAACCTTTCATCTGCCACATCTTCATGAATCTGTTTGAGGTGTCTGTATCAACCGTTATGGGGCTGAGGCCAGAAATTCAGTGGATTAGGCACAGGTCCCAGATTCCCTGAACTACTAGGGGCACTGGTTGGATGACAAAACTGCAGGTCACGTTCGTCCGGCAGTCCATAGCAGTCTGTGGTCTTCCTGACCTGGAAAGTCAGGTGATGCTAGAGGGCCAACTGGGTTCCACAGAGGGACCTTGCAGACCTTATGATTTCCCTCAGCCTGTGGAACTTGACACTGGGAGAGGCCACCCAACCTTCCCTCCTTGCCTGTCTCCGTCATCCATCCTGCCATCAGTCACCACCCTCCAAGGTTATCTGCTCCCACTTGGCCTGATTATCGGACAGTTTGCCTATGCTCCTCAGGGCCCTTCCATAGCTCATCTAACCCTTGAAGTGGGAATATAAAGCATTCCCACAACAAAAGCCTTGCGCCTCCAGTAGCAGATGACCTCACTCTAGCAATAGAATCAGCAGCTCTTGGCCCTGGACGATCAAGCCGAGGTAGGATGTACTCAATGGGCTTTAAAGCAAAGTCTGCAGAACAATCTTATCTTTGATCAATTTATTTGGGGCAGAATACAAGGTAAAATCATTCAGGCATCATGAGAAAAAGGGGGACTTCTTTGTCCCGAACGCCATCAGCTATGATGGTAGGTCTTAAGTAGCAGTTTGGAGAGGGAAAATGTGTTATTTGGGAATTAGAACAAAGTTGATTACAGGTCCCTTTAAAAACATGGATATAGCAGCACAAGAAACAAAAAAGATTTTACTTTTCCGAACCTAATTAGGCATGGTTTCCATAGAGTTTTGGCCGAGATTGAGAGAGTCCCCATCACTTCCGAGTAAACTGGAAGTGATGTAGGCACGTCAGCACGTGAGCGCATCGAGCCAGGCGCGCGCCCACACCGCCACCCCAGAAAACCTCCCACCGATCAACCGACAGGACCTGGTAAGCCTATCTAGAGAACTTATACCACTACTTATTTGAATGCCCTCTATATGTGGAACCCAGGGCTAAATTTCTTGCCCTGTTGGTTTCTGGTCTAACCACGTGTTCTAGAGCTGAGAAACTAGTATTTTTGTTAAAAGATACAAATGGGTTTGTCTCTTATAGGACTGCCCTGTATGCTCTGGAAGCAATGAAAATAAGGGCCAATATGGCTGCTAAGGGAGTAGATCCTCCAAGTTGATTTTAACGGTCGCTAGGTCCCAATGGCTGATTGGGACACCACCACACTTTTTAGCTACTATTTTTGTTGTTTTGTATGCATCGATTTAGAAAAGTTTTATTATGTATATTTATTATTAATCCTGAATGTTATTAATCTTTTTTAATAAATTTTTTATTATTTTCCAATTAATCAAAAAATTTAACAATAACATATAAAAATAAAAAATTGAGCTTCCCCTGCTTCTCCCTCCATCCTGCAATAAACTTATAATCTCTTTTGCATAAATTTCTAATGCTAATACCATTGTTAATATTCATTAATCATTAATCACTTTAATATTATATTGTCTATACCAGGACTATAAAGAAAGAAAGAAATAGATTTAATTAATAATATCACATAAAGAGGAGAGGGAAAAAAGAGAGAGAGTTAGAAAAGGAGAAAAAAATTATTAAATCTCCCTACTAAAAAATGGATTAGTATAGTATAGAGCATATAGTTATTTCTATTGAAAATTAATTAATTTGTAAATCCTCCGATTCTCCCTAACACTCATTTAATACATAACATTTCTAATAAATTGATATTATCATGTAATTTCATTTCCATTATAGCCAGTCCTTTTAATCAGTTACTTGTCAATCTCAACCAGCAGAAAAACCAGACTCTTTTAAATTAGTCTCTTTATCCTGAATTTCCAGCATTTCTTTCTTTTGCACATTAGAAGTAATTGATGGAGGGCATCCTTGGATATTGTTGGTGAAGTCTTTTCTACAGATGGAGCGTTGTAAAACCATGTTGCGTTATCTTCCATCCCAAATTCAAAGAAGGAAATCCTGACTGATCCTATTTTTGTATTCCAATCCTCCAAACAGCTGTTGTAAAATCCATCAGCGATAACCTGGTAACACAAGTCAGAATCGGTCCCTTTGAAGGTTATCCGGGCTGTGTGACCGTGGTCTTGGTATTTTCTTTCCTGACGTTTCGCCAGCAGCTGTGGCAGGCATCTTCAGAGGAGTAACACTGAAGGACAGTGTCTCTCAGTGTCAAGTGTGTAGGAAGAGTAATATATAGTCAGAAAGAGACTGGGTATGAGCTGAATCATTGTCCTGCAAAAAGTATCAAAGGTAATGTGCTAATCATTGTCCTGTAAGTATCAAGATAATGTGCTAATGACTATATATTACTCTTCCTACACTCTTGACACTGAGAGACACTGTCCTTCAGTGTTACTCCTCTGAAGATGCCTGCCACAGCTGCTGGCAAAACGTCAGGAAAGAAAATACCAAGACCACGGTCACACAGCCTGGATAA
This sequence comes from Euleptes europaea, assembly GCF_029931775.1. NCBI lineage: Eukaryota > Metazoa > Chordata > Lepidosauria > Squamata > Sphaerodactylidae > Euleptes > Euleptes europaea. Next base: position 16,470,223 of record NC_079318.1, on the reverse strand, counting down.
CCTACAAGAACCAATGAACTCTGACCGTGAAAGCCTTCATCAATATTTTGTGTGATTAGTTTTATTGTCTGAATGTGGTTGTGTCCATGAACTATGTTGCACTAACATCTGTCAAATCATGATCCAAAACTGGTTTGAAGTTGACGTATTCACCACAGTCAGCCTGAACTATGGTTTCATATGATGTACAAATGTGAACATCCTGGCTTGCTCCCCCAGCAATGCCTTCCCATACATCCTGGCTAGGGTAAGTACAATGAAGTAAACATCTGATAAAGCAAACAAGGATTTGAGCAGCTGACTCAGAGCCAGATTCACAAACTAACCATGCCACCGTGGTGTAGTGGTTAGGAGTGGTGGTTTGGAGCGGTGGAGTGATGGAGGCTAATCTGGTGAACTGGATTTGTTTCCCCACTCCTACACATGAAGCCAGCTGGGTGACCTTGGGCAAGTCACAGCTCTCTCAGCCCCACCCACCTCACAGGGTGTCTGTTGTGGGGAGGGGAAGGGAAGGTGATTGTAAACCAGTTTGAGTCTCCCTTAAGTGGTAGAGAAAGTCAGCATATAAAAACAATTCTTTTTCTTAAAATAAACTATGTTTTTGTTATATCTGAACTGTGAAATCTGCTGGTTCTTGTAGGTTATCCGGGCTGTGAAACCGTGGTCTTGGAATTTTCTTTCCTGACATTTCGCCAGGAGCTGTGGCAGGCATCTTCAGAGGAGTAACACTGAAGGACAGTGTCTCTCAGTGTCAAGTGTGTAGGAAGAGTAACATATAGTCAGAAAAAGGTTGGGTTTGAGCTGAGTACTGTCCTGCAAAAGTAATGTGCTAATCATTGTCCTGTAAGTATCAAGATAATGTGCTAATGAGGGTGTGGTATGTTAATATGGAACCAATGTATCCTGAAGTGATCTGTTAATGTGTGAAATCCAAAGCTAATCTGCATGGCTATTGTTGACTGTTGTCTTTGTTAGTCTGGAGGTTTTCAGAACAGGGAGCCAAGCCTTATTCATTCTTAAACTCTCTTTTTTTCTGTTAAAGTTGTGCTGATGTTTATGAATTTCAATGGCTTCTCTGTGCAATCTGACAAAATAGTTGGTAGAATTGTCCAGTCTTTCAGTGTCTTGGAATAAGACCCTGTGTCCTGTTTGGGTCAGTCCATGTTCAGCCACTGCTGATTTCTCAGGTTGGCCAAGTCTGCAGTATCTTTCATGTTCTTTTATCCTTGTTTGTATGCTGCGTTTTGTGGTCCCGATGTAAACTTCTCCACAACTGCAAGGTATACGATATACTCCTGCAGAGGTGAGGGGGTAGGAAGAGTAATATATAGTCAGAAAGGGGTTGGGTTTGACCTGAATCATTGTCCTGCAAAAAGTATCAAAGGTAATGTGCTAATCATTGTCCTGTAAGTATCAAGATAATGTGCTAATGAGGGTGTGGTATGTTAATATGGACAATGATTCAGCTCAAACCCAACCCCTTTCTGACTATATATTACTCTTCCTACACACTTGACACTGAGAGACACTGTCCTTCAGTGTTACTCCCCTGAAGATGCCTGCCTCAGCTGCTGGCGAAATGTCAGGAAAGAAAATACCAAGACCACGGTCACACAGCCCGGATAACCTACAAGAACCAATGAACTCTGACCGTGAAAGCCTTCGACAATATTTTAATATATTGTATTTCTGGCAGGTTGAAAAAAATTGCTGTTAACGCTGAGTTGCTCATGATGGTAGTTGGAAGGATCCTGTCTCCTCACATCACTGATGCATCCGTGAAAAATATGGAACCGTCAGAAGCGTGGCGAAAGACATACATTCTCATTAGAGCCGTCTGTCTTCTCATCAGCATTTTGGGAATAATTGGGAATGGAATGGTCATCTTTCTACTTAGCTGCAAGATCAAGAAGACAAGGTTCACCATATATGTTCTGTGTATGACAATTGCTGATTTTATTTTAATATTCAGCGACTTTATAGATAATGTTTTTTTCTTCAAACCAACAAGAATGGGATCTTTTCTATCACTTACACGGTACATAGGATATGTATTTGGAAATGATGCCAGCATCTATTTTTTAACAGTCATCTGTGCTGAAAGGTATCTCATGCTCTTTTTACCAGCCTGGTATCATTCTCATCGGCCAAAGTATTTCACACCCCTCACATGTGTCGTTCTTTGGGTATTAGCCCTTGTAGCAACTTTCTTGGAATATTTTTCCTGCCATCCAAGATATTTCTTCAAAACAAATCTCAGATGTGACATTGTATTCTCCATCCACTTCATCTACAACTTCATGAACATTTCTGTCATGCTTTTATCCACTTCAACCCTTTTCATCAGAATTCAGAGATCGTCACAGAGGAATCTTCTAACAAAGCTTGACATAAGCATTATGGCTGCAGTTGTTCGGATTCTTATTTTTTGGGTACCAATTGTAATTTTTGGCCTCCTGCATCTTTGGGTTCCACATCAGTATCTTCCAGATTATTATGCAGTCTTTCTTATCTTTGATAGTATTAACGCCACTGCCTGCCCATACATATATCTTGTTGTTGGCTGGTGGAAGAGTCAGGAGCTGCAGAGATCCATCCCTATTTTTATCGAGAGAGCTTTGAAGCACACAGAAGAAAATACTAGCACTGCAATACAAGACCACCAAGAGCAAGCCTGAATGTATCTTCGGCATCGGATTCCCAGATTCACAATAAATATATATCAGATACTGCTGTTTACTGTGTGTTACTTCTAATACACTCACATAGAAGAGTCTTATAGAGTCTCAGGAATTTTACATATTCCAGACTTGCCACAGTGCCAAGAACTAAGATGTTGGATGGAATGGCAGACAAACCTCTGTCAAGCAGTACCCTCTGTCTGGGAGTATTACTTGTTAATAATTTCTAACACATCTCTCTTTAAATGACATTAGCAACCTGAATATGGGTAATTTCATTTAAAGAGAGGTGTTAGAAATTATTAACAAGTAATACTCCCAGACAGAGGGTACTGCTTGACAGAGGTTTGTTGATTGGACATTTTAGTACCTTCGTTCGCCTTTAGGATTATTGGAATGGCAGACAGGCAGCTGGTAAGAAGGTTAAGGGCAGTGAATTCAGACTACATTAATGTTATATATAACAAAACATTATATATAACCAAGCTATCTATATCTATGTGCACAAAATTGATTGCACACGTGTGTGTGTGTGTGTGTGTGTGTGCAAAATTGATTGCACAGATATAGAATGAGACCAGCACTTGTCAATGTGGCTAATCAGAGCTCATTTATGCATGGGTACTTGAACTCACGTTTGCCCCTGTCTGACTCGGTTGTTCCTTGGAGTTCTGCACAAGTTTTCTGTCTATTAGAAATTATCGCCCTGCCAGCCCTTCCAATGTCCGGGTCTTCCTATTCCTCGGTTAACCCGACTCTTCCCTCTCCCCTGAGCTCAGCCTGGCTCAAAACTACATGCAGAAGGCAAAGCTCGCGCCACAGGAAGATTGGCATCTCTCCCAGCCAATCACAAAGCAGCATGTAAAGAGGTAGGGATTCAAACGCTTCCTGCTTCCTCGGGACTCTTTCTGAGCAAAAGAAAGGCTTTTTTAAAAGCAAGGCTTGGATTTCTCTCTCTCCCCCCCCCCCCAACCTTGAGATTGCTTCATTTTTTGTTTTTAGTTCTTAAAATGCTTTTTTTGTGCGGCAATTGGGTTTTGAGGTGGGGAATCTTCTGTCACAGTGAGCACTGCAAAGTAAGCCAATTACAAAGCAGCATTTAAAGGGGTGGGACTTGATTTGAGCTTGGAGAGAGCTTGGTGCAGAGATTCCCAACTGGAAAGTATGGGTCTAGCCATCAACGAACCTCAGGTAAAACTCCCATGCATAAATGACCAGAGTCTAACCAAAGAAGAATAAGGAATGGATTTTCCAAGCATTGCTAGGTAGGGTTTGCCTTAGTATTCATTCCTTACCAGGGAGGGCGAAAGGGCTTAGGAGGCGTGGAAGAGCTTGTGCTGGTGTCTGCGCCAATTGCACCAGCGCCCAGACCACTTGCGCCGCCGCAACTGGCACGGACGCCGGTCTCCCAGTGCTGCCGCGGCAGCGTGGCCCCGGTACACTGGCTCAGCCTCCCACTGACGTCATACTGGCACACCTCCATCGTCCCAGGTGTGCCATCATCCCAGGGGGTGCTCCAGGGTGGAGTCACCTTTAGGTGGCATCCTAACCCCCCTTTCAGGCCAAGAATGCCCCCTTTGGCCTTACTTCCATTTGTGTGTGTGTTAAGTGCCTTCAAGTCATTTCCATCTCATGGCGACCCTATGAATCAATGTCCTCCAAAGTGTCCTTCCATTTAAAAAAAAAAAGAGGTAAAGGTCCCTTGTGCAAGCACCAGATCATTCCTGACCCATGGGGTGACGTCACATCCCGACGTTTCCTAGGCAGACTTTGTGTATGGGGTGGTTTGCCAGTGCCTTCCCCAGTCATCTTCCCTTTACCCCCATTTTACCGACCTCAGAAGGATGGAAGGCTGAGTCAACCTTGAGCCGGCTACCTGAAACTGACTTCCATCGGGATCGAACTCAGGTCGTGAGCAGAGCTTGGACTGCAGTACTGCAGCTTACCACTCTGTGCCACAGGGCTCTTCCTTCCATTTACCCCACCTTTTAGGTGGTGTAGCCCCGTGGAACACAATGGTGTGGTTCCATGGGGCTTGAAAGTAAGGGCAGCCTCCCAGCTTCAGTCGGGGGGGCTGAATTCTCCTTTGAAGGCGGCGCCGCCTCCAGCCACCAGCACAGCCCCTCCCCTCAGGAATGGGCTGCCCGCGTCTCTACTTTAACAGTGCAGTCCTAAATTACAGACATGTTGCATTTACTGCAGCTGATAGAGACAGGATATTGCAAGACTTACTGTCAGCGTGTGACACCAAAGACGATGACACTGATGTAGCTGCACTTTTTTATGCCTCCAAGAAAGTAGTCAGATTTGAACTGCATGCTGCAGCTCTGTCTGATTATGTAAAAGCGAATATTATACCTAGGGGTCTCAGGATCCAGAAAATTCCCACGTTATTCAGGGACAATGTTGAATTCAAAGATAAATGGGTGGCGATTTTAAACCGGTGTTCAGTGGATCTCATGCTTTTGATCATTGATCAGGCTAGGAAGGAAACCATTAATGCGAAAACTGAAACTGACACCATGCGCCAAACCCTCGAGAGCCAACTTACCTCTGACTCCTTTAAAATACAAATAGAGAAGTTGGAGAAAGATCTGAAGAATTTCAAAGATGAGATCAGGGAGTACAAAGCCAAAAAGTTCAAATAGGACAAAGATGATTATGCCAACAAAAAAGTATACTCGTGGTATTATTCCAATGATCAACATGATGGCTATAGGAGGAGTAGGGACAAGAAACCTTACAGGAGGCAGAACTATAGGAAGGAGGACTACTCTACTAAAGATGAATCGAATAGCGACTCCATGGCGAGTTCCAGCTCAAATAGGAGCTATATGCTGAAACCCAGAAATCAGGGGCAGCATTTTTTCGAAAAACATCACTATCAAATGAAAAAGAACAATTAGTTGTAAATTTATCATCTAAAACACTTACAGCTACAGAAGAGAGAGTTCTCAATTTGGGCTTAGGCTTTGTACCAACCCCGCCATACTCCTCCTTCCAGACTGAGGTTGACTTATTTAAAATGCTCCGCATTATTAAACTGAAAGATCACTTTAATACTAGTAATATCACACACAATCCCTTTCGTCCTAGATCCAAATTCAGTCCAGCTAACACAAATCCCATGATTACTGCCTTTCATACGGCAGTAACGAGGGACATTCATAAGCGTGAAAATCAAAAAAATCCTAAAAGGCACAATTTAACATCAGAAGAGAAGAAAGCACTAGACGATCTTGCAGCAGACCCTACGCTGGTGATCAAACCGGCAGATAAAGGCGAAGCCATAGTACTTCAGGATAAAATTCATTATACAGAAGAAGTTATGAGGCAGCTCATGCAAACTGAATATTACCAGAAATTAGCTAAAGATCCCACCATGTTGTTTTTGGACTCCATTAGAACCATAACCTCAGATGCACTCAAAGCAGGAGAAATTGATCAAGCTACGGCAGACTTTCTTGTCAATAAGAATCCTCGGATGCCGGTTCTATATATGCTCCCTAAAATACACAAACCTGGGAAAATTCCACCTGGTCGCCCTATAGTATCGGCTTCCCAAAGTGTGTCGGAGCCGATAGCTAAATATCTAGATTACCATCTTAGGCAATTTGCAATGGACACTGAGTCCTACATCAAAGACACGAGAGATTTCATTATATAGAAAATTTGGATGTCCCTGCCAACTGCATGCTAGCTACAGTTGATGTTGTGTCCTTGTATACTAACTTTCCTCTTCACCTAACCAGAACTATTATACATAATTTACTTAACAGTAGGGTAGACCAACACCCCTCCACTGAGTTTCTGGTAAAACCTTTAGATTTGACCTTCAAGAATAATTTTTTAAAAAAATTTGATGAACAGCTTTATTTACAAATTGGAGGTATAGCCATGGGTTCTGCCAATGCCCCTACTATTGCCAATATCTTTATGGTTAATTTTGAATACCAACACATATATGCAAATAACTCCTTTAAAAATAAAATATTAGGATACTGTAGATTTATCGATGATTTGATATTTCTGTTCATGGATGACATTGATTTTCCTGCATTTCTTCAGTGGCTTAATGGCCGAATATCAAATTTACTGGCAATATAAATACCTGCCAGATTCCTTACCTAGACACAATAGTACATCACAGTGACATCGCAGAAAAAAAATATTTAGTGCAACTAGACGGCCCAACAGTCTCTGTTTTCTAAATCATTTGGTGAGGCAGGCTGCCAGAGGGTGAAGCCCTTTGGCCCAAACTCATGCTGACTTTTCTAGGAAGAAGACTGAAAAAAACAAACCACCTTGCTTTGCGTGTTAATCCTCAGAGCTACTCAAAGCGTGCTGCCATACAAACACATCCAGGGTCTCCCACCGCTCACCATGTGTGAACCGGCAACCTCTTGCCCAGATTTGACATGCTAACAACAGCCCTTTCTGACTCCCAATGGGCTAGGCATGGTTCGTTCAATGATAAGGTCAGGCACTTTCCCTTGCCAAAACCTGATCTCACCGGCCTTCAGTTCTTCCCCAGGAAAGTTGCACTCACAACACGGGCAGCCCCTCTCATTAGTTTTATAAAACAAAATTTATTTTTGAGAAGATAAAGAAAACACGCTCAATTCATTACAAGCAAAAAACAACCCTAGTAACTAGTAAAGGCCGTCAGTAGAGTAAAAAAAAAACCACCCCTCCGAAAACTCCCCCACCAATCAAGGTCGAACAGTCACTCTCCGCCCAGCAACATTCTTACTTCCATACACCTGGTCCTGTGAATTAATGAGAACCTGGGTGCTAACTTTAAAATTCCTGTTGCTTGCTAGTTATACCTGACTTTATAGAATCATAGAGTTGGAAGGGACCACCAGGGCCCAACCCCCTGGACAATGCAGGGCATTCACAACAACCTCCCCTCCCCCACACCCCCAGTGACCCCCTACTCCATGCCCCCTACTCCATGCTCCACCTCCAGCCTGGAAGAAAATTGCTTCCTGATCCCAAAGTGGCAATTGGCAGTACCTTGGGCATGCAAGAAAGGGCCACAAGAGCCAAACACTGATGCAAACCTTTCTGCCCTCCCTCTCATGATCTGCCAAAGTTCACAAAATCAGCATTGCTGACAGATGACCATCTAGCCTTGACTTAAAAACCTCCAAGGAAGGAGTGCCCACCACCTCCCGAGGAAGCCTGTTCCCCTGAGGAACCACTCTGTCATATTTTTAAAAATTCTATTAGCCACTTTTCACAATTCCAGGTTGAAAAATGAAGCATAAAAACGGTTAAAGCAGGAAAACAAGATGGAACCATGCAACACCATGTGCGAACATTCCCGCTTAAGACTAGCAGCTTCTCAACACGGCCTTCTAGAATCTCTGTTCAGAGTTGCAGTGGACCCCATCAACAATTGTGGAGTCCCTTCATTCCCATTCCATGCCGATGGGCTGTCCCAAACCCAACACCCTCCACAGCGTTGCCAAGAGGATTAAACTTCCAAATCAGGGAGCCTGCTCCCAGAGGGTGGCTGGTTTGGCAGGGGCACACAGACGAAGGGCTGAAGTGTGAGTCCACACACCTCAGGGTATTGCTGCCACCTGCCCTTTGCCTACTCAAACAGCCAGAGACCAAGGGACCAAGGCTCTATCCCACCCCAGGTCTAAAGAAGAAACCAGCCCTGTAAGGCTGAAAAGAAGAAACCAGCCCTGTAACACTCACTAGCTAAGTCACTAAAACAAGTTACTTTGGTAGCTATAGCCAACTTGGGCCAAAGTACTGGATTCAGATTGAAGCCTCCTAAATTCAATAACACACCAAAATATAATTAAAGGATGTGTAGGAATATACAACAAAGAGCAAAGAGCAATGAAGATAAAATAACAAAGCTAGGTAACTAACCTAGATACTTAAACAATGGTTCTCTAATCTAGAGGTTACTTAGCAAGGCAAAGTCCAAGTTCAACAAGTGCCTGGCTGTCGTAGTTGTAATCCAAGCAAACCTAGAATAAAGATTCCTTCCCAGGGGTGTCAAACATAAGGCCCGTGGGCCGAATCCGGCCCCTTGACCAGCCTGTGAGCCAGCAGAGGCATACACCTCCCCCTAGTTCTGATCTGGGCTGGCAAGTCTGTTGGGGGCTCACCAGCCAAGGCGGCCACCCCCCACCCTCACTCACAAACTGGGCTGGAGAGGCATGGCCTGTCCCGACCAAGTGACATTTATGTCATATCCAGCCTTTGTAACAAAAGAGTTCGACACCCCTGTTCTTTCCTTATGGGTCGCAGCCTGCGCTGGCACGATTTGGGCTAACCAATCTTAGGCCCTATGATGTAACTCAACTGCCCATTGGTGTTACTCACCAGGTGATGTAACCAATCAGGTAAGTCAATTAGTTTCTGATGTTCTGCAGTTGCATGACTCAGTTAACAAGCTCCCACAAATCCATGTGTTAACATGATGGTTAGGGTTGCCAACCTCCAGGTACTAGCTGGAGATCCCCAGCTATTACAACTGATCACCAACCAATAGAGATCAGTTTACCTGGAGAAAATGGCTGTTTAGGCAATTGGACTCTATGACATTGAAGTCCCTCCCCTCCCCAAAACCCACCCTCCTCAGGCTCCACCCCAAAAACCTCCAACCAATGGTGAAGAGGGTCCTGGCGACCCTACAGATGCCCTGCACCAGTGAATTCCTCCCATCCTCCCTTATCTCTCCCTCTGAGTCACTTGGCACTTTCACACATGCTGAATAATGCACTTTCAATCCACTTTCAATGCACTTTAACGATTGTTTGCAAGTGGGTTTTGCCGTTTCACACAGTAAAATCCAGCTTCAAAGTGCATTGCAAGTGGATTGAAAGTGCATTATTCGGCATGTGTGAAAGTTTTCCGCTTGGCCTTGGTGCTCGGAGAGAAGAGGATTTTTGGGTTCTGTAGGCCTTAACCTGAGCTAATGTTTCAGTTTGAACAAGAGACTCTACCAGAGTTACCAGTACCTAAACCTGCCAGAAACTGAACTGAAATGGGTTCAGAATGGTGCCGTTGTGGTGCGATGGGTGGCAGCTATTGTGAGGTCATGAGATTCTCAGATTTTGATTGGTCGAGGTAAAAGCTTTCCGACATTTAGAGCATTACACTTCTGTGGAAAAAAGCATTCTCAGACAAACTGGAAAAGGACCTAGGGGTGCACCCGTCAAAGGTTGACTTTTCTGTCTTACATCTACTCATCAATCTGATAAAAATGCCAAACTTTTCATCTGCCACATCGTCATGAATCTGTTTGAGGTGTCTGTATCAACCGTTATGGGGCTGAGGCCAGAAATTCAGTGGATTAGGCACAGGTCCCAGATTCCCTGAACTACTAGGGGCACTGGTTGGATGACAAAACTGCAGGTCACGTTCGCCCGGCAGTCCATAGCAGTCTGTGGTCTTCCTGACCTGGAAGGTCAGGTGATGCTAGAGGGCCAACTGGTTATATCTGAACTGTGAAACTGCTATTTGTATTATAAACATTTATGGCTATTTGGGTTTCCCCCCCTATATGTTGCTACATTAAACCTTCCCTGGAAAAAGGTTGTATATCTACAGTTCTGGTGATTTTATAGAAATGAAGTACTCACTACCAGTTAACTTGTACAGTGAGAACTGTGTATCTGCAGTGAGTTACTGTACCCGTTGAAAGGGGGGCATGATCTGGTAGGGGATTTCTGGACAGGTGAATCATGCTAGATTTATTGTATGGCTGTGAAAGGCTACACAAGATTTTGTAGGCTCTAACCACCAAAATATTGTCTGTGAAAGCTGCCAGCCCATGCAGATCACCATACAAAGCAGCCAGCCACAAGGGGTCATTCTCCAGGCAGACTTTATGACAGTGTACTATTATAGTGTAATACTCCTTTTCAGCCTTTCCTGTCTATATAGCAAAACTTCTTTACATCTTCATAACAATATATTGTATTCATTTCTGGCAGGTTGAAAAAATTTGCTGTAAACCCTGAGTTGCTCATGATGGTAGCTGGAAGGATCCTATCTCCTCACATCGCTGATGCATACATGGAAAATATGGCACCGCCAGAAGAGTGGCAAAAGACAGACATTCCCATTAGAGCCGTCTGTCTTCTCATCAGCATTTTGGGAATAATTGGGAATGGAATGGTTATCTTTCTACTTAGCTGCAAGATCAAGAAGACAAGGTTCACCATATATGTTCTGTGTATGACAATTGCTGATTTTACTTTAATAGTCAACTACTTTATAGATAATGTTTTTTTCTTCAAAAGATCAAGAGGGGGACCTTTTCTATCATATATACGGTACACAGGATATTTATTTGGAACTGATGCCGGCATCTTATTTTTAACAGTCATCTGTGCTGAAAGGTATCTCATGCTCTTTTTACCAGCCTGGTATCATTCTCACCGGCCAAAGTATTTCACACCCCTCACATGTGTCGTTCTTTGGGTATTAGCCCTTGTAATGACATTGTTGGAATATTTTTCCTGCCATCCAAGATATTTCTTTGACATAAATTTCAGATGTGACATTGTATTATCCATCCACTTCATCTACAACTTCATAAATTTTATTTCAGTCATGCTTTTATCCACTTCGACCCTTTTAATCAGAATTCAGAGACCGTCACAGAGTAATCTTCTAACAAGGCTTGACATAAGTATTATGGCTGCAGTTGTACGGACTCTTACTTTTTGGATACCAATTACAATTGTTGACTTCCTACATCTTTGGGTTCCACATGAGTATCTTCCAGATCATTTTGAAGTCTCTCTTATCTTTGAGAGTATTTACGCCACTGCCTGCCCATACATATATCTTGTTGTTGGCTGGTGGAAGAGTCAGGAGCTGCAGAGATCCATCCCTATTTTTATCGAGAGAGCTTTGAAGCACACAGAAGAAAATACTAGCACTGCAACACAAGAAGACCAAGAGCAGGCCTGACTGTATCTTCGACATCGGAAGCCAAATAAAAAGTCCTACACGTAGAGGCCTATTGATTAGCATTCCCAGATTCACAATAAATATATGACAGATACTGCTATTTAGTGTGTGCTACTTCTAATACACTCACATAGAAGAGCCGTATCCCAGCGTCAACATAATTTCTTATGGAGTCTCAGGAATTTTACATATTCCAGACTTGCCACAGTGCCAAGAACTAAGATGTTGGATGGAATGGCAGACAAACCTCTGTCAAGCAGTACCCTCTGTCTGGAAGTATTACTTGTTAATAATTTCTAACACATCTCTCTTTAAATGACATTAGCAACCTGAATATGGGTAATTTCATTTAAAGAGAGATGTGTTAGAAATTATTAACAAGTAATACTCCCAGACAGAGGGTACTGCTTGACAAGAGGTTTGTTAATTGGACATTTTAGTACCTTCGTTCGCCTTTAGGATTATTGGAATGGCAGACAGGCAGCTGGTAAGAAGGTTAAGGGCAGTGAATTCAGACTACATTAATGTTATATATAACATTATATATAACTAAGCTATCTATATCTATGTGCACAAAATTGATTGCACACGTGTGTATGTGTGTGTGCGTGCAAAATTGATTGCACAGTTATAGAATGAGACCAGCACTTGTCAATGTGGCTAATCAGAGCTCATTTATGCATGGGTACTTGAACTCACGTTTGCCCCGTCTGACTTGGTTGTTCCTTGGAGTTCTGCACGTGTTTTCTGTCTATTAGAAATTATCTCCCTGCCAGCCCTTGCAATGTCCGGGTCTTCCTATTCCTCGGTTAACCCGACTCTTCCCTCTCCCCTGAGCTCAGCCTGGCTCAAAACTACATGCAGAAGGCAAAGCTCGCGCCACAGGAAGATTGGCATCTCTCCCAGCCAATCACAAAGCAGCATGTAAAGAGGCAGGGATTCAAACGCTTCCTGCTTCCTCGGGGCTCTTTCTGAGCAAAAGAAAGGCTTTTGAAAAGCAAGGCCTGGATTTCTCTTCCCCCTCTCCCGGCTTTGAGGTTGGTCCATTTTTTTGTTTTTAGTTCTTAAAATGCTTTTTTTGTGCGGCAATTGGGTTTTGAGGTGGGGAATCTTCTGTCACAGTGAGCGCTGCAAAGTAAGCCAATTACAAAGCAGCATTTAAAGGGGTGGGACTTGATTTGAGCTTGGAGAGAGCTTGGTGCAGAGATTCCCAACTGGAAAGTATGGGTCTAGCCATCAACGAACCTCAGGTAAAACTCCCATGCATAAATGACCAGAGTCTAACCGAAGAAGAATGGGCTTTAGGGACCATTCCTTACCTGGGAAGGCAAAAGGGCTTAGGAGGCGCAGAGGGGCCTGTGCTGGCATCCGTGCCAAGTGCTACGGTGCCCAGGTCACTTGCAGCTCTGCGACTGGCATGGATGCTGGCTTCATAGTGCTGCCCTGGCAGCGTGGCACCGGTATGCCCGCTCAGCCTCCCATGGGCATCCTGACGGCGCACCTCCATCGTCCCAGGTGCACTGTTATCCCAGGGGGCGTTCGAGGGGGGGCGGAGCTGCCTTTAGGTGGCTTCCTAACCCCCCCTTCAGGCCAAGAATGCCCCCTTTGCCCTAACTTCCATTTGCCCCACCTTTTTAGGTGGCGTTGCCCCGTGGAACACAATGGCGTGGTTCCATGGGGCTTGAAAATAAGGGCAGCCTCTCAGCTTCAGTGGGGGGCGGACTGAATTCGCCTTTGGAGGCAGCACCGCTGCGCCGCCTCCAGCCACCAGCGCAGCCCCTCCCCTCAGTCCCAACTTTAACAGTGCAATCCTAAGCAGAGTCGCACCTTTCTGAGTCCACTGACTCCAGTAGCCTCACAAGAGTCTAACTCTGTTAAAGATTGCACTACAAATGGCTGCTTTCCATTGGGAAAAGATTTTCACATGATTTTCCCCACAGTAGGATTTGCACCCCCTTTCCTTGGAGGGGAGATTGGATTCCCCAGAGATTGGCTGACTACTGTGACCGGATGGAATACCATTCCTTTCATCCCTGTGTGTCCCTGGCACTGTCCTTGGGAACAGCCCTACTATCTTTGCTTGGATTGCCTCATTGCAGGGTGCGTTGCCAGCCGGCTTGGAGAAAAACGCCTTGCCGTTTCAAAAGAGGGTGAACGGAATGCTACTTTCTCCCTTGCCATGAAAAGCTTCAGCTGCCCATTTCCACATATTAAGCCTGTATTAAAAGCCCAGACCTTTTTTTCTCCAGGCAGCCCTACTTTGGACAGGTGCTTGCCACGCCACCCTGAGACATAACATCTAGATCTGGTTGACCAATCAAGGCACCGTGAAGTCTTTCAGGGAGCAAGGGTACGCTTTGTATATGGGACTTTTACCGAACGGGTATGATCCAGAAACTACAGAAATAGTAGCCATGTTTTTGAAGCAAGCTCTAATGATAAAAATCAAACAAAAAATATAATAGTTGCTATTCTGGTTACTTGTAGACACTCATTTTCTATATATACCTTATATTCACTGTACTCTGGCATACCTCATTTTATTCATATCTATTGCTACAGATTTTGATATTGATGTTTTTATCATTTGCCAAATTCTGGAATACCTTGTACGATTTGTTATGCCAATAAAGGTTTTTGAATTTGAATTTGTATATGGGAGGGAATGTCGAATGGGTTGCCTGCTGTCACCAAAATCATCGTTGCCGCTTGCCGCTAGAGGTTTTCCGTGTAAGGGCATTGTGGAGGGGTCATCAGGAGCAGTGTCATGACTAGCAGAGGCATGGCTAGCAGCTCTGTGGGAGCGGCTGTCACAATCAGTGTGCGCTCCTTTCACCTCTCCGGTGTTTATTCTTTGGACTTTGCTGCTCAGAGAGCCTAGGATACCTAGATAAAAAGGTAAAGGTCCCCTGTGCAAGCACTGGGTCATTCCTGACCCATGGGGTGATGTCACATCCCCACATTTTCTAGGCAGACTTTGTTTATGGGGTGGTTTTCCAGTGCTTTCTCCAGTCATTTTTGCTTTACCCCCAGCAAGTAGGGTACTCATTTTACCGACCTCGGAAGGATGGAAGGCTGAGTCAACCTTGTGCTGGCTACCTGAAAACAACTTCCGTTGGGATTGAACTCAGAAAGTGACCAGAGCTTGGACTGCAGTACTGCAGCTTACCACTCTGCGCCACGGGGCTCTTACAGGATACCTAGATAATCTGGGGTAAATTCAGTCTTAGCAGTGGGCATCTTAATCTGGGCTGTCAAAACTGACCTGTCAAGCAGTTTCTTCCCTTCAAAATGGATTCACAGGGCATCCCACACAATACAACCAAACTAAACAAAAAGAAAAACAAGTTAACAGAAAATGGAACATAGCCTTTCTCAAAAGGCCTTTTGTAAAAGTACAACCTTCGCTTACATTGAAAAGCTAGCAGTGATGGGGCAAAGTGGACCTCTTTCAGCAGACAGTTTAATAGGCTTAATGTTGCTGTCTTGTATAACCACTCATGTGCCAGATGGAGGGCAAACAAGATGAAGAGTCGGAGAAGATGATATACAGGCCTGTGTAGCTTCATAGGGGTGAGGATGGTGGGGTGACAGGCTCCATCTCCCCTGAATCCCTTTCCTTGATATCTGTGTAACAAAACCCAGTATACACACACACACTTGGGAATACTTGCTGGCACAAAGAGCATGTCATGGACAACTTAAAGGCCAGGCAGGCTCCAAAACACGCTCTTTCCTTTGTTCCTTCCTGTGTTGTAAGCTGCTTTGAGACTCCTTTAAGGTAAATTGGGGTATAAAAAACAAACCCTCCTCCTTCTTGCTCCCACTTGCATTGGCATGAGAAAAGGGGGGGGGGACACACCTACATCAGCCCTTACACAATATCCTTTTATGAATTCTCAGTTTCTTCTAGTCTAACTTCCTGTTGTCAGGTTCTTAACTGAATGGAAGATTCAGTCAGGCTCTTGACATGAGTTCAGGCCAAGTTCTGGCCACGAGTCAAGTCCTTGGTTCTCAGGGTTTTGAAGCTCCTGAGTATACTTTCGTTTGTACTGATTCTCACAGCTGCAGAGTGTTATGTCTTCACTCATGGGAACCGCTTATCTCGCTGTTGCCTAGCAATGTTTATCTTACTCTTTTGGACTAGTGATTTAAGCAAGTAACCTGTAAGGGGTCTCTATTGCTAACCTTGCCTGCCTGTGTGCAGTCAGTTCTTTTATTTGCCTTTTAGTTCCTAATAAAGTATTACTGCTTCAGATCTACCTGTCTGGATGAGTTTGCTTGAGGGATACTAGAGGCAGATGCCTGAGACTGCCACGTTTCTTTGGGTGGGGGAGGTTTAGTTATGCATGCTTTTTCTCCCTCTAGTGGTCAATTTGATATAACACCAGCTTTTATCAAGCACAAAAAGCTGCTTATTTAAACTGCAGGGAGAAATGCTTCATTTAAAGCTGTGTAATGTCAAATCGATCATCAGAGGAAGCAAAACGCAAGCATAACATTTGTTCTACCAAATTCTTTGCCACAGAGATGCCTGCCCTCTCCTTGGCAACTCCTCTCTCCCCATTTACCCCTGTTTGACTTACCTCCAACAGAAGGAACTGTAGGACAAAAAGGAACTATTACAGAAATGCAAGTCTTTTAATTTTTTTTTAATATTGTTTATTGGAGGGGGGGAGAGAGAATACAGCAGGAAAGTTTTCAGGCATGGTTTTCCAGCAGATCTTTTACAATGCACAACTTGAAGAACCGCCTAGTAGAAAAGCGAGGAGAGACCAGGAGGCTACAATGCCAGAAATTCTGAAAGAGGAAAAAAAGATGAAAGGTGCATCAGCCTCAAGTGCCAACATTCTCCATCCTCCCCTGCCTCAGCCCTTTGGACTAGTCCAGCAGCTGGAAGATTATTTTGCCACACAAACTGATACCCATAAGTAGTCAAAAATAAAATAAAGCTGGCACCATCTAGCAGTTGTATAGTTGTGGACATGGTTGTGCATGGTACATGGGACAAAAACCAAGAGACATACGAGCACTAACGCCTCATCCCCCCCTTCTGAATAAACCACAAGCAACCCTTTTACCACACTATGATTACAATTTGACAGGTGGAAAGAGACAAGTCCAGCCATCTTGCTGGCCATCCACAGCTAGGCCACCCTCTATATGCCTTGAATTTTATGAACCAGCTACCTTCTTATCTAAGAAGCGTCTGCTCTCCCACATTAAGGTAACATTTTAAAGTACCAAGAGTCTGGCAACAGGGAAAACAGAGTGCTTTGTTAACAAAAGAGAGGACATACACAACACATGTCCCTATGTCTCCACAGAGGCGCATTTGTGTGTCTGCTACTATGCATACATGCCACTAGAACAGACAAAATGACATAGAAGTCCCCTGAAGATGATTGGTCATCCCTTAATTTAACTTTACAAGATGGCATAAACTTGAACTTTCCCCTTTCAGGTTCTCAGTATGGATTTGTACAACAGTATTGCTTCAACATTGTGGGAATAGGCATCTGGGCATTTCTCAATGAGATTTTATGAACAGTATTATAGATTCTCTATGGAAACTGCTTATTTTGACCCTCTCCCAGGAAAGAAAGTTGCATTGGACAAGAAACAATCCTTCCTGATACGAGAAAAGCTACTCCTATGTTAACACCACACATGAACACATGAAGCTGCCTTAAACTGAATCAGACCCTTGGTCCATCAAAGTCAGTATTGTGAAGCAAACACATCCTTAGAATTAGAATTCAGCAGCAATAAAAAGGAGCAAATTGACACAAAAGGTACTACAATTAATGTGCTTGGGAAGAGGAAGCTGCAGTATGAACAGGCATCTAGATGAAGGCTTGAGTTCAAACCGTTTTGCAGAGGATCAAGATTGAGCTGTCAAAACACAAAGCCCTCCCCGTTCCCTTCCTCTTCCATTTCCTCGATGTAAAAAGCAGGCAGATGTGGTTAGTGCTAAGTTTGTAAATACAAACAATAACTAGAGGCAATCAGTGGTTAAAGGAAACCTGGAAGTGGAGGGCAGAAGCTTTGTATGTGTGCTCACTGCATGTTCAGACTATGTCCACACTATGGTTTGGAAAATCAAAACATCTCACCTGAATTGGGACTAAATCAGGGAAGGGCAGGTACCCTTCTCTAACTTTCCAAAACTCTGTTAATAAAATTGTCATATAAAGTCATCCTCACTTACTGAAGGAAGCAGTTTACTTGCGTTGAATGCCTCCAGTGGTGATAGAGAGAAATCTCCAGGTTGGGATGAGTTTTATATACTTTCAAAACCAACTTGACACTGTAATAATAAATGATTACATTTTTAACAATGCAGACCACCATATAGCCAAACTTCGTTTCAGACAGCTAATAAGCACTGGTAGCTGGAATCCCACGACGTGATGGTGCTTTAGTTTTGCCCATGCCAATGGTCCTCTCATTATGCCTCCCTCCCACACGGCTAATGTGGATTACCCACTTCACCCATAGTTGAATGGGTTGGTGGGAAAAAATTGTTGTAATGGCAGAAGTCAGTTGGCATAAGAAGTAGGGCAGGAACAACATGAACATTCTCAAACCGACAGCCATCTCCACAACGGGCAGTCTTCTCCAAACCCTCAGCCCAACCACATATTCCCTGAATCACACACAAATCCTGCTCTCTCTCATAGGTCTCAGTAAGAATACAAGGGACAGTTACGTGGTGCCTTCTCCTCCTGCTGTCCTTCACACACTACATGGCTATGATGCAACCTCACTTGTCGATTTGGCATGGGTCGTTTATGCATGGGTACTTTCATTCACGTTCACCACCACCCCCATCTGTCTCAGTTGTTCCTTGGGAGTTATTCGCGAGTTTTCTCTCCATTAGAGTTGACCTCGTTGCCAGCCCTCACAAATCCCGGACCTTCCTGTTCCTCTGTTAACTCGATTCTTCCCTCTCTCGAGCTCAGCCCAGGTGAAATCTCCATGCATAAGGCAGTGTGGGACACGCAAGCTTAGTGTTGCTCACAGCCAATTACAAAGCAGCATGTCCAGAGATGGAGATTCAAATACTTCCCTGCTTCCTCAGAGGTCTTTCTGAGCAGAAAAAAGCCTTTTTAAAACCGAGGCTTGGATTTCTCCCCCCTCCTGTTCAGGTTGCTCCATTTTTTGTTTTATGTTCTTAAATGCTTTTTTATGCGGCAATTGGGTTTGGGGGGAGGGAACTTTTCTCTCACTACAGCCAATTACAAAGCAGCATTTCAAGGGGCAGGGATTCAAATACTTCCTGATTTGAGCTTGGAGACTGCTGGTGCATAGATTCCCAACAGGAAAGTGTGGATCCAGCGAGCAACGAACCTCAGGTAAAACTCCCACGCATAAACAACCATGGAATGCCTCAACACCAGATATAACCCGTTGAAAGCAGAAAAACTGCAAGAAAGGGACAAGAATTAGGAGTCTGATTACATACTCTTTAAATTTATTGCCGAACAAGAGAAACTGGTTCTTTCTGAGCGGTTGCACATCAAATCTGCAGTGGATTCTTAACTCCTGATATATCTGCTCTGCAGTCACTCCAGGCCACCCCCGAACATTAGCTATCAGAAGTGGTGGACGGTTTGTACAGTCATCCATGCCAGAAAAGTTCTGAGGAAAGAGTAAAGCAAAGCCCTCAATTACTATAAGCATGGTGTGCGTGTGTGCATAAGTTCTAGCTGAACTATGCTGGCATCAGGAGAGCCTTTTTTAAAAAGTTAATACGAACGAGTATACAACCATAACCCCCAAACATCTGAGTCAATAGAAATATAAAAAGGTAAGTTTTATTGATAAGTATAAAGCCTCATAACAAGTACACAACTTTCAAACAGGATTCAAGGAGGTTTTTAAAAAAAGGAAACACAGGACTTAAAATATTCTAAATTATTATTTTTCACAGTCTATTATACTACTACAAGTGGGAACTCGCAAGGACTTGTGGGAGCCATTGCATTTCCCCCTCTCCCACTATTACATCTTTCCCTTTCCTGAAAGCCCCCATAACCTGTGTCCTTTTCCTGCTTCCTTCTAGGGTTGCCAACCTCCAGGTGGGGCCTGGAGATCACCTGGAATCACAACTGATCTCCCAACTACAGAGATCAGTTCCCCCTTAGGTTTGCCAGCACCAGATTGGGAAATTCCTGGAGATTTAGGGGTGGAGTTGTGGGAGGGCAAGGTTTGGGAAGGGAAGCAACCCCAGCAGGGTATAAACAGCCATACAGACTGTTTTCCAAACAGCCATTTTCTTCCGGGGAACTGATCTCTGTCATCAGATCCTCTGTAATTCTGGGTGATCTCCAGCTCCCACTTGGTAGTTGGCAACCCCTTGAAATGGCTGCTTTGGAAGGTGGAGTCTATGGCATTGTACCCCTCTGAGGTCCCTCCCCTCCTCAAACCCCACCCTCCCCAGGATCCACCCCCCAAATCTCTATGAATTTCCTAACCTGGAGTTGGCAACCCTATCTCCTTCCCACCCAACAACCAACCTAACTTTATCTGCCCCTCTGCCTCCCCCCGGCAGCTTCAACCCAGGAAAACTGTCGCCCAGTTGTGAGGTGCCAGCCACTGGGCCAGGTGCACTTCCATGCTAGGGAACCCTTACAGACTTGTGGGGTGGCACCACATTTTCCCCTATATCCCCCTCCCCACACTATTTCCTCTCCCCCCCCCCAGCAACCTCCATATCCTCTCCCCTTTCCCTGCCTCACTGTTGCCTTTTCAGCTGTTCACCAACCTACCTTTTATCTGCCTCCCATCTTCAGCTATATTTATTATTTATTCACTTCATTTAGACCCCACCTTTCTCCACAGTGGGGACCAAAGCAGCTCACGTTATTATCCTCTCCTCCATTTTATCTGCACAACAACCCTGTGAGGTAGATTAGGCTGCAAGTATGTGACCAGCCCCAATGAGCTTCCACAGCAAGATGGGAATTCGAATCTGGGTTTGCTAGACTCTACATTGAAGTTCTAACCACTACAGCACAGTGGCTTTCATAGGGTGGCTGCTGTTGAACAGTAGTAAGCAGCTAAGCCTAGCTGAGTCATGCAACTCTCCCAGAGGTTGCTGCTAGGCCTATGGTTGCCAACCTCCAGGTGGAAGCTGGAGATCTCCCAGAATTATCGATATACCATTATAACTATAAGAGCTCATTGGTTCTATGAATTCTCAGTTTTTAAAGTAAATCTCTAGCCCCCTCTGATGCAGACCTATAAAGGGACAGATATACTTCTACACAATGGAAGGAGCTAGAAACTTACTTTAAAAAAATGAAAGCTGAGAATAGACAGAACCAATTACACTTAGTGTTATTAATAGTATGTTTATATAATAATATGTTGGGCTTTTTTAATTGAAAAAGCCCCGGGGCGGGTGGCCAGTACTGGGGGACTGGGGCAGGGAAACTCTACAGAAATCTGCCCTGTGGTAGCACTGTTGCCACGGCGCTGAAGATATAGATCTGGGTAGTGCAAGTGTGTGTGTGTATGTGTGTGAGAGAGAGAGAGACAGAGAGAGAGGATTGATGATAGAGGATAGATAGATGATAGACAGATTCCTATCTATCTATCATCTATCTGTCTAACATCTGTCTATCTATCTACCCACCACTTTAATGGTGGAAGAAAGGCAGAATATAAACGTAGTAAAGCAATAAATGAAAAGTTAAAATCAAGAATAATTTTAGCTGTCTCTAGAGTCCAAGTGTCCTCGAAGTCCAACTTTAAGAAACAAGAAACTCTAGGTTGCAAAAAGCATACTGCATCACTACCACTCTTAAGATTCCGGAGAGAACTGCTAAGGTTTCTATGCTCCAAGATCTGAGCTATCCTAGCATAGCCTTAAGGAAGCTGTACTGAACACCCAAACACTCTTGCATCTTTTTTCAGGCACAAAATTCCACAGAAGGAGGAGGGGGAGAGAATCCAAGGTAGGCATGCATCTTTAATTGCAGCAAGCATTTCTATCTATTAAACTGACAGGTACCAAACAGTGTGGCAAGGTGAAGAGAAACCTTTCAAATCTATCATTTGCCTTGTCTCCTAAAGTTAAGCATCAAACCAAGCCACAGCCCCACAATGCAACTCATAAAACTACCATTGTGGCAGCGTGGTGTAGCGGTTAAGAGCGGTGGAGTCTGATCTGGAGACCCAGGTTTGATTCCCCACTCCTCCACATGAGCGGTGGAGGCTAATCTGGTGGACTGGGTTGGTTTCCCCATTCCCACACATGAAGCCAGCTGGGTGACCTTGGGCAAGTCACTCTCAGCCTCACCTACCTCACAGGGTGTCTGTTGTGGGGAGGGGAAGGTGATTGTAAGCCGGTTTGAGTCTCCCTTAAGTGGTAGAGAAAGTCAAAATATAAAAACCAACTCTTCTTCTTCAGTCCCTTGGGAGACAGACTAGCCCAAGGGCTAATCCCCACAATTGACTAGCCCATAGACTAGCCCAAGGGCTAATTCCCACAACTGCTAATCTAGAATACGTTCATTATAGTCTCAACTCACAATTTTATGAACACGAGCTCGGACAAGGTTCACCTGGTTCACATATGCAGCCAATACATCAAGGTACTGAGAAAATGAGGAGGAAGTCCTTCCTGGATCACTGCATTGAGAAAAATAAAAAGGGTTCTGTGGAGAATGATGTCACAACAAGCACATGACTGAGTTTCCCATTCAGTTGAATGGACAGGGAAGAAGGGTTAACACACGTCAGGTTCTTTTTTCTGTAGTTTTGTATTATTGTTTGTCTTCTTTTAAATCCTTTAAATAAATCCTGCTACTTGCCTCAAGGCAAAAACTATTTTATAAAAACACAAAATACGGATAATGCATAACAGGAAGCCAAAGCATGACAATGAAAAATATCCTAGTAGCTCTTAAATTAACAAAATGCTCACCTATTTATACTCTTTCTCTTATTTATACTAAATGTGTCAGTATTTACTTTTAATTGGACATAGAACATGGGGAAATATGGAATCCCTCCAATTTCATGCAGTTAAGAGCCATCTTAAACATGGTCAATTTGGTTCATGCTGGAAAATACAGCTAAAGAAATAGTTAATTTAAACAACTTGCTCCATTAGCCCTGGCATACAAAACAAAACTCTGCATGGGAATTCTTATGAACACCTAGTTGTTGAACTATTTGAAACACTTGTTCGTTGTATCCAAATTGTTGCTAGTACTTTTGATGACTCTGAAACACATGAACTCTACAGTGCTTTAGTGCAGCCTGGCTTCTTCTGAAGCGCTGCAGAGTGGATGTGTTTCTGACAAGATAAATTGAAGTAGACAGCAGTCAGAAGAGCAAAGGAGGTTGTATAATCCTAACAGCAAACTATTTGCACAGAAATATACGTCTTGTCCCAATAGTTCATTCACAGTGTTGGCCTTTTAATCAAACACCAGCACAGCCAAAAGGGAAACCACTTTCTAAAACAGTTCTCAATTCCTGAGGCTAAGCTCAACTTTGGAGCGATAGCTTAGGCACTAATCCTTGGGCCGCGATTGGCCCAGGACCAGCTACACGGGTTAATGCACCCGGAAGAGAGTGGAGACAGTCCCCACTCTCAGTCTGCACCCTTGGATAAGCCTCAACTCTGAATAAAGACTACTGGGTGGAATGTTGTCGTGACAAATGGTACCTTTAAAAAACCAGGTCCAAAAAAAGGGGGGATAGAAAAACAAAACTTAACCCTAAAAACAGAATTAAGTACCTAGAAGGTCAAGAAAAAAAGCAACTGACAAGGCCAAAGATATAATTAAAAGCTAAACCGTTAAAAAGTTGTCTAAGTACACATAAGTTTAATACAAGTTAAAACCAAATGATCCTAATGACTCCTTGCAAGGAGCCTTCAAAACACATATATTAAAATAACACAATTGGCGTAATATACAATTAGACATACAATCACATAAAGACCCTTTGCGTTTCACCGTATTTGCCTTCTTCAGTGGTCTAAAAGAAACTAGCACACCAGACTGTAAATTACGTATCAAATTTCTACAAATCTTTGTGACTTTTGGGTGTAGTATTAGCAAGGTCTCAATAAATATAGAACTGCAGAGCTTCTGTCTGTTAAAGGCATCTTTAGAAATGAAACTTACAGCCTATCTTTAACAAAACATCCAAATCCCACAGTCAACAAAGTGATATGAAAGATTCCAGACTTTCATATCATGTTGTGACTGTGGGATTTGGACGTTTTGGTGTGCTAGTTTCTTTTAGACCACTGAAGAAGGCAAATACGATGAAACGTGTAGGGTCTTTATGTGATTGTATGTCTATGGTTTGCGTATGCTTGTATGTTTAATTGTATATTATGCCAATTGTGTTATTGTAATATATGTGTTTGGAAGGCTCCTTGCAAGGCCATATAGGAGTCGTTAGCATCAATTGGGTTTAACTTGTATTAAACTTATGCGTACTTAGACAACTTTTTAATGGTTTAGCTTTTAATTATATTTTTGGCCTTGTCAGGTTTGGTTTTTTTTTTTTGCTTGACCTTTAAAAAACCACCATCTGATTCACAGCTGATCAGCTATGGCTCAGCCAAGGTTGGAGCAGGACCACACTGGAGTAGGGCCTAGAGGCTCCTGCTCCCTCCTGTGAAGATGCCGCTCCTCCTCTTATTAGAAAGGGACGCCACAGTGGTTGCAGCACTGCCTTCAAAAGGGAAGCGAGGTCTCACTGGCTTCCTGCTCTAGGCTTAGGAGAGGAGGCAGCTGTGGGTGAGCTAGAACCCCCTTTGCTCTCATCTGAGGCCATGTGGGGGGCTGAGATGGCAGAGCGATTGGCCCAGGATGTGGTCTGTGACAGGTGACTTTCACCATTCTGGAGAAAAGTACATCCACACTTCTGCCAACCATTCCCTGTAAGTTTAAGCCACTGGAACCTTTGCTTTGAATTACTGCCGTTTAGAATTCTTGATCTTATGTTGCTGTTAATTGCTTTAACTTGTGATTTGAAACAACTTTTTCAAATATTCTCATCATCCATTAAAAATAAAGTTGAAATTTCCAACCATTACTTACCAAGAGATTCTACAAAGGAGCAAATGAGCTGTTTTCAGAAGAACTAAAAAAGAAATAAACTCTATGGATCATATTTTCACCAGTATGTCAGAAAGAGAGGAAATGCCCCCCACATACAAATAATTGTGAAAACTGTGCATGGAGAAATCCCACAAAAGGTTGCCACTCTTTTACTGATATTCAAAAATAAGAATTTGAGTTATCCTTAATCTATCTGCTCCCAAAGCAACATAATCTGTCCATCAGTCTTTCAAAATATTTCTAAGTGATCCCCATGACCAATCTTCATATTCAAAAAACCTCTCATCTGCTCTTCCATCTCTCCTTCTGCAGGGGGAAGAACTGTTAATTTTCTAGTCTGCTTAAAGCTGCTGAGGTAAAGAACATCCCCAGAGCATTTTTTTAAATTCAGCCTTACAAGATGGAAACGTACATAGAGTACCCCCAACACACATACTCTTTGCACAGATTTTATCTTTTCACAGAAGAAAATGGACAGAGGATACAAGCAGTACATTTATTATGTTTTAAGTACATGACATTTTGTTCTGAAAGCATTTATCACAGATCTTTCCTTCCCCCCCCACCCAACACCACAAAAAGGTACATGTCACGTAAACATTTTCTGCAGGTTTCATGCTTTACGACAGTGAAAGGCAACAGGTCATGAACGTTATAGGCACGCAGAACTGAGCAAAGAGTTTGTCGGTTAACAAAATTAGGTACCTGTAGAGCCCACACACTGAATTCACAAAAGGCCTAAAGAATGGGTTGCTTTGGACTCTAGAAATCAGAAAATCACAGCAATACCTGATCCACAGAGAAAGGCATCATAGGCGGCCTCGTGAGGAGACTTCTTTGTTGCTGAATGCATGTCAACAAAACAGAAAGGGTAAAATCTCTCAGGACAGCCAATGGAAACTCTTTTGGATCAGAGGCAGTTTTACAGCATCGGGCTTCCCTTTCCTTTCCTTACAGCTCCCCATCTGGCCTAAACGGCCATAATGAGGGAATCATTGTCAGGGTGCCATTTTAGTTTCAGTTAATTTGAATTTTAAGGTTTATATATATTCTAGTCTACTTAAAATTACATCCAGGCTACGTGTATAAAGTATATATAAAACATAAAATGAATTTCATGTTTAGACTTGGGTCCCATCCCCAAGATTTCTCATGATGTATGTTAGAATTGAGCCTTACTTCTTAGTATCTGCTACCGATTCAGAGGGTTAAATCGCTTGGTTATGGCCTAATGAAAATATAGTAAGTCACACACACGCACAAAAATAGACAAAACCCTTTTGTCTTAGTCAAACAACCGTTACTCACTAAATCGGGGATAGGGTTCACGGGAGGTAAAACAAATAAATTCTTTCTACATCTCTACAGTTACCTATACTGCCAGATGCTTCTTGCAGGCACTAAGCTTAAACACAAGGCATTTCTAGATATAAGAATCGCCCCTCCATCCTTCCAGGTTGATGGTCAAAAGTTATCTAGGACTGTGCTTTCACTACTAAACAAAAGATATATGGAAAGAACAGTAAAATGCAAATTCACTTGTGTACGGCACAAGCGGCATGTCTCCAACGGATGCTCTTCACTGACCAAATGCTAGATTAACATATTACAGGTTACATCATACCTTTGAGCTGGTTAACCTCAATATTAACCCTTGCCTGTCTGAAATGAAACAAAGCTCGCTACCTAATGCTCAACAATGTATATATGGGAAAATTCCAAAATATTCCAAAATACAGAAAGATGGACCACTTCTGGTGCCAAGAGGTCCAGATAAGGGATATTCAACCCATAATGATAATAATATGAGAAGCCTGGAGATTGAGCACAGCCTGTACAAGAAAGATTTTTAAGCCATTTGATATTAAGCTCCAGTGTGAGGTCATGCCCACCTGGCAGAGTCCTGAATGGCTGGTTCTGTAGTTTAGGGGTAACAGCAGTAGCAGGGGTTGCTCCTTTGAAAAGACAGGTAGGTACATTCCATACCCCTAGCTGCAGCTTCCCCATAATGACATCACTACTTTGACCTTGCAGACTCTGCATGCAGATATCATGCTAATGTTGTGGATTGCTTGTAACACGCACAGGAACTAGTGCAGGGCAAGTGATTTAGCATATGTGCACTAAAGGGGGTCAGAAGTGCATCCACATACACATATTCTCTTCCAAAAGCTCAACATGGCATGACCCACCATGAAATCAGCGAACGAACAGTAATCATAAAACTTACTCAGACAATCAGCCTGATCTTCATTTCTAAATCACTTGTTTTGTGGTAAGACTCAGTAACAGTTTGTTTTTCTAGGGACTATACTTCTTCATTGTAGCAGTTTTTGGTGGATACCTTCTAGGAGCTACTTTCTGTAACTAGACGTACCATATCTGAGGCAGTCACTTGCATGAAAAACCTCTGGACAAGAAGCATTTGTGGGATTCATGTCACTGTGAAGAAGAAGAAGAGTTGGTTTTTATATGCCGGCTTTCTCTACCACTTAAGGGAGACTCAAACCAGCTTACAACCACCTTCCCTTCCCCTCCCCACAACAGACACCCTGTGAAGTAGGTGGGACTGAGAGAGCTCTAAGAGAGTTGTGACTAGCTCAAGGTCACCCAGCTGGCTTCGTGTGTAGGAGTGGGGAAACCAACCCGGTTCTCCAAACCACTGCTCTTGACCACTACACCACACTGACGCTCAAAGGTATCCATTGTCAAGCTTCTGTTCCTTATTGTCCTTTTCCATGACAGTAGTTTAATCTATTTAATAGCAAAATGCCCACCCCCTGGATGATAAAAATCTCAGTAAGTGACTTGCTGCCCTCTATTCATACCCTTAAGTCTATTCAGCAGCCTGAATAGCCCAGACGAACCAGAGCTTGGAAGCTAAACAGGACGGCCATAGTTAGTACTTGGATGGGAGACCACCCAGGAAGACCAGCATTGCTATGCAGGGGAAGGCAATGGCAAACTGCCTCTGAACACGTCTTGCCTTGAAAACCCCATGTGGGGTTTCCGTAAGTCAGTTTCTACTTGACAGCACTTAATACTTAAGTCTGTTTGGGGGAGGGGAAAAGAGGGAGGGGCCTGTTTCACTTTGCTTATTCTTCTGCCTATACACCGTCTGTTCCTTGTAGAACTCTAAAAACGAAACAGAATGCACACTTACATTCAAATGACAGGAATTATTTAACTTTTGGAAATCTTAACTGCCAATTAACGTGGAAAGAAGTGATGCTTTTATTAAGAATGGGAAACTAGCTGCTTTCCTTTTCAGGCAAGCCTATATGGAAAAAAAATGTATCTATAGGGCTCACCTGCACAGCACTTCAAACACCTCCAAGAGATTAGAAGCTTGAGGAAACTGACATTCCTGTTTAAAAAGAAAAGACACTTACAGATGCCATGGATTTCACAAGAGCTGAAGTACTATTCAATGAAAAAGAGAAAGCTAGACATAAATGCCAGTCACATGTGCCTAAATCTTCCAATACCAAGGCTTCTTGTATGCATTTGTCCTTTCACCTCTGATGCTCCCATCCTTGTGTGTGTGTTAAGTGCCGTCAAGTCATGGCGACCCTATGAATCAATGTCCTCCAAAGTGTCCTATCCTTAACAGCCTTGCTCAGATCTTGCAAATCGAGGGCCGTGGCTTCCTTTATAGAGTCAATCCATCTCTTGTTGGGTCTTCCTCTTTTCCAGCTGCCTTCAACTTTTCCTAGCATGATTTTCTTCTCCAGTGACTCTTGTCTTCTCATGTGTCCAAAGTACGACAGCCTCAGTTTAGTCGTTTTAGCTTCTAGGGTCAGTTCAGGTTTGATTTGATCTAAAACCCACTTTGTTTTTTTGGCCGTCCATGGTATCCGTAACACTCTCCGGCAACACCACATTTCAAAGGAGTCTACTTTCTTCCCATCCTTACTCTCCTCAAAAAGAAAGCAGGATTACTACACACTTTTTTTTTTTTTTTACAGTTTCAGAGGGTAGCCATATTGGTCTGCAACAGAAGTTAGAGCCAAGTACAGTGGGCACCTTAGAGACCATCAACATTTGGTGGGGGGGTATCTGATTAAAGAAGCGTCAACGCTTGAAAGCTTATACCCCCTCAAAAAAATCTTGTTGGTCTCCAAGGTGCTACTGAACTCAAATCTTATTACAGTAATTTATAAGTTCAAAGTATTGCCCATAATAGCGTTTTCTTAGGGGTCACTCTACACTGAAGATCACCTTTTGAGTTTTGAAAATACTGTGGAGTCTGCATAAGAAGCCCAGTTTTTCTAATCCACCTCAGCTGGTACCACATGGGGGTGTGGTAACCTACAAAGCAGCCCTCACAAACAGGACAGGGCTGTCTTTTGTGAGTGAAGCCTCAAACACAGTCCTTGTTCACTCTGATCTGCAGGGCAATGGTGCCTGGATATACAGTATACAAACTGGAATTACAGCAGTTTGAACAATAAGCCCTGAACCATCAAGGGCGTACACAAGTATGAGAATGCCAAGCAAGTTTTAGAAAACTTTGTCAATTTTCATAATATACTTTGTTACCTTAAAATGCTTTCTGAACTTGGCAGGGAAAACCATGATCAGAGTTTCAACTCTCTTATAACTTCTGGGCCAACGGTTTGCTGAATAAGCCTTACCTACATATGGCAACACACTAGTTTGGCAGAGTCATAAAACCAACAATAAGGAGGTGCCAAGTTGTTTTCTGTTGCCCCAGGTCAAACCAGAACCAACGGGTTGAAATTAAGTTTCCGTCTAGACATTAGGAAGAATTTTCTAACAGGGTGGTTCCTCAGTGGAACAGACTTCCTCGGGAGGTGGTAAGTTCTCCTTCCGTGGAGGTTTTTAAGCAGAGGCTAGATGGCTGTCAGCAATGCTGATTCTATGTCCTTAGGCAGTTTATGAGTGGGAGGGCATCTTTGCCATCTTCTGGGCATGGAGTAGGGGTCACTGGGGGTATGTGGGGGAGGTAGTTGTGAATTTCCTGCATTGTGCAAGGGGTTGGACTAGATGAGCTTGGTGGTCCCTTCCAACTCTGATTCTATGAAGGTTACTGAAAACCATGGTCTTCAAGAATCACAGATCTGTGAGCATTTATCCTCTTCTGAGAATATGAATGACAGAAAAATAAAATGAAGTAATTCATTGCTGCTTGAATTCATGGGGAGAAGTTATTCAGTTTCTGACAATAACTGAACGCTTTTTTGTTGTTGTTGCTGTCAAGTATCAGGTGACTTATGGCAACCCCACAGGGCTTTCAAGGCAAGAGGTATTCAGAGGTGTCCCAAAGTTACCCAGCAAACTTCCATGGTGCAAGGGGGATTTGAACCTGGGTTTCCCGGGTCCTAGTCCAACACCCTAACCACTACACCCCTACTAATCAGTAGCATATATACAAAGGACCACCAAAAAAAAAAAAAACTATCTTCAGCAGGTGACAAGTCAGGAAAGATGAGGCAATGTGGGCTTCCCTTGTCAAAGAGTTGTGGAACATATGAAGCTGCTGCCTTGTGTGTGTGTTAAGTGTAACCAAGTTGCTTCCGACTCATGGTGACCCTATGAATGAAAGTCCTCCAAAACTTCCTATCATTAAAACCTTGCTCAGGTCTTGCAAACTGAGGGCTGTGGCTTCCTTTAGAGAGTCAATCCATCTCATGTTGGGTTTTCCTCTTTTTCTGCTGCCTTCAACTTTTCCTACCATTATTGTCTTTTCCAGTGTCTCTTGTCTTCTCGTAATGTTACCAAAGTACAATAGCCTCAGTTGAGTCATTTTAGCTTCTGGAGACAGTTCAGGAGTGATCCGACCTAGAACCCACTGATTTGTCTTTTTGGTGGTCCACGGTACCACCAAAAAGACTCTCCTCCGACACCACATTTCAAAGGCATCTACTCTCCTACACCGAGATAAACCATGGAGCCATCTAGGCCAACACTGTTTACTCTGAGGTCTTTCCTAGCACTGATACATGAAATTTTAGAGACTGAATGTGGGACTTTATGTGGATGATGCATCTATCTTACCAAGAGCTTTTCTCTTGACATCATGAGGGAGTGGGAGCTTTGTGGACTAAATGAAAGTAGATAATGAAAGTTACCTTCCAGATGGCTTTTGCTACATTCTTGGTGTCTATAAGAATAGGAAACAGGATGTGTATGTTCTTTTTAAACTCCTCATAGACCTCTGAAAATATAAGGAAGAGGGGTGGGGGTGGAGTCAGTGCTTGCTTGCTACTGGGCAGGCACTGTAAGTATAACAGATCCTTTAAGCAGAGATTATGACTAAGGAGCAGTGATCACCACACCACATTCTGACATTTTTCTACTTGGTTTTTCACTGCTCAGCATCTGCGCAGAGACCTCTGCTCAGCAAACCACAATGGAAAGAATCAGTCAAAGGGCAGGGGGAGTCACAACAGATCTTGTGACCGGTGCTGAAAGACATTACCAGGAAGGGGGTTGTAAAATTTGTCATGTAGATGCAGAAGATCCATCAGCATATTGTGTCCCACCAATGGCTAAAAAGAGAAACAGATAACATTGTCAAGAACATCATAGTACAACGATGGTAAATAAAAAAAGGCTTGTTAACTGGAGGAGGCATACAGCTTAGTTTCCATTTGTGTCAGTTTCCTACGCACAGCGCACAATCTAGCATAAAATCCTAAATACAAGACATTTGCACTAATTCTGCATCATAGTGAGAAAAGTACTGCCAGAGGGCCAGAAATTCATTCATTTATTTTTGTTATGTACAAAATTTGCATCCCACCTTTTTGCCCTTATAAGTGCCAACATACATGATAA
Source organism: Euleptes europaea (assembly GCF_029931775.1). Classification (NCBI taxonomy): domain Eukaryota; kingdom Metazoa; phylum Chordata; class Lepidosauria; order Squamata; family Sphaerodactylidae; genus Euleptes; species Euleptes europaea. The sequence continues at coordinate 16,438,689 of NC_079318.1, read as the reverse complement.
AACTACATTCTAAGACCATTTAATATCAACCTGGCCCCAAACATTGGTTAGGATTAGGAAAGAGGGATCATTGAGAGAATGCCAAATGAACCAAAAAAGACCTCACCTGCTGGTGGAAGATGGCAACAGAAGGAGACAGATAAATCTCCCTGGGGAGAGAGTTCCAGACCTTTGGTGCCATGACCAAGAAGGCCCTCTCCTGAGTTGCCACTTCCTAGTCTAAGAAGGCAGCGGCACCCAAAGCAGGCCTCCTAAGATGACCACAGAGGTCAGGTGGGTTCATAAGGGATTAGGTAGTCTTTCAGGCATGCTGGTCCCAAACAGTGCAGGGCTCTGAAAGTTAAGACCAGCACCTTAAATTGTGCCCAGAAATAAACTGGAAGCCAGTGTAGGTGGATCAAGACTGGATTGATATGGTCCCTACAACCCATATGGAACTTCCACATTCAGCTTCACAAGGCTATTTAAAGTACCAGCTTGAGAAACTCATTCTGTTAATTAATTGTATTCATTTTTGTTCCTCTCTTGAAAATAAATATTATTACAGACGACTCCAATCTCTGGGATTTACCTTTTTGGCCTTCACAAGTGTCTGGAAAAGATTGGTAAAACCCCTTGCTGAGAGAAGAATTTGCTCTCTTTGGCAAGAGTCATAAAAAGTGTTTTCTAGCAGCCAGCGACTTCGTGGACTTATCTTCTTCACCATTACCTGAAACAAATCAGTACTAAAACTCAAACAGGTGGGAGGCTGGCAGTTGCCAAATTTATTTCCCAGACAATTAAGATTAAAAAAAAAATGAATTTCTTTATGGGCTAGTTTTCTTTTTTCTTATTTTGATCCCAGTGTGACCCTGTTCAGGGCCGAATTGGCCACGTGAACAATATTACTAAAGTAAAGTAGACAGGTGGAAGAGAAAGTTTTTGCCCCAAGTATATACACTTATTTTAAAAGTAAGGTGGATAAGAGATTCGGCAGCAGCTGTAAATGTTAACACTACCCATTAAAAGAATAAAAAAAGCAAACTAACGCACAAAAGCAGGTTTACTCAGATAAATTGACACTGTCCTTTTCAGGTTGTTGAGGCACCACAAATAACTAGCACAGGTATATGCTAGGAGTCAGGCTAGTAACAGCTGTGTTCTTATCGGCCTAAAACAGTCAATTTTACTCTGCCACCAGTGGCCCAACGGTTTTAATGTATAGCATCAACGGAAATACTAATATACATTCCTTTCATTCACCCCTGCCAAAGATTTAGAACAACTCACAAAGATCCAAATATGGAAACCTATATTGTGGAATGGACAAGAAGTATGGGTACTAATGCCTTTCCCGGTTCTCAGGACACTGGTACCACCTCTAGATGCCACAGTATTAACTCACTTCTTGACTTCCCAAAGGGACTGTCCAAATATCTTGGAGAGCTTTTCTTAAAACCAGCTGTATCTCAAACATCTGGAAACCTACCAAGAAAAAATAAGACTGGGAAAAGAACTATGCATGATACAGTTATGCTTGTACTTCAGCAAATGTGACTTTTTTTCAGGAGAAGAGGGACGGGAACAAGACCCTCCCTGTTTTAGCTCAGGGTTAGAATAGAAATTTTATTACAGTCAATGACCAGCACAAATAAAATAGGTAAGTTACCCATTTAGTCGTCTAAAAAAACATCTGAATAAAACATCCTGGTTCATTAGTTAGTAAAATGTATGAACCACTTGGTAAGAAAAGGAAAGCACATATAATATAACGGTTTGCCTTCATTTTCAAAACTGCTGGTTAGCACAGCCTCTCCTCCGTCGTATGTCAATTGCAGCGGCACAGAATCTAGCAACTGAATACGTTATATCTGAGTTGACATCTTGTAGCAGGGATGACATATGGAACTGCCCGTACCGGCTGGAAGATTTATGAATTAGTGGTGAGATGAACCTTTCTCTGATAGCTGTATAATATTGACAATGAAAAAGAACATGTTCAAGGGTTTCTATATATCAAGAACCACAGGGGCATTTTCTCTCCTCATATGGCATCTTTCTGTAGTGGCCTTCCTGGATGGCTGACGGGAGGACTTGGCATCTGGCCAGGGTGAAAGGTCTTTGATGTTTTGGAATTTCAAGTCTGCTTAGATACTCCATGGGAGTAGTAAGGTATGTGCAGGGTTCACTAATAATGAAGTGTTATGGCAAGATCTGTTTGACGCTCTGTGACGATTATACGTTGTTTAATTGTTGCCTTAGCCAGATCATAGCCCATGTGGGTTAGTACCTGCGGTGTAAAGCCTAATGTACACATTTTATTTATCACTGCTCATTTCCATGAGGATTGGAAATCATCCTTAATAATTAAAGGAGCAAGGCCTTGAGGTTGGCAGGATAGCCTGAGCCAGGTATTAATTGCAACCATCCATATTCTGGCCTCAATTCGTGTAAGGCAAGTTTAGCTCAGGTTTTTTTTGCTGCCAAGTCACAGCTGACTTATGGCAACCCTGGTGGGTTTTCAAGGCAAGAGAGGTTCAGAGGTGGTTTGCCATTGCCTGCCTCCATGTAGCAACCCTGGCATTCCTTGGAGGTCTCCCATTCAAATACTAGCCAGGGCCGACCCTGCTTAGCTTCTGAGATCTGACGAGATCAGGCTAGCCTGGGGCTATCCCGGTCAGGGCTTTAGCTCAGTAGGAAAGTGAAAATAAAGTTTGAGGTATCATGGCTTGCAGAAATTTTTTCTTCACAAGAAATTAGGTTTGTTGATATTATTCCTTATTATATACAGGGTAGAAAAGCTTAGGTACAGATGTAATTCCTTATCTCCAAAAGGTGCAGGCATGGAGCAAGTAACAGGTTAAAAAAAAGTTACAGGCCTGGGGGTGGGGCAGGATGCAAGGGGAAGAAGAGGTTGTTAATTCATGCAAGGAGTTAGGGGATGTGAAGTAGAGGGGTGAAAAAGGCATACACTTCCTACCATATATGTCATGCAGAACCATAGACTCTCCCTCTTCTGCTGACGAAACCCAGCATGTTACTTTATCAATCACTTCTTTCAGCTTGTCCTTATCCGTGACACTAGTGAGAGTATAGTAAGACAAATGCACAGAACGTAATTCCCAGCTGAACTCGGTCCCACTCCCAGGGACCCCCCAGCTCCTCTTTACAGAACCCTGCTTGCAAAACCATTGCCATCAGATGGGAAAGGTTGTCCAGGAATACATTCCTGCTACTTTCTACTTGCAGCAACTGGCCTGATACTTTCCATCTTTCAGAAACTGGTAGAATCCATAAGCACCAACTGCAAGAACCCTCACCAATAACCAAAGCCACTCCGCCTGCCCACCCCCCACCCCCCACCCCCCCAGCATCTACAGAATTTCTTCATGGTGTTCCTTCCTGATATTTGCATTTCGCTGACTTCATTAGCAGAAATGGGAGACACCAGAGCAGCAACCTAGCCAAGGAGGAGTGAAGCATGGAAAAAGACAGGGCAACATTTGTATCCTGTCTTACTTCTGGGGCAGTGCTTCCTCTTTAGAAACTCTAAGACATTTATGAAAGGCCACTTGCCCTAGTGTATGCTCTTCTAAGCTTTCTATCACCACTCTACTGACCCAAACGTGGGCCATGAAGCCTGTGAAAGTGGTCCCAGGCTTTTGCAGTTTTATTGATTTGTGAATGCTTTTTTGTAAAAAAAAATGGAACACCGTGCTATGTAAATCTGAACTTGTGGGTCACCAAACTAAAAATGGGAACCACTGTTCCAGAGAACTCAAAGTAGTACATAAAAGAAGAAGTGAGAGACAGGGTAAATCTTTGAGCAGTAAGTTCATGCCTGAGTAGGCTGGGTCTGGCCTAGAGGACATTCTCTGACGTCTCCCAATTGTTTCCGAAATTCACACACAGCCCAGAGGGAAAATTCAAGTCAATACAAAATAATAATATAGAAATAGTTTTACCTGTGGACAATCCAGTCACCAGAAAGAAGCTCTTGCTGGAGTTTCTTTTCTCGTGCTTCGTTCATGTATGGGATCCCATCCTTAAGAAACTGAAAAGAGAGTACCGTTACACAGAATAGGGTCTCTATGCTAACACTTATGAAAACCAGAGTCACTTTTACTGAATTCTTCTATTAGGCCACACACCAATGTTTATGCTATAAGGCAGCACTTCAGTTAAGAGTCAAAATTTCAAATGCAGGATACTCCAATAGCTCCTATTGCCTCTGTCAACAGAGCAAAAGAACAATAATCACATGGAGAAGCAGTTTTCAGTTATCTCATAACTGACACACAAATCTTTTAAACACAGAGAAGATGCCTCTACCTTTGAGAAGCCTCTGTTTGGGAAGCCTCTCCGTAAGACATTTCTAAAGAGTTATTTACCCCACTGTCTGCTCTTAAAGCCCTCTATCACCATCGTTACACAATTTGTATCCAAAAGATGCTCTTCAGCATGAGGATCCTGTTTTGAGGCAACCACATCCAGGGCTTCTCAGCATAAAAAGTGAACTGCATTGTGGAAATGAAGAGGACAAACCAACACCTTTTTTCTTTTAAGAACAGTAAGGCAATAAATAGCTAGATCAAAAATTGTAGACCTTGTGGCTATAAGTAGGAAAAAATTGACTGGAAATTAAAAACCATCAGCACTCAAATTATTAGAGCAACAGGAGGCCTGCGCATCAGCAAATACTGGTGCGTTGTGCAGAACCATAACCCCCCTGCCAGAGTTCCTACTCCACATCTCTTGACCGAGCTCCAAAGCCTCCTCCTCTCTCCATCGGGGTAAAGCTCTCCAGGAGCACTTTCCTGGAGACTTTGCTTCCTCACCTGGACTACTTCCACTCTCTTCCTTGTTTTCTCCACCTGATACCTAGCACACAGGCTCTCTGCTCTCTACGCTCATGTGCTATTCAACCTCCCTGTCCGGAATGCTGGCAGAGACAAGGGCCAGAGGCAGGTAGAGTAATCAGGAAAACAGTCCAAAGTCAGGTACCGTGCTGTTCAAGTCCAATTTCTAAGCAGAGGGGCAATCTGAATTCAAGGTCAGGTTCAGTTCCAAGATCAGGGTAACAGAAGTCCAGAGACGAGGTGGCTGCAAGCAAACAAGTTGCTTCCACACCATGCTGAGCTCATTGCCTGCCTAAATAGGTCTTATCTTAATGCTGACTAGCTGTTGCTCATTAGGCATTCAGGCATTCCTGGTTTCACCATCACTGAGTGTTCTTCGCAGAGCTTGTAGCCTTGCACTTTTCTGACGGCATTCTATTGTGTCCCTGATCTTCCGGCATCTCTGCTCGAGGGGTCTCAGCGAACCTCCAGGCAAGGCCACCTGCGGCTGAATCCCAGACACAGCTGGTTCTCCTGAGCTGCCAGGCTGCACACCCAGTGAGACTTCCTGCTCTTCACACCTTTCACTGTCTGTTGGGGCTGCTCCTCTGTTCTCACCCTGCCGTCTCCCTCTAGTTCCTCTTAGTCTGAGGTGGTTTTGGGAGGCTGACCCACAACACTCCCCATACCTCAGAAATCAACAGTAGAGTAGTGCCAATGGTACCCTGGTCATGCTTGCTATTAATTTGTTCCTTTTCAGCAAGGTTGAAATGCTCTTTTAAAAAGAGACATCCCCCAAGTATCTAGTAACTGGTCCTCCAGGGAGGGACTCCTTCAAAAGGGCATACATACAAACCAGTACTGTTAATGCAGTCATACTTTAATTAAAAACAAAGACAAGAGAGCCAGAGTAATCACTTAAAGAACATACCTTGCTATTAGTGTAACTAAGGAATATTATGGGATTCTATCACAGGACAGTAGGACCAGCAGCTAGGATAGGCATATGGGATAACTGAAGCAGGGGAAGATTCCCAGGTGATAATTAACATGTTTCAAACACACATGTGATTTCAGACTACAAAGTGACCTTTCCACACAATTTAATTTGTAAATACATTTTCAGATTCCTTTGAACATGTTGCATTTTAGTAGCACATACCAGCAAAAACTTGAGATCTTGTGTACAAGTTCTCCTCTACTTAGACTAAAGACAACATTTATCTGTAGCAAAAGATGCACCTTGTTGAAGTCAAAACCATAGTGAGTCAGGAACTTAATACTAAATGCTTGGAAAGAGAATTCAGAATCCATTTGGCCAAATGTTGCAGGGAAGAGGAAAAAGTTATAAGAATGTGCTGTATACCTGCAATAAAAAACAGAAAAGCTAAGGCCACACTGTATCCAGTGACCATCATATAAATATAAACATTGTTAAGAAAATACTTTACTTACTTGTTTGAATTTTCACTAGAAAATATGGACAACCCTGAAAGAAATGTTTTCAAAAATACCAGTTTTACACACATACACACAATATTTTTGCACACTTATTCCTCTCTAGCCCCACATGCATTTATTTTAAAGTTATTTCAGCATACTATTAAAGATGTCACACATTTATCTAACTATGTACTAAACCTTTCAGGGGCAACTTTTGGTCTGGGCACCAAATACCAGTGGTCATGATCAACACAGCCAAAAATCATTAGGATCCTTTTGGAAGGTTATTAAGGAAGGAATGATTTTTGTCATTAACTGTTCACATATATAACAGGAACAAAATATATTATTCTTCACCGCCACCCACCCCAGTCTTCCCACGGATCAACTATGGGAGAGGTCCAAGACCCCATCTTGGCTTTCTTCTTCATAGTCTCCATGCAGACACAAACTGGTTCTGTGCCATGCATCTTCCATAATGCATCTTTCTGGAACAAAAGCCTTAACAGTGCATTTCTGAGGAGAGTTACTCCAGTCTAAGCCCATTTGTTTCAATGTTCTCCTTAGGAATGCACTGTACAACTGGAAGTGAAGGTCCTTCCCAAATATGGGGAATATCCGAGAGTCCTGCTTGTTATTTTCTATGTGGTGGGATATGTTCTCTGTGGTGGGCAATGCCTCAATGACAACCTGAAAAAGAGCAGTTTCCACCCCTGAAACATCTGTTCAAACCAACTATGCAGAAATCCATACACCTGATTTTTTCCTGTTTAAATCATCTACTTTCCACACCGAATAACGAGTTTAACAATAAAAATCTTGCCTTCAACAGCATAACACCAAGAAGCTTTTCTCTTCTTTATTAACTTGGCTCAGAGTTATAAAAAAGCAGAAAGATACTTTTTACTCATGAAGAAGGCAGCAAATCGCTTCACTCAGAAGTCTGTCCAAACTAACTTGTTGGTGCAGCAATAAAATTGACAGAGGGAGGTTTTGGCCTCCGTGCCGTTTGTAGGCATTATGGAAGCTTCTGTTGGCCAAGCCGTGGGACAAGATGCTGGACTAGATGGACCACTGGTCTGATCAAGAATGGCTGCTCTAATGTTCCTTGATTGAGGCGTCAATAAGCGTATCTTGCTGGTATACCAGGTTCTGGTGGTAGGAAGGAAGAAGCTTGCTCTGCTTCTTCAATGCTCTAAATTTTCCAGATTGTTTTAGAAAAACATTTCTCCTTAGTACACATGAACACGTGAAGCTACCTTATACTGAATCAGACCCTTGGTCCATCAAAGTCACTATTGTCTACTCAGACTGGCAGAGGCTCTCTAGGGTCTCAGGCGGAGGTCTTTCACAGCACCTACTTGCCTAGTCCCTTTAACTGGAGATGCCAGGGATTGAACCTGGGACCTTCTGCATGCCAAGCAGATGCTCTACCGCTGAGCCATGCCCCCTCCACAAACACACTACACCGCCCCATAAAGTTGAGGGAGCAGGTGAATAGTTGTATTCATGAGGACCATTTCCACTCCTAACTCCCTAAATCAAGGAGAGGCATATCAGTTCCCAAGTACGGAAACACAAAACTCAGTGAACAACCACCACATACCCTCCCTCCCATGAATGCCAGAACGGTGCTGGGAAAACAGAGTACCCTTAAAGCAGAAGTGCTATTTGGAAATAAATAAATCTGGATGTCCCACAGCAACTCAAGGCATTTGTTTTGTTTGCTGCCTAGCAAGCTGGACCTTCAGCTCTGCACAGAAGCAGGAGATAGAGCAAAAGTAGATCACCCTATTCCTTTTTTGTCATGCACCTGTCCTCATCCCTCACCTGTGCCCCAGGATTTCAGCTTGTCTGATAACAAGAACTAAGATTGCTCACCAAGCTGACACACTGTGAATTGCTGAACGCTCCGTCTAGCTTTCTGGTACCACTCGGCGGGGTAATCATAGAGACTAAAGGGGGGAAAGACAATATTCCATATTGTTCTCTGTGTGGGAATATTTCTTCATACTAGTCCTCTGAATAAATAAACTGACAATGTATCTGTGGTTTACCTGGGCTGTCCACCTGGTGAAAATGCTGAATGCAAGCCCGTGAATTCCATATCCAAACCTGCAAGACACCAAGAATTGTAAAGAGATGGGTCACTTTTCGTCTGCAATCTGGCAATACCAATTATGCAAGGTGGTTAAAGCAATCATGAATATAGCACACACAACTAGGATAATCAGACTCCCAGAGTGGTGACCCGTTATTTGTACTACTCTCATCACATGTCATTGTTCTTTATACTCCCAAGTACATCCCCCAGCAGGCCCTATTAAAAGCTCTTGCATCCTGATTAAAGAAGTCAATCCACTGCATGCATTTAGCTGGCTTTAAGCATCCCCACAGCAGCACTGTCACAATGCAGATTTCCTGTCCTTGTTTCATTTATGTATTTACTTTATTTATAGTCCATTTCTTGTCTCTGAGACTGAAGTCAGATTACAACTAGCAACAATGCAGTAAGGACAGTATAATAGGTATAACCAACAGAATGGTATAACCCACTAAAACAGTATAAAGCATACACTAAAGCAGGATTACAAAATTGGGGAATGAAGTAAAACATTACAGAAAATACGACAAAAAATGGATTACAAAATCAGAGACCAATGGAAAAACAAAACAAATTGCATGGTGTAGTGGTTAAGAGTAGTGGTTTAGAGAGGTGGACTCTCATCTGGAGAACCTGGTTTGATTCCCTACTCCTCCACATGAGTGGCAGATGCTAATCTGGTGGACTGGGTTGGTTTCCCCACTCCTACACATGAAGCCAGCTGGGTGACCTTGGGCTAGTCACAGATTTCTTTAGAGCTCCCTCAGCCCCACCTACTTCACAGGGTGTCTGTTGTGGGGAGGGGAAGGGAAGGTGATTGTAAGCTGGTTTGATTCTTCCTTAAGTGGTAGAGAAAGTCAGCCTATTAAAAATAACAACAGAAACAATGAAGACTACAGTAAGATCCGCAGACATTAACTACATTGTTTATAAAACTGCCCTGCTGAACAGTTGCACTTTATACATTAGAACATTTTAGAAGAAGAGTTTGTTTTTATATGCCAATTTTCTCTACCACTTATGGGAGACTCCAACCGGCTTACAATCACCTTCCCCCTCCCCACAATAGACACCCTGTGAGGTAGATGAGGCTGAGAGAGCTCGAACAGAGCTGTAACTTTGCCCAAGGTCACCCAGCTGGATTTGTGTGTAGGAGTGGGGAAACAAATCCGGTTCACCAGATTATCCTCCACCGCTCATGTGGACGAGTGGGGAATCAAACCCGGTTCTCCAGATCAGACTCCAGCGCTCCAAACCACCGCTCTTAACCACTACACCACTCTTAGCCACTACATTATAACAGTTCCATTTTATGATTGTAGAACAGGGAGTAAAGGAGCCTTCAAGACCTCATCAGGCAGGCCATTCCTCAGGTGGGAGCCAGAACAGAGAAAGCTCAAGCATAGGAAGCTGCTGACCTTCTCCAGTTGCTGGGTGGAACATTCACAAGGCTTTGCTCTGATGAGCATTGTGGCCAATGTGCAGCATACCGGGAGAGGCAGTTTGGCACATATACAGATCCCGGGCCACAAATAGCTTTGTAGGTGACAACCAGTACATTGAACTACACCCGGGAACTAACTGGTAATCCAAGCATTGACCACATTATAGCTTTAATATGTTTACCAAGCCAAGCTCCCCTACAGTAATGGAGATGCAGCGTTCTGTACCAGCTGGAGTTTCAGTGTTGTCTTCACGAACAAAACAGTGTAAAATGCATTACACGGGTCTAGGGGGCATGAATCAGTGTGGCTAGATCAGCGGGGTCCTGTCCTCCATTTTATTCTCAGAACAACCCTGCGAGGTAGGCAAGATTGAAAGCAAGTGTGCCTAGCTCTAGTGAGCTTCACAACTCCGTGGGAAAAGCCTGACACGCTTAACCACGGTCCCGGAAGAAGTCCAGAAACTTTAGTTTAGTGACAGTGCTCAGAAACCTGTGAGACAACTGCAGCAAACCCCCTCCAGAACTGCAGTCCCCCAAATTTCCCAGAGCAACGAAACATCCATTAAATTATGCAGATTAGACACACTTCCAAAGGAGGAAGCCCCATTGAAATAAGTTGGGCTTACTTATGGTTAAAGGGCAGGTGCTACCATTAGGCGAACTAGGTGGTCGCCTAGGGCGCAGGCCTCAGAGGGGTGTAGAACTGGCCTGAGGGGCATAGTT